>NC_069115.1:41562003-41875574 GCF_025612915.1 Magallana angulata
AGACTTGCATTATAGAGATATTTGATTTATTACATGTATTAGAAATGTAATGAGTATGGAATATCATATCTACTTAATTTAACAATGCAAGAAGAAGATGCTAAAATGAAATTCTTATTTTTCCTTTTTGATATGCTGTTGAATGACATTTTGATTATAATGTTAGACTGTTCATTTTCCTTTTCTTTTTACATACAGTATTTCCAGTCAATTTTTAATACACTATACCCGTATCAATGGGTTTAACATACAAAGTACATACACACAAACATAATATATACATACATATATAATTTCATTTATGTGTTCATGTATAGAAAAAATTTCTAAAAGCATAATATTTATGCATACTTATTTGATAATCTGCCACTACATTGTATACATTCAAATAGTTTTTATAGGAAATGATCGATATTTAATTTTTTTTAATTTAATTTGTGAAGGAAAATATTTTCATTCACTATTAGTTGTAACAGACCACATAATGTCTCTTTTTAGTTTAGAAAAATTGTACAACTTTATTACCAGTGCTTGATGGTATTCTGGACATAAATTAAAATTTTAAATTTTTTTTTATCTCTGTTGCGTGTGCACTTTGCAAGAAATATTTTCAATGGGACCAACTCATATCTGCTTTTGATAATTTCTGTTGAACTTATCTTTGCTACTATTAGTTGTTCTTAGAACTATAGCCTTTCAATAAATAATCATAGTTTATAAGATAGAATTGTACATGTTAAAGATTCTTTTTCTTTATATATTTATTTCAAAAATTCTTTAGATATATTTTCAACATGAAAATTCAAGCTATTTTTTTTTTTTGAGTTTAAAAAAATTCTGAACTAGCGTACAAAGTGTATATTGATAGTAGAACAGAAATTATTTCTGTTTAGATGATATTACTGTAAATTCCTTATTTTTTGTGAGTATTTAATTCCGCAATTCGGCTATTTGCAAGAATATAAAACCGCGAGCACCAATTTTTGTTATAATCTCATATAGCTCAAAACTCCCTGAAAAATAAAAATAAGAGCGAGAATTTGAAATTCGCGAGAACTGCTTCTTGTGATTTTATGTGGACATTAATTCCTTGCGTTTAATTAGGAATTTACAGTATTTATTAACAAGAAAGATTAAGTAATAAGTAATACATATATCATCATTACTCATGAAATATGAATGTAAGAAAATGAAGAATGTTTGATGTGCATGTTATTAGGTATATTGTCTGGTTGTCCTGGTTACTAGCATGTGTTTGTCCGCTTGAAATAGTAGTTTTAGCTAGAAGCTAGCCTATACAAAACTACCCTGTGATTGCTTAAAATTAATATTGAGCTTCATATCAGTATTACTGTAACAATATGCGTCTAATATTGTGGTGTCTACTTTATGTGTTCGTTGAAGAAAAACAAACTGATTCATATGAATTGGCTAGATCTCGATATTCATGATGGCAATGAAAACAAAATTTATAATGGATAAAAGTTGAGTAACTTTGAAAATAAAGAGATTTAATTTAAGAGGTTGTAAGCAGGTGGATATTGAGTTGATGGTTTTGCAATCTCTTTAAAGGATCATATTTTGGAAATGAATATTCTTTTTAATGTGGCATTGATTTGGATTTTCCTTACAGCTCTGAGCCTGGGACACCTAATTCTCCGTACGAGTACGATTCAAAACAGTACCAGTTTATGTCTGTAGCCAACGCAACAGCAGCTGGAAAAGCCAAAAAACTCACTCCTGCAGACAAAGGTAACAATATAACCACTGACGCTTTTCATGAATTTTATACATGGTATATAATTGTACTGGTTGACAATGGTAGTATTTTTTGGTATTGCCAATCCCCAAATATTGCATAACCAATCTATAAATGGCAACATCACCTGATGAAAGTAGAAATGATACCTTTTTAGGATAACATTCGCAATTTGTAAAATTCCAAACAGTTGAAAAAGTTGTACATCTCTTACAAATTAACTTGCACATTTTAATTTGAGTTGCCATTTAATATGCAAGTGGTTATTATCACAGTGGCCATGAAACTACCTTGAATTTACTCAAAAGGTATTGGTCTTTATTCGATGATTTTTATTCGCCGGCTTTGCCCTTGTAAGTACTGTATGCAGGGTTATTTTCGCCCTTCTACATTTGCAAATGGTTCCACCCCGTCTTAAATTTGCCAAGACACAATTGAGTACTAAAGAGATACCTTGGAATTTTGGTACTTGCTCAGTCTTAAATTCGACTGTTGACAACAAGGGCAAAAGTGACGAAAATAAAAGGTGGTGAATATTTTCCTGTAAACAGTAATCATTAGGTCATAAGATTAATGGTGTAAACAAAGAGTTGTAGCAGGCAGAGTTGACAGTTAAGTCACAGAAAAATAGCTGTAAGATATAGGAGCAATTGGTATGTCCTAGTTATAATTCTGATGTTAGATCCTAATGGTACTCTGAGCATTAGATCAAGCACATTGCTATCAATACGGAAGGTAATGTGATTCTGTCTGCATCATAAAGGATAGTGTAAGTGGAGTGAGCGAAGCACTGTCTACGGAAAAACCGCCATAACAGAAACTGTTGTTTTCAATTTTTATGTTATTTACTGCACTATATTTTCCTTGGAATACAAATTTTCATGTAAACAATGTTAAGTTTATCAATGGTTAAGGGAACCTCAATTAATCTTCATTTCTTTTATTAAATTAATTTACTTTTTGTTGTGCAGGTTTGATTGATGCATCAAAAAGGGGAGATTTGACCAAGGTAAGCAAAATGAATTTGTTGGACTATTAAAAAAAAATAATTTTCAAACGAGTATTTTATAAATAATGTTTAAGACTATGTTGGTTGATTATGATTTTCTCCAACATTTCAGCTGGTGGAGCTATTCTGTAACCAAGATGCTGATCTCCTAGCAACGGATCAGTATGGCATGACCTCTCTTCACCATGCTGCACGGTTTGGGCACAAGGGCATTGTCAAGTATCTCATAGAGAATGGTAAGGTTTACAATGTGCAAGCTATGCCTTTGTTTCAAGGATATCATAGAAATATTTTTACTGTGGTTTCATTGTAATGCTTGGGACCCAATATTTGTGAATTTCGTTGTTGAGCAGATCCCCAAAATAAAACTGTCGAGAATCAAACCAACCATTTGCTTTGGCAGAGACATATGTTTCAGAATCTTTAAAATTGTGTTCATTACAAAATCCACAGAATTAATGCTTAAGAATATAAATGAAATCACAGTATCTTTAAATCTTATGGAATTTTTACCTGCATGTTGAAATATAAAATTAAACAGAAATATCAGTACATGGAAAATACTGGTATTGTGCATTGATAGTTTGAAAGTTGAACTAATATGTTACCATTTTTTTTTTTTTCCAGCCCCACCAGTCATCTTAGATATGGTGGATTATGAAAAGTAAGTTGATATATTACTTACAAAATATTGATAGAATATGATGCAGCCTTTCCTTAATTCTAATATTATTCTTGTTTTCACATCATTATCACCTTTTTAAAATATGAATTATTCGATGTTCAAATATTTTGTACACTGCATTTGTGTGATAACAGGTAGTTTAAAAACAAGGATGATTTTCACCTCCTTCCAAGAAAGTTAATTTGCTTTTTTAACATCTTCAAAGTCTAACAATTTTTCAATTATACATTAAATGAGTTTAAATGATTAAAAAAAGGGTTTATAGAGTAACTTTAAATGAAAAAATTCAAACAAATTTTTATCATAGGATAAACTTCGATAAAGGATAAAACCAATTTAAGATAGTTTAATGAATATAGAATATAGATGAAAGGTATTGAAATTAAAATCAGCTAAAAATTGTCCAATTTGCTAAATATATTACTAGCCATTATAGATCAATAGTTGTTGTATTTTAACCAAATGGGGTATTTTCTTTTGTTCCAGAGGACAGACAGCCCTCCATAAGGCGGCTTGGTACCAGAGGAGGACTATATGTTACATGTTGGTGGAGGCGGGGGCCTCACTAACGAGGACCGATTATCAGGGAAACACGCCTCGGCTTCAGGCTCTGAGGGCCGAGGACAAAGAGTTAGCCGCTTATTTAGAAAGTAAGCCCACTTCTTGGCTACATCTATTGTTGTTTAATTGTGTGGTTGTACGAGAGAGAGAGAGAGAGAGAGAGAGAGAGAGAGAGAGAGAGAGAGAAAATATCATGTGTGTAACATATGATGGAAAGTTACATACCTCACAAAAAAAATGATAGTTAATGGGATCATGTTTAGTGCATCTAATGTGAAATATACTATATTGTTGTTATTGCATTTCCCATCTTACCAAAAGCATTATATGTTGGATAAAGGAAGCTAACTAAAGGCAAAAGGCACTGTGTTATTTTAGTAGGCATAATATACTTTGTAAAATTTACCATATACGGTATGATTATGGTATTCTGTTTGTTGCTACACATTAGGGGAACATTTATTCATTTTTTTGCCTTATTTTATTGACTATCATGTTGGATTATGTCTACATCTGTCTTTAACCATATACAACTTGCAAATATCCAACTTTCTTTTTATTGCATGTCAAAAATTTTCTTACTTGAAAGTTGAATATTTTTCTCCTCAGCTATCGTAAAGAAATCAATGAGTTTTTAACTTCAGTTATCTAATTTAAAATATACAAATAGAAGACCATTATAGATCTTTCATCAAAAGAAGCACAAAGCTTGTTATTTCTACTAATTTATGTTTATATCTGTTGGCAGAAAGAGCATGACTTTGTAGGTATATTTATTAGTTTCCAAGGCTGTTTACCATAGAACACATCATTTAATTATAATCCTACAATAATACACCATGTAACAGACCAGATGCTGTTTGCTTTGGTAACTAGGCAATGTTCTTAGAGCTAGAAAATGTAAAATACTTTTGTTATGGGGAAAAACCACTTGCTGATTCAGAATTACAGAATAGTTGTTATTAAGTAGAATTTTATTATAATAGAGATTGCATGAAAAAAAAACCTGTCCAAACAGGGATCAAAGGGGGAAAACACCTTAAAACTTAAAAGAAATAGATCATTTAAATAATGTAACTGATATGTTTTTATATTTCAGAAAGTAGATAAAATTTATTACCATATAAATTATCATTGGCATAGGGAAGTGAAATAATTATGACATAACTGAGAAAATGATTCATATTACTTTAATTTTACATGTATTTGATTAACTTTCTTAATTTTCATTCATCAAACAATCATTTGCATTTTATCACAGCCTCCCAATTGCAATTTATATCATGCACATTTTTTTTTTCAGACAAGAATTTTTCAAATAAGTATCCTTGTCTCTTACAAAACATTAATGTTTTATATTATATTCAAACAGTACCACCCACCTTTCTTTTATACAGGTCAGGAGCATTTTCAATTGGTTGTGTCGGAGGACCAGGAAACAGCTGTTTGACCGTTTACAAGCTGTTACTAGTGTGGCCAACATATTGTGATAAAAAACAGTCGATGATGAACTCTCAATGTTTGGTCCAAAATTGTGATATTTCTGACAACTTTCCACTTTTTCCATTTTTTTCCTCCTTTGTGTTGTTTGTATTCAAGCCAGAAACAATGTGTAGTGAGTTTACAGAAACAATGTGTAGTGAGTTTATCGAAATGAAATTTTGTAAGATGCAAGAAAGTATTTTTTCTCTATCATTCTTATGTATACTTTTCATAGTTTTTTCCCTTGGGATTTTTTTGTCTGGTTCCCATACCAGTTGACTGTGATATATTCGCTGTATAAAATGTCATTTTCACTTGGTATCATTTTGCGATACTAATGACATGATGTTTGAAATATTTGGAATAATTTTGTTATTTAAAATTTGGCATATTTTTTGAAATCTACTCATCATTGTAGTAGTTAAAAGAAAAACCATTGCTGTTGTTTTTTCTTTACTTGTATGTAGTTCTTTTTTTCCTTCTAAAAAATGTACATTAAGATAAATATTTGAGGAAGTTTTTTGCAGGAGAACAAAAGTCTGTGTTTTTTTCCTACTAAACTGATCTCCTCTGTTTTTGCACTGAATTATGTGGAGCAGAAGAGAAGTTTCAGTGGTATGTTCATTACTACACATATCTTTTGTTTTTGTTTTTTGATTGAAATAAAACTTTTTTTTTATTCGATGGATGAATATTAGAGAATACAATTTCTGAGCAAGCTGGGTTTTTCTTGCTAATCAAGCAGTGCTTGAAGTTAGGTCTTTGTGATCATTTGAATCAACCATATCATGCGTGGGTATAAATATATTTTACTACCATTTTGAATGAAAATGATATCTGTTCAATATGTTGTTATGTTTGTTGTTCTTATTCAAAGTTGTTATAGCTTAATCCGAAAAAAAAACACCACAGAAAATCTTCCATTTTTCCCTATTTGAATGATATTGCTTAATTCTTGCACATTTTTGCATATTTAAATGGTGTAAATTGATGTTGAGTGTATCATAAGCATCTTTATATTTCAATGTGTATCTACTCGAAACAACAGATTTTTTTCTTCATTTTTTAAACTGTTTAAAAGCAATTTGTCATTGAAAGCTGGATCAGATTTTTGGTTTTTTGTGTTTTTTTGTACATTGTTTAATTTCTTATTAATAGTTTAATTTAAGTACATGCAATACACCTTTTGTAGTAAAATGGTTCATTTTGTACTCATTTTATGCATATAGTTTATTTTGGAGACGGTCCCATTCCAAAGCAAACTATTGTATACCACAGCATTATGAAGTCATATAGTTGATAAGTTACTAGTATCTATTACATTCCCTATGCAAAGTTGTGTTTATTTGACATAATTTGTTTCAATGATATTTTGCAAAGCATATTTTTGAAATAAATGTCTGCAGACACTGCGTGACTGCATGTATTTACTTTCTTTCTTTTTATATTTCTTAACGTTTTTCTACCATCTGTAAGATATAGATTATTTTTCCTTAATGGTAAAATCCCGAATTTTGAAGAAAGCAGGAACTGTTGTTGCTTTTTTAACAATTATTCGTCATTCTATGATGTAGAATTTTTTCTTTAATTAGGAATTCCATTATGTATCGTGGTAAATTGGTGAATATTTTTCAATTAGAATACGTTTTTAGTGTCCATTCAGCTTTGTATTTATAAATGTAGTAAATTGGTTGGCAAAAAATCGATTTTTTTTATGTTATAAGGGGATTAATTACAGATAAATAAAATTTTGAATTTTCCTTTTTTGTAAAATGCTGTCCAGACAAGTGATGTTAACAGAGTAAGTAGGTATTATTTATCAATATATGATGTAGTTTTCATAATTATTTCATAATTTATGTATAAGATGTAGAAACACACTTTTTTTACTTTACTTTATCTTCTGCAAATTTAATTAAAAATTGTGAATTTTCCAATCTTGCGTGTTTTTCTTCCGTTTTAAGCAGATTTATATGTACGGAAGCCCATTTAGGACCTATCAAAAAATATTTTTGAATTTGATATAACGAATTCTTGAATTTGTTAAAACGAATTTAAATCGTTATAACGAATTGTTGAATCCGTTATAACGAATTAAATTTGTTATAACAAATTTTAGGAATTCGTTATAACAAATTTAATCTGTTATAACAAATTCGCTGAATTCGTTATTTCAAATTTCAAAATCTGTTTTAACAAATTAAATTTGAAATAATGAATTCTTGAATTCGTTATAACAAATTAAATTTGAAATAACGATTTCTTGAATTTGTAATTTCAAAGTTTTAATTCGTAATTTCGGTTTTTTAAACTCGGTTATAACATATTTTCACCCAATTTGTGGTAACGAATTTCATGTTTTGGGGAACAAATTAATAACGGGGCGGACTTCATTTGTCCCATATCGGCATACGACGAAATGCGCCGATCAATTGATCGGCGTTAAACGGCGAAATGGTATTCAATGAAGTAAATGTAACCATGGTAACAGATGTAACAATTCCAAAAGACACCTTACTTTATCAGCTTTGCTAGAATTCCTACATAGATAGAAACAAATTTAAGAACTATATGTAGCAATGCAGTTTCACCAAAAATACAATATATACAGATTTGTTTCGACGGGTTTCTGTGCAAAATTCCAAACATTTGTTTAACTAATGCTATCAATCGATGAGCATGCTGATTTATTAACATATATCTGCATTTTTCATCTTATTACATCACCAAACCGTGAGATTACGCCATACTTAAAACAAATACCGGTCTGGAATAAAACTGATTTAAGAATAAGGAATCATTCTTTGAGTATTACTAGTCTCAGGCGATTTTGGCCGGGACGTGTTCAAATCAAATAAAGCACGACGGGATTTATGATAGATATGACCACGCTCTGACCGAAATTATCAACTCATAATATTCAAAGAATGATTCCTTATTACTTTAATACTTATATTTATATTATTTCCAATTTCTACACTTTAAAACAACATTCTAAAACCACTGTTTTTTAATGAATAACACATGCTATATATTATTTCGCAGCGCAGGCAATACTGTTTTTCGGTTATGTATGACACACCCATTTTGTGTCGCTCGTTATTTTATGAAATTATTGGGCTGGGTTGGGTTATCACAGTAAAGGACACTTAAAAATATAGATATAATATTTTATATGATGTAGCTAGGCATTATAACCAGGATGTGCGCATGCGTGAACCAACTTTCCACCAGAACGATATATAGAATAGGCTATTTTTGGGAGTTGATTTTAATCAACTCTCCTACATGTATGCTGTTACTCAGGCAAACCGAAAGTGAAACAGTGTTTGGACCTCAGTACAAATCAACATTGCTGACAACATTTAGTTCTAATCGATAAATTCGATGTAATGAGTTCTTAAGCATTGTTTTTCAAGGAAACTTATTTATAGATACCTTGTAAATAGTTATATTTTAAATGGTACGAACAATTTAGATAATTTGTGAAGTCGTACATTTTATACGCCAGAGCTCGTTCAATCAGACGCTCAGCTGTCTCCGTAAATCTCCGACAAGCAGAGAGTCTCTCTTGCTTGTCGGTGATTAACGGATACAGCTTAGAGTCTGGTTAAACGAGACTAGAGTTCAGTTTTGCTTGGATCCATACAATTTCTCATAACTATTCCGATTACGGATACGTAGTTTGATAGAATAGATCTTTGAATATTATACAACATGATTCATATTGGGTTTTCACGAAATTCCTGTGGAAGAATTTATATTATTAAAATGTGCGTAATTCAAATACATATAGGAAAGTACTTGCCATGCAAAATAACATATCATTGATTTTAAGATAAATAATAATCGATAAAATCAACTCCCATTAGTTCTTCAGTACTTTGATTTTATATAGTACAACCAGACACTATAACCATGATGTACGCATGCGTGTACCGACTTTTCGGTAAACGTTTGGGAGGAAATTCGAAAGCTGTTTGGAGGAACTTCGAACTGATATTCGCGCAATTTAAAAACGTAAAGGAAAATTTGAAATTTACATTATAAATGTTCATTAAAAGAGATAGGAATGTTGTGTACATTAGATTTACACCAAAATGTTGTATAAATATTAGTATTGGAGAGAACAAAAAAGAGCAATGTTACAGGAAAACAACAGGGGAGGGGGCGTGGAGTCGAGCAGGGGCAGGGGGACGAGCTAAACTACCCCCTTCAGCACACGCTTTCTCGCAGCAAACATTTTTCTTAAATTAAAAGGTGAATTAACAAGGAGTCCCCCCACTAATGTTTTTGGGACCAGGTAAAAAATGAAATGAAAGGGAGGAAATAAACTGTAGAATTGAAGTTACCGGTACGCCTTTTCCGATACCCCCACGGATTAGGATTTTTGAATGTTTTAATAGCATAGTGTATGTTTCACTAGTGTCAGTGTTCGTATCACCAGGGTCTGTATACCCATAACCTGGGTCAGTATTACGATTATCAGGATGTCTATATCTATTACCAGGGTCAGTGTACGTATCCCCAGGGTCTATGTGCCTATCACCAAGTCATTAGAACCCATCATCAGGGTCTTAATGCATATCACCAAGGTCAGTGTTCGTATCACCAGGGTCTGTCCATTACTAGGGTCTCAAAACCTATATTGTTATAGGTATTGAGACCCTGGTGATGGGTATACTGGCTCTGGTTACGCGCATACATGTACACACTCTTGTAATTGGGTACAATAACCTTGGTTATAGGTAAACTTACCCTGGTGATGGGTATACTGATTCTGGATATGGGTATGCAGACGCTAGTGATGTGCACTCTGGCCCTATTAATACTAGTATACAGACCCTGGTGATAGGCATTGAGACCCTTGTGATGATACGTGGATTTCTGGCTATGGGTAATCAGACCCTGGTGATGAGCACAAAGACACATTGACCCTCATGATAAGTATTGAGACCCTGGTGTACTGGTGATTGGTATACTGAATCTGGTTATGCGTATACAGAACCTGTTGATACGTACACCGACTCTGGTAGTACTTACTCTGACCCTGGTAATAAGTACTCTGACCCTGGTGATGGGTATACAGACCCTGGTGATGGCCACACAGACCTTGGTGAGGGGTTATGGATAGAGCTACATGGGGTCGGTGTTCTGACCATCCCTACCCCTCCCCAATAACCCCCCCCCCCCCCTGAAAACAAGAAAAACAAAATAAATAATCCCTCTCTTCCTAACCTTGAATTTTTTTATATTGAATTTAAGCATAAAAGTTTATAGAACCTGGTGAATGGTATATTGTATGAGATACAGTAAAATTGGTTTATATATAAACCCAATTCTTTTTTACTGGTACATTGTATATGTAAGGAAACCGTGATATTTTGTTCAGGCAGGTGGCATCGAAACAAGTGAAAAGAGGGGGGTAGGATAGAGGAATCGCCAAACAATTCTTGACATGCAAAAAAAAAGTCTTTAAAAAGTTCGAAAATAGTACACCGTGGGGGTTGCTATAGAAATGCTAAGTTTACCCCAAACTTTAATTTCACTGTTTATTTCCTCCCAGTCACTTTCAAGTTTTTACATGCTCCGAAAATGCTAGGAAAGGGGGGGGGGTCGCATGGGGACAGGCCTCTCCCTGCCACCCCCACCTACCCACTCGTTTGAAGCTACGTGTCTATTGTTTTCCTGTAGCATTGCCTTTATTGTCCTCGCAAATATTTAATTAACTTTTTTAGTGTAAACCAAAGGTACATAACATTCATATCACTTTTAATGACTATATGATATAAAAGTCGCGGTTTTTTTGTTTGTTGGCACCTATTATCAGTTCGACGTTTCTCCAAGAAGCTATCGAATTTCCTCCCAAACGTTTACCAATCCCGATCGAAAGTTGGTTCACGCATGCGCACATCCTGGTTATAATGCCTGGCTATGTCATATAAAAAATCATATTTATATTTTTCAAGTGTCCTTTACTGTGATAACATTACAAATCAATTTTGAAATCTATGGCCCAATTATTTCATAAAAAATGAGCGACACAAAATAAGCGTGTCCTACAGCATAACCGAAAAACGGTATTTGCTGCAATAATACATAACATGTGCTATGCATGAAAAAAAGTGTAGAAATTGGAAGCAAAAAGGCATCATTCTTTGAATATTATGAGGTGATAATTTCGGTCGGAGCATGCATATCAAATCTATCATAACTCCCTTCAAGCTTTATTGGATTTGAACACGCTCCGACCAAAATAAATATGAATAATGAACATAAATCTGCCCATGCAAGCGTTTAAATATATCCTATTCATCGGTAAAAGGCGATTAGAATAGCAAATTTTAAAATCGTTTAAAAAGAAATCTGAATGTAACAAAATAATTACGAATATAACTTTCTAAATTTACAATAGATACGTCAAAACATCAGACCTATATCAATCATTTTTGCTGTAAAATTGAATATATTTTGTATAGCTTTGTAAGGAAATTTCCCTTGTGTTGACCTCGTGACGTCACTGAAGCCTTGTTATTGCCTAATTTCATTTTCGCTTGGTTAAATTTCTAAAAGAGGTAAAAATAGGAACTTTGAAGAGGCGTAACTCCATTATTTTTGCATTGATTTCAATACAGTTTTTGCATTAAATTCTGGTAAATAAATTCTATGACATAAGTTCGACATTGGCTGGACTGCATGTACCCTTTTATAAATCAGCATGCTCAATAATTAATAGCATTGACCATACAATTTTTTGGAATTTTGCGCAGAAACCCGTATATCTGTATATCCTGCACAATATTTTTGGTGAAAATGCGTTGCTACATATATAGCAGTTCTTAAATATTTTGTTTCTATCTATGTAGGAAATCTAGCAAAGCCGATAAAGTAAGGCGTCTTTTGGAATTGTTACATCTGTTACTATGGTTACATCAATAGCTGTGACAATATGTTTGTCTACTTCTGTTCTTACGCCAGTTTACTTCATTTACCATTTCGCCGTTTCGTCGTACACCGATATGGGACAAATGATGTCCGCCCCGTTTAATTTCTTCCCGAAAACATGACATTTGTTATTACAAATTGGGTGAAAATATGTTATAACCGATTTAAAAAAACCGAAATTACGAATTAAAACTTTGAAATAACGAATTCAAGAATTTGTTATTTCAAATTTAATTTGTTAAAACAGATTTAAAAATTTGAAATAACGAATTCAGCGAATTTGTTATAACAGATTAAATTTGTTATAACGAATTCCTAAAATTTGTCATAACAAATTTAATTCGTTATAACGGATTCAACAATTCGTTATAACGATTTAAATTCGTTTTAACAAATTCAAGAATTCGTTATATCAAATTCAAAAATATTTTTGATAGGTCCTATATGGGCTTCCGTAGTTTTTCTAATCCGAAAGCCGGAACATTAAGATAATGCATCTGTATATATATGTTACGGAAGCCCATATAGGACCTATCAAAAATATTTTTGAATTTGATATAACGAACTCTTGAATTTGTTAAAACGAATTTAAAGCATTATAACGAATTGTTGAATCCGTTTTAACGAATTAAATTTGTTTATAACAAATTTTAGAAATTCGTTTTAACGAATTTAATCGGTCATAACAAATTTGCTAAATTCGTTATTTCAGATTCTAAAATCTGTTTTAACAAATTAAATTTGAAATAACGAATTCTTTAATTCGTTATTTCAAAGTTTTAATTCGTAGTTTCGGTTTTTTAAAATCGGTTAAAACATTTTTTCATCCAATTTGTGATAACAAATTTCATGTTTTGGGGAACAAATTAGAAGGGGCGGACTTCATTTGTCCCATATCAGCGTACGACGAAATGCGCCGATCAATTGATCGGCGTTAAACGGCGAAATGGTAAATGAAGTAAACTGGCGTAAAAAAGTGGAGGAACATATTTTCACAGCTGTTGCTGTAACCATGGTAACAGATGTAACAATTCCAAAAGAAACCTTACTTTATCAGCTTTGCTAGAATTCCTACATAGATAGAAACAAAATATTTAAGAACTGTTTTACATGTTGCAATGCATTTTCACCAAAAAATACAATATATACAGATTTGTTTCGACGGGTTTCTGTGCAAATTCCAAAAATTTGTTTAATTAAAGCTATTAATCAATGAGCATGCTGATTTATTAACATATATCTGCATTTTTCATTACATTACCAAACCGTGAGATTATTACGCCATACTTAAAAAAAATACCGGTCTGGAATAGAATTGATTTAAGAATAGGAATCATTCTTTGTGTATTACTGGTCTCAGGTGATTTCGGCCGGGACATGTTCAAATCAAATAAAGCTCGAAGGGATTTATGATAGATTTGACTACGCTCTGACCGAAATGATCAACTCATAATATTCAAAGAATGATTTCTTATTACTTTAATACTTATATTTATATTATTTTCAATTTCTATACTTTAAAACAACATTTTAAAACCACTGTTTTTTAATGAATAACACATGCTATATATTATTACGCAGCGCAGCCAATACTGTTTTTCGGTTATGCTGTAGAACATGCCCATTTTGTGTCGCTCGTTTTTTTATGAAATTATTGGGCTGGGTTATCACAGTAAAGGACACCTAAAAATATAAATATAATATTTTATATGATGCAGCCAGGCATTATAACAAGGATGTGCGCATGCGTGAACCAACTTTCCATCAGAACGGTGAATAGAATATGTTATTTTTTATATAGTACAACCAGGCACTATAACCAGGATGTGCGCATGCGTGTACCGACTTTTCGGTAAACGTTTGGGAGGAAATTCGAAAGCTTTTTGGAGGAACTTCGAACTATTACATTTGCACAATTTAAAAAAGTATAGGTAAATGTTCATATAAAGAGATAGAAATGTTGTGTACATTAGATTTACACCAAAATGTTGAATAAATATTAGTATTTGAGAGAACAATAAAGAGCAATGTAACAGGAAAACAACAGGCACTTAGCATCGAAGTGGGGGAGGGGTGTGTGGAGAGGAGCAGGGGCAGGGGGACGAGACTATCCCCTTCAGCACACGTTTTCTTGCAGCAAACATTTTCCTTAAATTTACATATAAAAGGTGAATCCCCCCCCAATGTATTTGGGACCAGGTAAAAACTGAAATGAAAGGGAGGAAATAAACTGTAGAATTGAAGTTAAAGGTACGCCTTACCCCATACCCCCACGGATTAGGATTTTTAAATGTTTTAATAGCATAGTGTATGTATCACTAGGGTCAGTGTTCGTATCACCAGGGTGGCCATAACCTTGATTAGTATTACGATTATCAGGATGTCTATATCTATTTCCAGGGTCAGTGTACGTATTACCAGGGTCTGTGCACCCATCATCTGGGTCTGCATACAAATAACCTGGGTCAGTGTACGTATCATCAGGGTCAGTGTATGTATCACTAGGGTCAGTGTTCGTAACACCAGGGTCTGTATACCCATAACCTGGGTCAGTATTACGATTGTCAGGATGTTTATATTTATTACCAGGGTCAGTGTACGTATCACCAGGGTCTGTGTGCCCATCACCAAGTCATTAGACCCATCATCAGGGTCTTAATGCATATCACCAAGGTCAGTTTACATATCACCAGGGTCTGGATGCCCATTACCAGGGTCTCAAAACTTATATTGTTATAGGTATTGAGATCCAGGTGATGGGTATACTGGCTCTGGTTATACGAATACATGCACATACACTTGTAATTGGGTACACTAACCTTGGTTATAGGTAAACTTACCCTGGTGATGGGTATACTGATTCTGGATATGGGTATACAGACGCTTGTGATGTGTACTCTGGCCCTATTAATACTAGTATACAGACCCCAGTGATAGGCATAAAGACCCTAGTGAAACGTACACTGACCCTGGTGATTAGCATTGAGACCCTAGTGATTGTTACGTGGATTTCTGGCTATTGGTAAATAGACCCTGGTGATGAGCACAAAGACACATTGACCCTCGGGATAAGTATTGAGACCCTGGTGTCCTTGTGAAGGGTATACTGCATCTGGTTATGCGTATACAGACCCTGGTGATACGTATACCGACTCTGGTAGTACGTACTCTGACCCTGGTAATGGGTATGCAGACCCTGGTGATGGACACACAGACCTTGGTGAGGGGTTATGTATAGAGAACAAATTGGATCGTTGTTCTGACCACCCCTACCCCTCCTAATAACCCCTGAAAAAAAAAAAAAAAAAAATAAATTATCCCTCTCCTTCTCACCTAGAATTTTTTATATTGAATCTAAGCGTAGGTGTTTACAGAAACTGGCGAATGGTATATTGTATGAGATACAGTAATATTGGTTTATATATAAACCCAATTCTTTTTTACTGGTGTATGTAAGGAAACCGTGATATTTTATTCAGGCAGGTGGCATGGTAAACAACTAAAAAGAGGGGGGTGGGATGGGAGAATCGCCAAACAATTCTTGACATGCAAAAAAAAAATGTTTTTTTTCAAAAATTCCAAAATCGTACACCGTGGGGGTAGCTATAGAAATGCTAAGTAAACCTCAAACTTAAATTTCACTGTTTATTTCCTCCCAGTCACTTTCAATTGTTTACATGCTCCGAAAATGCTAGGAAAGGGGGGGGGGGCAACTGCATGGGGACAGGCCTCTCCCTGTCAACCCACCCACCCACCCGTTTAAAGCTACGTGTCTATTGTTTTCCTGCAGTATTGCCTTTATTGTCCTCGCAAATATTAATTAACTTTTTTTAGTGTAAACCAAAGGTACATAACATTCCTATCACTTTTAATGACTACATGAGATTAAAGTCGCGGACTTTGTTTGTTTGTTTGTTTGGGTTTTTTTTGGCACCTATCATCTGTTCGAAGTTTCTCCAAGAAGCTATTGAATTTCCTCCCAAACGTTTACCAATCCCAATGGAAAGTTGGTTCACACCTGCGCACATCCTGGTTATAATGCCTGGCTATGTCATATAAAATATCATATTTACATTTTTCAAGTCTCCTTTACTGTGATAACATTACAAACCAATTTTTAAACCAATAGCCCAATTATTTCATTAAAAATGAGTGACACAAAATAAGCGTGTCCTACATCATAACCGAGAAACGGTATTTGCTGCAATAATACATAACATGTGCTATGCATGAAAAAAACCCCAGTGGTTTTGAAATGTTGTTTTGAAGTGTAGAAATTGGAAATAATACACATGTTAATATATAAGCAAAAAGTCATCATTCTTTGAATATTATGAGGTGATAATTTCGGTCGGAGCGTGCATATCAAATCTATTATAAAGCCCTTCAAGCTTTATTGGATTCGAACACGCACCGACCAAAATAAATATGAATAATGAACATACATCTGCCCATGCAATCGTTTAAAGATATCCTATTCATCGGTAAAAGGCGATTAGAATAGCAAATTTTAAAATCGTTTAAAAAGTAATCTGATTGAACAAAATAATAACGGATACAACTTTTTAAATTTACTATACTTAAAATAAGTAGATACGTAAAACATCAGACCTATATGAATCATTTTTGCTGTAAAATTGAATTTTTTTTTGTATAGCTTTGTAAGGAAATTTCCCTTGTGTTGACCTCGTGACGTCACCGAAGCCTCGTTATCGCATAATTTCACATTTTCTCTTGATTAGATTTCTAAAAGAAGGTAAAAATAGGCACTTTGAAGAGGCGTAACTCCATTATTTTTGCATCGATTTCGATGCAGTTTTTGCGATAAATGCTGGTAAATAAATTCTGACATAACTTCGACATTGGCTAGGCTGCAGGTACCCTTTTAAAAATCAGCATGATTAATAGCATTGACTAAACAATTTTTGGGAATTTTACGCAGAAACCCGTCGAAACAAATCTGTTTATCCTGCATAATATTTTTGGTGAAAATGCATTGCTACATATAGCAGTTCTTAAATATTTTGTTTCTATCTATGTAGAAAATCTAGCAAAGCCGATAAAGTAAGGTTTCTTTTGGAATTGTTACATCTGTTACCAGGGTTACAGCAACAGCTATGACAATATGTTCCTCCACTTTTGTTCTTACGCCAGTTTACTTCATTTACCATTTCGCCGTTTCGTCATACGCCGATATCGGACAAATGAAGTCCTCCCCGTTTAATTTGTTCCCCAAAACATGAAATTTGTTATCACAAGTTGGATGAAAATATGTTATAACCGATTTAAAAAACCGAAATTACGAAATAAAACTTAGAAATACCGAATTCAAGAATTCGTTATTTCAAATTTAATTTGTTAAAACAGATTTTAGAATTTGAAATAATGAATTCAGCAAATTTGTTATAACAGATAAAATTCGTTGTAACGAATTCCTAAAACTTGTTATAACAAATTTAATTCGTTATAACGGATTCAACAATTCGTTATAACGATTTAAATTCGTTTTAACAAATTCAAGAATTCGTTATATCAAATTCAAAAAATATTTTTTGATAGGTCCTAAATGGGCTTCCGTATATATGAAATGCAATTGAACAAATTAGTGCATGTACCTAACAAAATTTTTATGTTAAATCGAGAGTCTTAAGATTCATTTTTCGTAAAATTGTTATGTTAGAAAATGTTCACGACTGTTAATTTATTGGAACTTTTTTGAAATGATTTCATCAAGTCTTTTGAATCCTCTCTAAGATTCGTATATATAACAGCGAAAAGTCATACAATATAATCACAAAGGTAACAGATATCTGTGTTTGTCGTAGATAAATATTCCTGATACTCCCATAGTCAAAATTTACATTTTCAGTAATACTGTTTTCCTGTGTTAAAGTAATTTATTTTTTGGGTATCCATTACATCGTGTTACAGTTATGCTGTTCAAAAAGGAAATGACTGCTGCATTTAAGAGAAAACAATTTTAACCTAGAATAAGTCGCTGTTCATATCTTGACACATTTACCTTAATGGATAATGACCCACAAAACCATAATACATGTATCTATGAACGAATTCTAACTCATTTTCCACATAAATTCATTATTCAGTTGTCAAATTAAACTCGACTTTTCATGTTACAAACTTATGACAAATCCTTATCAAATGCACTAACTGTGACATATGTTAAAGTATAAGTTCAAGATAGATAAGGTCCTTGTCAAATCCCAAAATTTTACCGTGACAATGGCGTCGGTAATGTTCATTTTAGCAGGTACGAGCATGTTCTTCATTCTAAATTTCCATATCCTCGTTTCTGCCGAAAAAAAGATACAGACGACAGCGGCCATTGGGAATTAGCGTTGCAGAAAATTGACGAGCTGCAGAAAATCGTGCGAGAACAGGAGAAGCGAATCTCCATGTTAGAAAAACGACCATCCGAGTTCGAAATCAAGACTTTGACCAAATTACAAAATACCGCGAAGAAACAGAGTACTCGAATTGTTCAGTTGGAGGCAAGGGTCCAAGAGTTAGAGAATGTTGCAAAGGCTGACGAAAATATCCCAGTTGAAATCAAAGGAAATGAACCGCTATCTGAGTCTAATGGAGCTTCTGTTACGCCAAATAAAACATTTAATAGAAGAGGTAATTTAAACTTACTGGATGTAATTGTTTCTAAACTGTAAAGTTCAAAACCTGTTGTAAATAAATCTATCATTTCAATAAATATTTTCATGTAATAATATATCCATTTACACCAGTATGCCATTCTATTTTAATTTTAAAATCGAAAATGATTTATGAAAATAAAAAAATAAAATTCAGATAAGATTTGCCTTGTAAAGAACAAATGTTGTACAGAAATGACCAAAAAAGAATTTTAAACAAACGAGCTAAGTTTAAGGTAAGGTTTGCGGCTTGCATTTTTTAGAGGTTGTACCAAAGTTACATACCATTTTGTTCACTATACTGAAGTCATTTTTCTCATGAAATTCAAATGAATTTTGCCCGTCCCGTTTTATAACTACCAAAGGTCAAAGTTCATGATTTCCAATTTTAATTTTGATGAAATGTAAACAATTTCGTGAAAATATGTACATTTTATATGTGACTATTATGGGGGTTATTTATGCTTAAAATGTTCAAAAATAATATCACTATTAATATCATGATTCACTTTTATTAATTTCTGATGAACCATCTAAAATAGAATAAAATGCAACAAAAGTCTTAATTTTGGACTACTATTATGTAAACGAAAACAACTTATTTGAAACCTTTTCAAGTCCACCGATTTCAGGAAAAACGTATCTTAGAATATGTGTAATCTGATGTTTCTAAAACACTATTCAAAACCATATGATGCGGATTTCGTTTTCGTGGAAATTGATCAAATGCTTGTGTCCTCTTATTTTTTCATTGAAACTAAAAAACCCGCGAAATAAAAAAACCTGAAATCAATTATAACGTCATATGAATTTTGACGTCATAACCGAAATAAAGGGTAGTTGGTGTTACGTCACAATGAAAATGTGTGAGTTATCTCCCTGTAACTGCAAACCTTACCTTAAATAACATTGCTAATTAAACCCGATGGAAATTAAAGTAATCCAGATAGAGAGATAGAATTAATATATAAGTATATCGCAATTTCAAATATAGAGTGCTTGGTTGTAATTATGGTTGATAAAAAACAATACATTAAATTCATTTAATATTTCTTCTTTTTTTTTAAAGGATAAATTGTTGATATTTTGGTCAATTTGGTTAAGGATCAGTTCGTTTAAATTTGAGATCGTTAAATTTAACAATATTCAGAAGATTAAAATACCCTCTGTTGTTTCAATTTGTTTTCTCAAAATGATTTCATTTCATTTTTTTTTATAAGACACGTTCGTCTTATATTTCATCCATGATTTTGTAAAAAAGGATGAAAAGTTTTTTCCATCAATTATTTCGATAGAAAAATAAAACCTCTTTTTGGCATTACTGGACTTAATGATTTCTTGGATAATTATACTCTGCATTTATATACTAGTAAACAACAATTTTTAAACTCATGAAATAATGTCTTACTCATAATCAAAGCAGAATTTTCATTTCTTGTAAATTTTTTTTGAATGAAATAACTCTGAGGATTCATCATTCTCCAGACCCCAAAATTACGTTTTAGCCGAGATACTTTAACGAACAATTTGATGAAATTTCACCTTGACAGCTGATTCTATCGATACCTTGTTCTTTAACTTGCAGAAGGATTGCTCAGTATCCAGCCAAAAACAGTGCCGGTTGACACGGTCGCGTTTTTCGCGTATTTATCAACCGATACCCCAGCGTCAGTTGCTCATCACATTCTTACTTTTGATACAGTTATTACAAACGTTGGAAATGCCTATCACTCTCACCAGGGTACGTTTTTTGCACCAAGGACCGGGATATACGTGTTTACCTGGACAATTAGACTGACTAATTACAGTAAACAAACAACGGAACTCCTGGTCAATAATAATGTTATTTACTGGATATATTTTAATTCAAACGATAGTGTAGATGGAAGCGTTACTGGTACTGCAGTTGTACAAGTCAATCAGGGCGACGATGTCCTGATAAGAACGGGTTCTCGTTTCCACACTGGTACCATCAAAAGCGATCATGATGGCAAGTCATCATTTGCGGGATGGATTTTAATGTAAATTAGCAAATATATATATATATATATATATATATATATATATATATATATATATATATATATATATATATATATATATATATATATATATATATATATATATGTTTTAGATAACAGGGTAAAACCAAAAAAATTCAAATTAAAAAACAAAACAAAACAAAAACAAACAAACAACGCGCTCTTTTCTTTTAAAATTGTAAAGTAAGGATTTGTTGAAGCACTTTTATGTGTTAATTTTTTTATCTCTTTACAAAATTGCGGTACGTCCGTGTAAATACATATACTAGTATTTAGATACGTTTACCATAATAATATAAGTGACGGCTCATAACATCTGCAATGTATTTGTGCGTATTCTTTATGTTCTTCCCTTTTATATTCATAGTTCATTTGTCAAGTTATATTTAACTCTTTGTATTACAAAATTATATTTTGACAAGTCCTTATCAATTGCACTAACTGTGACAAAGGTTAAAGTATAAGATTAAGAAATAGACTCTTCTTGTCATATCTCCATTTTAAAAAAAGGCAAAGGCATCGGTAATGTTGAATTCAAAATGTATGTGCATGTTCTTTATTCTTAATCTCTATATTTACGTTTTTGCCGAAAATATAAATGGCAATCCTGATTGGAAATTGGCGTTGCTGAAAATTGACGATCTGCAGAAAATGGTGCGTGTGCAAGAGGAGCGAATTTCTATGTTAGAAAATCAATCATTAGAGTCCGTAACTCAGACTGTGGCCGAATTACATAATACTGTGAAGAAACAAGGTACTAAGATCGCTCAGTTGGAGGCAAGGATCCAAGAGTTGGAGACTGTTGTAAAGATTGAAGATGTTATTCCAGCTGAATCCGCAGAAAATTATCATAGCCCGTTATCTGAAACAAATGGAACTTATGTTTCACCAAATAAGACATCTAATAGAAGAGGTGTTTCTAAGATCAAAATTCATTTGTTCATAAACTTTAAAGGGGATATTCTTTAAGGAATTTTAAATGTAAAATTTTACCCCAATTCTAGAATTTGTATGCATTATCCTTATATTAAGGTGGTATTAGACACCTCCACATTGTGACGTACTTTCTATAGAAATAATAAATAAAATGAAGTATAATTTTATGATTTTTTTCTTCTCACAATTCGTTACCTAACAGCGTAGCGCAATGGGTTAAAGCGGTAACTTTGAGTCTCTAAGTCATGAATTCGAATCTAGCTGGGACTTTTTATAATTTTTCAGCTTTAAACAAACATCTATATATATTTGTTGGTCAACTATTTTAAAATTTAAAAATTCTAAACCAATGAAAGTATTTTGATTCTAATGTATACTGTAATCCGCTAATTTCGACGGGTGTCCCATACCTTATATGACAAATACACAAAAAGAAAATCCGGTTAATTTTATACTGTTTTTCATGATTGGATAAGCGAACAAGAGTTTTTGTCATTCACACAATTCGTCTGGTAACTTAGATTTATTCAAATAAACTTTTTTGCACCCTCTTAGAACTCAGAAACATTATTTCATTATCTTATCTTAAGGACTACATTCGGTATTATGCACTTATCACCTCCAAATTAAAGTTCTAAGCAGAGATTTTAATAAGGTTAAAGTTAGTAGAAATATATTGAAAATCAGTATGCAAAAGGTTATCACCCAGATGGCGTCTTAATGTAAAGATGCCATCTGGAATATTATTTTTATTTGATAAATTAATGCTTTAAGAAATGTATGGGTGTTTTCCGACGGCTCTTTGACTGAGAAACATCAAGTGCATACTTGATTAAGTTCCAGTTTTTACAATGTGTATAATTATAT
The DNA here is from genome assembly GCF_025612915.1 of Magallana angulata. Lineage (NCBI taxonomy): Eukaryota > Metazoa > Mollusca > Bivalvia > Ostreida > Ostreidae > Magallana > Magallana angulata. The sequence goes on from NC_069115.1 coordinate 41,584,955, forward strand.
GAACAAAAACATGTAAAAATGAAACTTGAGCAGAATTGTTATATCATGTACTTCCGAAGGCAAAATTTGTCAAAAATGACAGTATTTTCATTGTTTTCTAAATTACTGGAATATCTCAGTTTTGTGACGTTATAGATCACCAACAAATAAACCATGATGATTTATATTAAGATTATGGTTGCATACAATCTCTGTTCATTCTTTTATGAAGACTATGTAAAAATTAGTAAAGATGGGGTCATAAATTTGACCATATTAAATATAATTCTTAATTGGTCAGCTGATGTAATATTGTAATCCGGAATTGTCCGGGCCTCTATTATTTATACTTTTGAAACCGGATGTGATGTAAAGTAGTGTGAAAATTAAAACTGAGTGAACATGGCAGCATGTGTTTCTTATTGAGTATTAATCGGATGACATCTGACATATAACGGGCCCTAAACATAATATTTGGCGACGAGGATAACAAGATGGCGAACGCTATTCCCGTATTTCCACAATTTGATGCGGATTCAGACAAAACTACCACCGGAGAGAGGTGGGATCGCTGGATTGGGCGATTGGAAAACCTATTCATCGTTTTGAAACTCGTGATTGCTGATGATGCAGACGAAGGTGCAGCAAAGTTGATCGACGACAGGAAGAGAGCGTTGTTACTACATTATGTGGGAGAAGGAACATACGATATATATGAAGCGCACAAGGGAGATACCGAATTAACCTATAATGCAACAAAAAAGATACTGTCAGATTATTTTAAACCAAGAAAGAACACTCAAATGGAAGTTTATACGCTTCGTTGCTGTAAACAAAAAGACGGTCAATCGTTAGATGAATTTGTGACAAAACTGCGCAAGCTATCAAAGAATTGTACGTGAATTTAATGATGTCGATAAGGAAATTCTGTCACAGGTGATACAAAACTGCAAATCAAACCAGCTAAGACGGCGTGCACTCAGAGAAAGCGATAAAGGGCTACAAGATATTCTGGATCTTGGAAGAGCGATGGAGATTTCTGACACACAAGCCCAAGCTATGGAGAGAGAGTCGACCGCCAGTGTTAATAAAGTAAGACACAACAAGCCACCGCTTAGAAGGGACAATTTTAAACCACGAGGAGGACAGAGATTCCGAAAACTGTACCGTCCGAAACAAACTACAACTTGTTGGAATTGTGGGGGACCATTTCCGCATAGAAATAACCATTGTCCAGCAAAAGACAAGACAGGTTATGCTTGCAAGAATACTGGACATCTGGAGAAAATGTGTCGGAGCAAGGATGGACATAAACCTTCAACTATGCAGGTGAAAGCTATTGATTCAACGATCTTTTAACAAAACGACAGTGATTCGGACTACTGTTATGGTATTCGCACACAGAGTAAAGTAAACGCACTGAAAGGACCCTTCGTCAAAGCAAAACTTAATGACTGTGAAGTGAAACTCTTAGTGGATAATGGATCTTCAGTTAATATCCTAGATGAGACCACTCACAGAAGAATTGGGAAACCAAAACTACGGAAAGGAAAAATAACATTGACCCCTTATGGGGAAAAGGGCGAAATTAAAGTAATCGGTACCTGTGACTTTGCAATGGAAACCAGCAAGTCATACTCTATGGTACCATTTCATGTTGTCGAAGGTGAAGGCGGTTCGCTTCGAGGATACCCTACTGCAAATCAGCTGAAAATATTGACTGTTGTAAACAAAATTGACTCTGTCTGTGTCGATGGAAACGTAGAGGATAACTTTAAGGAACTGTTCCATGGAATAGGAAAGCTCAAGGGACGACAAATAAAGTTGCACATTGATGAATCTATTCATCTAGTGGCTCAGAAACCTCGTAGAACCCCATTTCATTTACGGAGCAAGGTGGCCAAAAAAATTCAATATCTGGTGGACACTGACATCATAGAGAAGGTACAAGGAGAACCAACACCATGGATTTCTCCTATTGTTACACCCCCTGAGAAGGATGGGGAGGAAATAAGACTTTGCGTAGACATGAGGGAGGCAAATAAGGCTGTGAAACGTGAACGACACACAATACCCATTATTGATGAGCTCATACTAGATTTAAACGGTGCTAAGGTGTTTAGCAAACTCGATCTGCGCAGTGGATATCACCAATTGGAGTTACACCCAGATTCCAGATATATCACAACCTTCAGTACGCACTTAGGGATTTACAGATATAAGCGTCTTAATTTCGGGATATCATCCGCTTCCGAAATCTTTCATGAAACTATCAGACAAGTGATACAGAACATACCTGAAGCTAGAAACATATCTGACGATGTTGTGATCTTTGGAGAAAATAGGGAGCAGCATGATGTAGCACTTAAAGAAGTCCTCCAAAGACTTTCAGATAGTGGACTTACTCTTAATGGTAAAAAGTGTGTGTTCAGAACAAACAAGATCTCGTTTTTCGGAGTTATTTTCTCACAGGATGGAATTTCACCTGACCCAGCAAAGGTCAAGGCTGTTCGTGAGTTTAGCCATCCGCAGAATGTGAAAGACCTGAGAAGTTTTCTCGGAATGACCAATTACTGCTCGAGATTCATTGAAGGAAATGCAGAGATTTGTCGCCCTCTACGAGAACTGACTCACAAAGACAACCCATGGAAGTGGACTCAAACATGCGAAAAAGCATTTGTGACATTGAAAGTCAAATTGTGTAGTGACACTGTAATCTCTTATTATGATCCAAGGAAACCTGTAACTGTCCGAGTTGACGCTAGGACAATGTGGTGTGTTATGCAAGTCGTGCGTTATCGCCTGTAGAATCGAGATACAGTCAAACTGAAAGGGATGCCTTAGCAGTGACTTGGGATTGCGATCATTTTGACCTATACCTGCGAGGACTGCAGCACTTCACAGTAATAACGGATCATAAGCCACTAGAGACGATTTGGAAGAAACCTTGTCCACCTCTCAGGATTGAAAGATGGGGATTGCGCCTTCAGCCATACAAGTTTATTATTCGATACTTACCAGGAAAAGAGAACATAGCAGATTAAATGTCAAGGCACCCCATTCCCATGGATATACAGGAAAAGAATCTATCGGAGGAATATGTGAATTTCGTTATCTTGGAGTCGTTACCAAATGCAACTATACTCTACTATATACTATACTCGTACAGGAATGTGGTACCAGATGAAAGACCTCTTCACTGAAAGCGGTGTAAATCTTGAAGAATTAACAGCAATCAGATCAGTTAGTGATGAGTTCACAGTTCACAGTGACAATGTTTTGTTACGCAACAACAGAATCGTACTACCACAGACGTTAAGGAGTATCTCATGAAGGACATCTGGGGATGGCAAAGACCAAAGCATACTTGCGATCAAAAGTATGGTTTCCAGGGATGGACTCAGTAGTAGAAAACTCTGTTAAGAACTGTGCGTCATGTCAGTTACTTGCCCCAGAACCGCGTGCGATGGAACCGTTAAAAATGTCAGAATTACCTGGAAGTGCTTGGGAAAATCTCAGTATGGATTTCTGTGGACCGTTACCAAGTGGAGAATATTTATTTGTTATTATTGATGAGTATACCCGTTACCCAGTCGTGGAAGTTGTAAGGTCGGTTGCCGCTAAAACAGTCATTCCTGTGTTGGACAAAGTGATTAGCGCGTATGATGTACCACGTGTGATAAAGACGGACAACGGAAGTCCATTTCAATCTTTTGAATTCAGAAAATACATGGAGCACATGGGAGTAACACATCGTAGAATTACTCCTAGATGGCCTCGTGCCAACGCTCAAGCAGAAAGTTTTAACAAACCATTGATGAAATCGGTACGTTCAGCTAACATTCATCAGCTCAATTGGAAACAGGAAATGTTCAAGTTTCTCAGACAATACCGATGTACGCCACATGTAACTACAGGCCAGACTCCACACAAGCTTTTGTTTGGGAGAGAACCAAAGACCATGTTACCAATGGTACCTGCGCGTACGATGGATCCTCACATAGATGAGAAGATTCGGGTCAATGACAGTGAAGCAAAGTACAAGATGAAGTGCTATGCGGACGCCCGAAATTGTGCAGATTACCGTGACATTAAAGTTGGAGATTCAGTTGTAATGACTCGTGATGAATATAAAGGAAAATTACAGCCAAAGTATGAAAGACCAGGAATAGTGACGGCTAAGAAGGGACCGATGATAACAGTAAATAATGATGTTACACGGAATGTCTCTCGTTTCAAGAAAATCAGTCCAGAAGTTAGGAGGGAACTTTCTAAGAGATCGGATATGGATGAAGACAACGAGATAGTCATACCAAACCCGCCAAAGGAATCAATTCATTCTGGTACTCCAGATGCAAAACCATCTACTCTACCAGCACCGTCTAGTCCGCTACAGATTCCGATACCAATCTCAGGCCCAGGTCAGCGAATGAAGAAACTTCCCGGAAGATTCAGTGACTTTGTAATGAAGTGAAATCTTGTGAATGTGTGTGATTTGTGTTAAGCACTGTATTATGTTAGGTTGGCTAGCAGTGAAAAGGGGTACAATAATCCCCGAGCTAGTCAAGAGGCAAGAAAGTCTCATTTTCTTTTTTTGTGATGTTTTGTTTCTAGTCATATTCATATATTGTTAAACCATGTTTCATCTCTTACAATTTATCATATTCAGACAATGCTATGAACATTGAAGAGTACTATTAATGAACATCGAACAGTACTATTGCAGTTGTGATGTTAATTTCAAGCATATCTAAATCATGTAAATTAACTATCTAAAAAGAAGAGTGGTGTAATATCGTAATCCGGAATTGTCCGGGCCTCTATTATTTATACTTTTGAAACCGGATGTGATGTAAAGTAGTGTGAAAATTAAAACTGAGTGAACATGGCAGCATGTGTTTCTTATTGAGTATTAATCGGATGACATCTGACATATAACGGGCCCTAAACATAATAGCTGAGTACACCTTTCAACCTCTTAAAATCTAACAGGGTGGTCAAGTAAAGTAAAAAAGAATTACATTTTTTTTGTTTTAATTTTGATTACATATATATACCTGAATAGAGACTACCCGTAGAGATATTGTACTCTCCATACTCTGAATAAAACTGTCAATCTTTTTTCGATTGTTGTTTAATATGATATAAAAAAAATTCTGGCTGTTAACTTTTAAGAAATAATAACATCTTATCATATCGATATTGAGTAAGTTCTTCTCCCATTTTCTTTTTTCAGGGAAGCAGTTGCAAAGTCTCCAGCCAACAAGGATGCCAGTTGACATGGTCGCATTTTACGCATATTTATCATCTGATACCCCTGCTTCAGTTGCTCATCACATTATTACGTTTGACACGGTTATTACAAACGTAGGAAACGCCTATCACCCTCACTCTGGCACATTCATTGCACCAAGGTCGGGGCTCTATGTTTTTACCTGGACGATTAGATCGTTCGGCAACTCATATTTCACTATTGAATTATTTGTAAATAACAATGTTGTTAATTGGATATATTTCGACACCGGCCATACTATAGATGGTAGTGTAAGCGGCACCGCTGTCGTCCATGTTAATCAGGGCGATGATGTTTTGATACGAACGGGCCCCGATTTTCACAATGGAAACATCATAAGCGACAAGAATGGAAAATCTTCCTTTGCGGGTTGGATTGTAATGTAAAACTATAAAGGTAGATTCATATTTCATTTTAAAAATTTGAATTGAATTTTTGATAATTGTTTTTGATAGACAAACACAAAATTAGATGTTAATACGACGCCACATTATATTCACAAGCGCAAATAGTCAGTTGTTTTTTGGTTAAAGGGGCGTAGTCACGATTTTGGTCAAAATTATTATTCCAATCTTACTGTTTACAATTCTTCAGGAAGGCATTTTCAACAGGCAACTAAAATTTGAATATCATTTGTTGAGTTATTCGTAAGTTACAGAGCTTATAATTTTTTGCTATGTAAACAAAGCTTTTGTTTACATTTTGAATGTTAAAGTGAAAATTCCAGTTTTTGACATAGAATGAATGTGTTAAGCGGTAGAAACTGTTTATTTATACTTAAAATGAATAGGACATAGACAAATCAGCTTGACAAAAAGATTACTACTGGAATCTTGAACCGATATCAACAAAACAGGACACGAGCCTTGTTCACATGACAAAGAATTGGGAGCTCTGTATCCTGATTATAACACTACGACTGACTCTCAAATCTCATTTTATCATTAGAAATGCATTCCTAAAGTATTTACCAAATTGTGATCATGTCCCTTTTATGTTCAGCATCAAACAAATTCATGAGAGAGAGAGAGAGAGAGAGAGAGAGAGAGAGAGAGAGAGAGAGAGAGAGAGAGAGCAGTTGTTGATGTTTTATAAAACAAACACTAGCTTTGATTCAAAATTTATAATAGCGAATAAGGATGTTTACTGGTGGTGGAATAAAAGTATTATGAAACATTATTCCGGTAAGTTCTTGTATATAAACACAACTAGAGCGCTCTGTTTTCATCGCGTCGTCAAGATGAACAGGATGATAGTTAGTGTAATTTACGGTTTTATAAACTTCACATAGTAAATTGAAAGTTGGAAGGGGGCTAAACTTATCAAAAATCTTGACAAAAAAAGGTCTTGTGGTTACGGTTATGTATAACTTTGCAAAAAAAGTGGGAAGGGGGGGGGCCTAACCCTCCCCACCTCACAATAGCCCCCCGGTTCCGATGCCTGTGCTAAACAGTTATGTGTTTTTCTTCATATTTGTAATTTAAATCTTTGACAAAAAATCCATTTTATATCAATTTTTGTAGTAGATAATGTTATGTTGAAAGTACTAGCAAATCTTTGAAAATTGGTCACTGAAGAGCGAAGGGTTGTGTCCCAAATGTTCGGACCGGAAGTATTTGATCGATAAAGCATCACCCGTTTGATATAGCAAAGGTATACCACACGGGCAATATACACCACAGGTATGAGATAAAATCACAAAGGTAACATATATCTGTGTTTGACGGAGATAAATATTCCTGATACTCCCATTGTCGAAATTTTTTTTTTATTTCCAGTAATACCGTTTTCTTGTTTTAAAATAATTTAATTTTTTAGTATCCATTCTATGCTGTTCAAAAAGGAAATGCCTGCTGCATTTAAGAGACACCAATTTCAACATAGAACGATTCACTTTTAATATCTTGACACTTCTACCTGAATGGATAATGACCAACAAAACCATAATACATGTAAATATGAATGTATTCTTAATGATTTTCCACATATATTCATTATTCAGTTGTTAAATTACTAGTATTCTTGACTTTTCGTGTAACAAACCTATGACTAATCCTTATCAAATGCACTGAATGTGACAAAGGTTAAAAAGTAAAGAAAGATAAGGTTCTTGTCATATCCGAAATGTTTACCATCGCAATGGCATCGGTAATGTCCATTTTAACATGTACGAGCATGTTCTTCATTCAAAATTTACATATCCTCGCTTCTGCCGAAAATATAGATAAAGGCGGCAAAGTTGATTGGGAATTGGTGTTGCAGAAAATTGATGAGCTGCAGAAAACTGTGCATGCACAGGACGAGCGCATTTCTATGTTGGAAAAACGACCACCAGAGTCCGAAATACAGACTTTGACCGACTTACAAAATTCCGTGAAGAAACAGGGTACTCGGATCGCTCAGTTGGAGGCAAGGATCAAAGAGTTAGAGACTGCTTTAAAGGCCGACGATAATAGCCCAGTTGAAATTTTAAGAAATGGACAGTTATCTGAGACAAATGGAACTTCTGTTATGTCAAAAACAACACATGGTAGAAGAGGTACTTTTAAATTTTGATTTTTTTCGTATATAAAACTCGTTGTTATCAATAACCTGTTGTATTTTTTTGGTCAAACCGTTTTTAAATACGGCAAGATATTCATGAGCGCAAATAGTATTTTGTTAGGCCCTTAAACAACTCCATTCCATTGAGTTATACATATCATTGAGGTTTAGTCCGAAAGGATAACTGGATAATTGAAGTCATAGGAAGCGTATAATTTATATTACATATTATATCGCATTTCAACACATAGTCCAAGTGTTCTTGCATTAGTGAAATTTTGAAACACTATCATATGATAATAGCGATGTTTATTATGCTAGCTGTTCTTTAACTTGCAGGACGATTGCTCAGTATCCAGCCAACAACGGTGCCGGTTGACATGGTCGCTTTTTACGCATATTTATCATCTGATACCCCTGCTTCAGTTGCTCATCACATTATAACGTTTGACACGGTTATTACAAACGTAGGAAACGCCTATCACCCTCACTCTGGCACATTCATTGCACTAAGGTCGGGGCTCTATGTTTTTACATGGACGATTAGATTGTGGGGCAACTCATATTTCACCACTGAATTACTTGTAAATAACAATGTTGTTAACTGGATATATTTCGACCCCGCCCATACTATAGATGGTAGTGTAAGCGGCACCGCTGTCGTCCATGTTAATCAGGGCGATGATGTTTTGATACGAACGGGCCCCGATTTTCACAATGGAAACATCATAAGCGACAAGAATGGAAAATCTTCCTTTGCAGGTTGGATTGTAATGTAAAACTATAAAGGTCGATTCATATTTCATTAAAAAATTTAAATTGAATTTTTGATAATTTTTGTTGATAGACAAACACAAAATTAGATGTTAATATATTCACAAGCGCAACTAGTCAATTAAGTGTGTTTTTTGGATATAGGGGCATAGTCACGATTTTGGTCAAAAATTAATATTCCAATTTTCTGTTTACAATTCTTCAGGTTTGAGGCATTTTCAACAGGCAACTAAAATTTTAATAACATTTGTTGAATTATTCGCAAGTTACAGAGCTGATAATTCTTTGCTATGTAAACAAAGCTTTTGTTTACATTTTGAATGTTAAAGTGAAAATTCCAGTTTTTGACCAAAAATGAATGTTTTAAGCGGTAGAAACTGTTTATTTATACTTAAAATGAATAGGACATAGACAAATCAGCTTGACAAAAAGATTACAACTGGAATATTGAACCGATATCAACAAAAACAGAACACGAGCCTTGTTCACATGACAAAGAATTGGGAGCTCTGTATCTTGCCTATAACTCTACGACTGACTCTCAAATCTCATTTTATCATTAGAAATGCATTCCTAAAGTATTTACCATAATTGTGATAATGTTCCTTTTATGTTCAGCATCAAACAAATTCATTGGAGAGAGAGAGAGAGAGAGAGAGAGAGAGAGAGAGAGAGAGAGAGAGAGAGAGAGCAGTTGTTGATTTTTTATAAAACAAACACTAGCTTTATGATTCGAAAATTTATAATAGCGAATAAGGATGCTTACTGGTGGTGGAATAAAAGTATTTTGAAACATTATTCCGGTAAGTTCTTGTATATAAACACAACTAGAGCGCTCTGTTTTCATCGCGTCGTCAAGATGATCAGGATGATAGTTAGTGTAATTTACGGTTTTATAAACTTCACATAGTAAATTGAAAGTTGGAAGGGGGCTCTACTTATCAAAAATCTTGACAAAAAAGGTCTTGTGGTTACGGTTATGTATAACTTTGCAAAAAAAGTGGGAAGGGGGGGGGGCTAACCCTCCCCACCTCACAATAGCCCCCCGGTTCCGACGCCTGTGCTAAGCAGTTATGTGTTTTCCTTCATATTTGTAATTTAAATCTTTGACAAAATCCATTTTATATCAATTTTTGTAGTAGATAATGTTATGTTGAAAGTACTAGCAAATCTTTGAAAATAGGTCACTGAAGCGTTAAAGCGAGGGGTTGTGTCCCAAATGTTCGGACCGGAAGTATTTGATCGATAAAGCATCACCCGTTTGATATAGCAAAGGTATACCACACGGGCAATATACTATGGTGGCATAGATCTGCCACCACTTGTCAGATAGTTATGTCGACTTGTCAGATGATTATGTCGACTTGTCAGATATTTATGTCAACTTGTCAGATCTTTATGTTGACTTGTCAGAAAATAACCATGTTGACTAGAAACTCAATATTTTGTTGTGAAAGCGTGGTAGGGCCACTGACTGCCATTAACTTGTCATCATTATATCTGACAAGTCGACATAAGAATCTGACAAGTTAACATAATTATCTGACAGAAAAAATAATATGTATGGTGGCATAGATCTGCCACCACTTGTCAGATAATTATGTTAACTTCTCATATGATAATGTCGACTTGTCAGATATTTATGTCAACTTGTCAGATCTTTATGTTGACTTGTCAGAAAATAACCATGTTGACTAGGAAACTCAATATGTTGTTGTCAAAGAGTGTTAGTGCCACTAACTGCCATTTAATTGTCATCATTATATCATATAAGTCGACATAAATATCTGACAAGTTTACATAATCATCTGACAAGTCGACATAAAGATCTGACAAGTTAACATACTTATCTGTCAAGTCGACATAAAGATCTGACAAGTTAACATAATTATCTGACAGAAAAAATAATATGGCCACTAGTTTAAAGAAAATTATCATTCATATTGTATGGTGGCATAGATCTGCCACCACTTGTCAGATAATTATGTTAACTTCTCATATGATAATGTCGACTTGTCAGATATTTATGTCAACTTGTCAGATCTTTATGTTGACTTGTCAGAAAATAACCATGTTGACTAGAAACTCAATATTTTGTTGTCAAAGCGTGTTAGTGCCACTAACTGTCATTTACTTGTCATCATAATATCATATAAGTCGACATAAATATCTGACAAGTTTACATAATCATCTGTCAAGTCGACATCAAGATCTGACAAGTTAACATAATTATCTGACAGAAAAAATAATATGGCCACTAGTTTAAAGAAAATTATCATTCATATTGTAAGTCGACTTGTCAGATAATGATGTTGACTTGTCAGATGTTATGTCGTCTTGTTAAATAATTATGTCGACTTGTCAAATAATTATATCGACTTAAAAGATGATTATGTCGACTTGTCAGATCCTTATGTCGACTTGTCAGAAAATATTATTTCAAATGGATGGCACAAATTGGGCGTGAAAAGGTTAAAGTGTTGAATTCTTAAACACGTGTATAAGTGACAAGTCGACTTAAAGAACTGACAAGTAAACATAATTATCTGATAAGTCGACATCAAGATCTGACAAATCGGCATAATTATCTGACAAGTGGTGGCAGATCTATGCCACCATAGTATGTCGACTTGTCAGATAATGATGTTGTTTTGTCAGATGTTTTGTCGTCTTGTCAAATAATTATGTCGACTTGTCAGATCCTTATGGTGACTTGTCAGAAAATATTACTTAAAATAGATGACACAAATTGGGCATGGAAAGGTTAAAGTGTTGAATTCATAAACACGTTAATAAGTGACAAGTCGACTTAAAGAACTGGCAAGTGAACATAATTATCTGAGAAGTCGACATCAAGATCTGACAAGTCGACATAATTATCTGACAAGTGGTGGCAGATCTATGCCACCATAGATATGGCCACTAGTTTAAAGAAATTTATCATTCATATTATAAGCCAGATAATGATGTTGACTTGTCAGATGTTATGTTGTCTTGTCAAAAAATTATGTCGACTTGTCAAATAATTGTGTCGACTTGTCAGATTATTATGTCGACTTGTCAAATATTTATGTCGACTTAAAAGATGCTAATGTCAACTTGTCAGATCCTTATGTCGACTTGTCAGAAAATATTATTTCAACTTGATGGCACAAATTGGGCGTGGGAAGGTTATAGTGTTAAATTTTTAAACACGTGGATAAGTAACAAGTCGACTTAAAGAACTGACAAGTCCACATAATTATCTGAGAAGTTGACATCAAGATCTGACAAGTCGACATAATCATCTGACAAGTGGTGGCAGATCTATGCCACCATAAATATGGTTATTTTCTGACATGTTAACATAAAAGATCTGAGAAGTTGACATTAATATCTGACAAGTCGATATAATTATCTGACAAGTCGACATAATCATCTGACAAGTCGACATAATTATCTGATAAGTGGTGGCAGATCTATGCCACCATAATATACACCACAGGTATGAGATAAAATCACAAAGGTAACATATATCTGTGTTTGACGGAGATAAATATTCCTGATACTCCCATTGTCGAATAAGAATTTTTATTTCCAGTAATACCGTTTTCTTGTTTTAAAATAATTTAATTATTTTTTGGTATCAATTCTATGCTGTTCAAAAAGGAAATGCCTGCTGCATTTAAGAGACACCAATTTCAACATAGAACGATTCACTTTTAATATCTTGACACTTCTACCTGAATGGATAATGACCAACAAAACCATAATACATGTAAATATGAATGTATTCTTAATGATTTTCCACATATATTCATAATTCAGTTGTCAAATTACTAGTATTCTCGACTTTTCGTGTAACAAACCTATGACTAATCCTTATCAAATGCACTGAATGTGACAAAGGTTAAAAAGTTAATGAAAAATAAGGTTTTTGTCATATCCGAAATGTTTACCATCGCAATGGCATCGGTAATGTCCATTTTAACATGTACGAGCATGTTCTTCATTCTACATTTACATATCCTCGCTTCTGCCGAAAATATAGATAAAGGCGGCAAAGTTGATTGGGAATTGGCGGTGCAAAAATTGATGAGCTGCAGAAAACTGTGCATGCACAGGACGAGCGCATCTTTATGTTAGAAAAACGACCACCAGAGTCCGAAATACAGACTTTGACCGACTTACAAAATACCGTGAAGAAACAGGGTACTCTGATTGCTCAGTTGGAGGCAAGGATCAAAGAGTTAGAGACTGCTTTAAAGGCCGACGATAATAGCCCAGTTGAAATCTTAAGAAATGGACACTTATCTGAGACAAATGGAACTTCTGTTATGTCAAAAACAACATATAGTAGAAGAGGTACTTTTAAATTTTGATTTTTTTTTTCGTATATAAAACTCGTTGTCATTAATAATCTGTGGTGGGTTTTTTTGTTGTTCAAACTGTTTTAAATACGGCTAGAGATTCATGAGCGCGAATAGTATTTTGCTATGCCCCCAACATCAATTCCATTCCAGCGAGCAATACATGTATATTTATGATATTGCTTGTTATTATTGGGGTTTAGTCCGGACGGATAACTGGATAATTGTAGATCTAGGAAGCGTTTAATTTCTACTACATATCATATCTCATTTCAACACATAGTCCAAGTGTTCTTGCATTAATGATAATTGGAAACACTAACATATGATAAAAGCGATGTTTATTATGCTAGCTGTTCTTTAACTTGCAGGACGATTGCTCAGTATCCAGCCAACAACAGTGCCGGTTGACATGGTCGCTTTTTACGCGTATGTATCGACCAATATCGCTGCTTCTGTCGCTCACCGCATCATTGCCTTTGACAAGGTTGTAACAAACGTCGGAAACGCCTATCACCCCCCACTCTGGTACATTCATTGCACCAAAGTCTGGGTTATACGTGTTCACCTGGACAATTCGACTATATATGCACGATCACACGACTGAGCTATTGGTAATAAAAATGTTGTAAATTGGATATATTTCTCACCTGCAGGTAATATATATGGTAGTGTTAGTAGCACTGCTGTTGTACAGGTAAACCAGGGCGACGATGTCTTGATAAGAACGGGCTCTTCTCTCCACAGTGTTGAAATTGTAGGAGATGTGAATGGTGTATCATCATTTGCCGGTTGGATTTTGATGTAAATTATCAAATAAAGATGGAATTTACACATCACCGAAATTTTTCGTTAAAAACACAATGTCAGACGAATTTAAACGACTTAAGTAATGTGCTCATAAGTTTTTTTATATATGCTTGAAGACAGTGTAGTAATAGGTACACTGTAGATATACATGTAGATATAAGTTGTACGTTCTTTACAAAATAAAATTATGATATGGACCGAACAAATGGTCCTATTTGTTTGTAAAATCTGTAGATTTCAGACCATCAACAATTTAAATATTATAAAATTAGATTGAATACTCCATAAATTCGCAAAAACTCTCTGAAAAAAATCTCAATGGACATACATGTTTAGATAGGAAAATGCAGTGTCTTTGTGAATCACAAAATTAAGCTGTAAATAATTCAGTTAATCATCTTACAGATAAAATTGTAAATCTAATCACAAAGAGAGGGGAAAAATTGTCACTTGGGCTTTGAAACCGGGTCATCCAGGCGCAATTCCAAATCCCATAGCAACCGTTACGTCGCTGAAATCATTACTTTTAAATCATAATGCCGAAGATTTAGAAAAGGATTAATTATAAAAAAAAAATACATATTCTACATTCAAAAACACCAAAAATTAAAAAAAAAATTAAATAACAATAAGGTCTTCCGAGTTTAAAATCAATATATTTATCTAAACTTATAAATAAAACATATTTTGCTTTTTATTTTCTAATTGTTTTTCAAATTTCACCCTCAGCTGTCCCCAGCTTCCCTACGTATTGGTACTAGTTTTAACAAGCAAAGCATAAATTTTATAAATTAAATATACTTGATGCTTGATATTAATATGCATAACAATTAAACATCCCTTAAACTGAAAATAAATATATCATACAGAAATATCCTAATTTATTTCTTTAAGGAGTCACTGAAAAAATTTAATTTTCATTGAATAAAATAAGAGAAGCATATCCAACGGTTAACATGTACCAAAACGCATTAATTTTTTCATGCGAAAGTACAGTGCATCGTCCAGTACGTCAGCGTCCGATGGTCATCGGGTGTTTTGTTCGGTTTTTATTTTGACAAAACGATAAGTCTTGTTGGTAATGTCTTTCACTCACTGGTGTGGAGTGTATACAGAAAAGGGTAAGAAATAAGTGTTACCTGGATCATGAAATCGTGAAGTTAACTGAACACAATCTCCACAATGTTGTCACCAGAAGCAATCCATTTAATTTTCAGTTGAATTTTAATGCAAAATCACTAAGAAGTGGCTCAAATATTCAATAAAAACCCGAATATTTAATTATTTTTGCAATAAGGAAGAAGGTTCGAAAGGTAATAACGACAAACCGAAAAGTACTAGTACTTATATGTATCTTCTAGCCTTGAATGTTTGTCCCTGTAAATATCTACACATTTTATCAATATAGCTTTAAATGACTTGTAGCATGTGTAAACCTTATATTCTATACATTTTAAACATGTTTATTCTATCATATTTACATTTGCAAATTGTCATCCTTAATGAACATTTAAAATAGCGAAAACATTGAATTCCTTCGAGTGAGGCCACAATGATTATCGCACGTGCTTCAAGTTTGACGGTTGCTATATTTTAAACATAAAAAACACTTTTATGTTAATAATTCGGAACGAGTTGCCTTTCTCAAACGTAAATGTGAGTAATAAACAACAATTTAAAAAAGTTAACAGAGAACTGTACTTAGTTGGAACGTGATCAAATCCCCTGAAAAGCCCTTCCGGTTTCACATGCTTTGATCACGTGACCAATCAAGTTCATTTCCCGGTGAATTTTATAAATTGATGTTTATTTATATATAAATTAAATGGTCTCAAGATACTAAATGTCCCCTTTTCATATTACGACTTCATGACAAGCCCTTATCAATAATAATGACCATGACAAAGGTACAATTAAAAGTTATGGAAAGATAAAATTCTTGTCATATTGACACGCCACATTGACAATGGCGTTGCTGATATTCATTTCAGCATGTATCAGCATGTTTCTTTTCAAAATTTCCATATTGTTGTTTTTGCCGAAAATATAAATATAGACGGTAACGTTGTTTGGGTATTTGCGTTGCAGAAAATTGAAGAACTGTAGAAAATCTTGCGTGAACAGGACGAGTGCATCTCAATAATAGAGAAACGACCAGCAGGCTCCGAAATTCAGATTGAGACTGAATTACAAAATAAGAAGAAACAGGATGAACATATCTCCCAGTTGGAGGCAACGATTCTTGAGTTAGAAACTATTGTAGAGGCTGAAGATAATAGCCCATTGGTAACGCTTGGAAATGGCGCCTTATCTGAAAGAAATGGAATTTATGTTACTTTAAATAAGAAATATAGCAAAAGAGGTATTTTCAATTTCTAATACACATACAATCAATTCAAGCAAATCTTTTACAGCATACACCGTAACATAGCATTTAAATTTTTTACCATATATACAAATTCTTATAGCATATTATAAAAATATCATTCATCATTCCATGGCATAGCATAGCATAGCAAAAAACTTTTTAAAAGATGAAATTATTTAATAAAACATGTTTTCTAACGTTTACCTATGTTCATTAAATAAACCCGGACATTCACTTAAATGATATGAAAAACATATCTGCATTAAAGCATCTGTCTCACATTATTAATATTTATTTTAACTATAATTTTAATGTTTGTAATCTTTTTTTTCTTCAACAAATAAACATTTGAATTGTAGATTATTGATAAAGGTTTGGTTTAATTGATGTTTTACTCCGAAATGTTTTAAATTCTGCATACGGAGGTGTGCTTGTTCATTCAAATATTAAAGCAAAGCATAACACCATACCATACCATATGGTTAAGCCTTCGATGTTCATTTTTGATAGCATAGCAGATATATTTCATAGCATTGCATAAAATACTATACCATAGCAAAACAATTCACATCAAAGCATAAATTGTAAAAGATATGCATAAAATCGTTAACAAAAATTTACCATAATCTGTTCTTTGACTTGTTTAATATGTTATAAGGAATAATTTTTTTTTATTTAATTGGAGTGTTACAGTAATGAAAGCTAACAGCCCATTGCATCACGATTTTTAATTTTTTTTATATATTTATTTAGTATTTTGTGTTTTACCATGGGTCAGGGTTCATACTAACATAAAACAATATAGTGCTTTGTATTATCGTGTTCATCACATAATAAGATCTAATTTCAAGAATTTAAGTGGAATCTGCTCACATCGATATTCAGTACATATTTTTCACTTCTATGTCTTCTAAAGCGTCTCCAGCCAACAACGGTGCCGATTGATATGGTGGCTTTTTACGCTTATCTATCATACGATTTTCCCGCGGCAGCTGCTCATCATAATATCCTTGCCTTTGACAAGTAAAGATGTGACTTATTTGTTTGGATTGAATTTTTTTTTCGACAGAAAAGCTATCAGAAAATAAGCTACCTCATAATGCTCACAATTGGAGAGGGCGATCTAAGTTTTTGAACTTGTGTCCAATCCCTGTTGTAATTTTTGTACAATAAAAATATGTTCAAATCAATGCTCACAAGAGTTAACAAGTTGTGTTTGAGGATAGCTTAGGAACACAAATGCAAAACCAAAACTTTTAAATCCACATAACACTATCCTTATTGTATGTAAGAATAAAAAATAAAAAGGGATAAATTACATGCCACAGAGAATAAGAATATATTATTTAAGATTCATAATGAAAACTACGAAAAACGAATAGGGCCACATAAAAAATATATCGTAAATACGAGAAAAGATTTCGTAATTACAAGTAAAAATCACGTTATTATAGGAGTTATTTATTGTCGTTATTACGAGAAAAATCTCTCTGATCTGAAAAGTTGTAAATTGCTCTTATCAATTCAGATCACTATCAAAGGGTTCAAAGGGGTTGAATTATGTGTCTCAGAGATAAATAACGGTCATTTCTCCATTCCTCGTCCTTGTATGCGAAATGACGTCCCTAAAATCAATTTTGACATTTATTGGATTATTCTTTTTTATCAACTGTTCCCGTAATGTCTTTGCCAAGATGACTGAGAATATGCACAGCAGCCCAGATTTGAAAAATGCAATTCAGAAAATTGACGAGCTGCAGAAAATTATGCTTGCGCAGGAAAAACGAATCTCAATATTAGAGAGACGACCCGAAGAGTCAGAATTCCGAACAGGGATGGAGTTCAGAAAGATCTTGAAAGAACAGAACGATCGAATTGCTCAGTTAGAGGAAAGGATCCAAGAGTTAGAGAGCGCGATAAAAGTTGAAAAATATGCTCCGATTGAAACCTATGAATACAAACCATATTCAGACGCTGAAAGAAATTCCATTCAGTCAAATAAAAACATTTACAGAAAAGGTAAAATTTAGTTTTCTAAATAATGTATTATTATTTTAAATTTAGTTACTTTTGAAAATCTATACATTTTTTTTCGTCAAATGCCAATGTTATGTAAGTTACTATTGGTTCCTAGGATAAGGATAAAAAAAAAACCACCCATTAAATCAGTGTAACTCTATATTATCTTGAGAGAGAGAAAATCGTTGTCATTAGTTTTAGCTGTGCATATTGAGCAAAAGCTGCACCTAATAAAAAATATTTCATTTTTCAAATGATAGGAAAGCTGCTGCTATAGTAAAGTTGGAAAAGTAAAATTAAAACTCAATTATACTTATATGGTACATGAAATTATTTACAAATTAAGCTGATTTTTTTTCAAATTACAGATAAATGGGAGAACATCTTGTTTTTTTTTAGAGCGATTGCTAAGTATCCAACCAACAACAGTGCCGGTCGACAAGGTGGCTTTTTACGCGTATTTATCATCCAGTGTACCTGCTTCAGATGCTCATCGGATTATTCCCTTTGACACTGTAATAACAAATGTTGGGAACGCCTATCACCCACACATGGGTACATTAATTGCACCGAAGTCCGGTCTTTATGTGTTCACCTGGACTATCAGATTGTCCGGTCATAGATACCACACAACTGAATTAGTGGTTAACAATAAAATTGTTAACGCGTTGCATTTCAGTCCCAACGGTCAAATAGATGGAAGTGTCAGTAGCTCTGTCGTCGTGCATGTCGATCAGGGAGACGATGTTCTGATTAGAACCAGTGCAAATTATCATAATGGGGAAGTTTTAAGCGATCCCAACGGCCGGTCATCGTTCGCCGGTTGGATTTTAATGTAAACATATACATGTACAGTCTAGGCTATTGTGTAGTCATTCGATGATATGCTGTCTTCTCTGATATGAATGATGAATTATAAAAAGAGAAAATTAGCCAATTTACGCCTGTTATTTCCGCATGTTACCATGTACCTGACGCTTTGCTTCTCTTCTGAATATTAAAGCCTTAAACACTTGAGTTGTTTTATAGAATCACAAAAAATTGTGGCGAGGCAGCGGTTCTAGAGAATGTTTGTTTTTCACCTTTACATCAACCAATAAAAGGATTTTCATTATATATATATATATATATATATATATATATATATATATATATATATATATATATATATATATATATATATATATATATATATATATATAAGTTTACAATAGATGAAAACTGGCCTTTTACTGTTTCATCTTTTTTTTTTAACATTCTGAGAATTCTCATAGCATTGCAAAACAATTCACATCACAGCACAAAATTGTAAAAGTTATGCATGAAATGATTAGTTATGTTTTCAATACTCATTGTACAAATTAAGCATAGTCGTTCTTCGACTTTTTAGATATATTTTAAGGAATAAATTATTTTTTTTAGCTGGGGTGTTACATAAATAAACGCTCACAGCCCATTGCAACACTATTTTTTAAATTTCACTACATTAATTTGATTATATACATTTGTATTTGTCTCATATTTTGGGTTTTACCTAGGGACAGGGTTCATACTAACATAAATCTATATACTGCTTGTATTATTATATGTTCATTCTTTGTGACATAACAGGAACTGATAGCAAGAATTTTAACAGAATACATGTAATATGTAATAATATCTGCTTATATCGATATTCAGTACGTTCTTTTCTCACTTCTACTGAAACAACGGTGCCGGTTGACATGGTTGCTTTTTACGCCTATCTATCATACAAAACTCCTGCGGTAGTTGCTAATCACATTATTACCTTTGATAAGGTGGTAACAAACGTCGGAAACGCCTACCATAGCCACTCTGAGAAATTCATAGCACCAAAGTCCGGGCTCAATGATTCATCTGGACAATAAGACTCCTCGGCAATAATTCATATTACACAACCGAGCTACATGTACTTGTCTTAAGTGGATATATTTTAATCCGATCGGTATAGACGGTAGTGTTACTGGTATAGCAGTTGTGCGAGTAAATCTGAGCGACAATGTCCTGGTAAGAACGGGCCCCCGTCTCCACAGTGGATCTATCGTAAGTAATCTGGAGGATTTATCTTTATTCGCTGGATGGATTTTAATTTAAATTTAATTAAAAATATGACTTATATGTGATTTTTGATGGCTTGGATTTGGTTTACTTTTTTCATTGACACAAAGTAATCAGAATTAAACGATGCAAAACATGCACACCAAAGAAGTAGCTGTGAAAAAGAGTTTTGTTAAATAATTCAAATTTCATAGAAAAATTTTTGAATCAACTATGCATTATTGTTTGATAAAATTCAAATAAAGAAAATAAAAAGAAGGAAGATAGTGAGTCTACCTAGGTAATGTTGCCAATATATCAACGTTATGACGTTCACTAAAACGATAAGAGAATGCCATATGTAGATATACATGTACATGTACATCATGATAATAATTTTAGGTGCAGATAATAACAGTTCTTAACATATCGATCAAATGCTATAAAAAAGTATGAAGAATAAGTTTAATCAGATAAAAAAATGTTTACTTAAATAATATGGCTCGATCCAAAAATCCATTTTCTAGTTTGATTTTTGTTTTAATATAAATTCATGATTTGTATAAACATAACACACATCAAGGGTGGAAATGCAAAGTTTTGTATAAATCAAAGAAGCACATGTGCATGAATTTATACATTTGTATCTCTAAAAAAGAAAGTCTTGTATTTTTATAGACTAATTACTTTTACATTAGAGATTTAACTATTTTCTCTTTACTTTTGGCCGGTAATGATGTTTGCCTTTAAAAATTTAATGCAATATTTGGAATTGTTTTAGTTGCGATCTTATTTGAAATTATTTTAGTACTTAAGACTCCTTCATTCTATCTATCAAAAGTTTGCCATATCACAATACTGAACAAAAAGTTGGCAAAACAATTTGCTAACTGGAAATAAGTTTATCAAATTAAATGATATCACAGATGTATCTGTAAAATCAAGGTGATAATGTCATAATCAAAACAATCTCAACGTTCCACAATATTGTCATCAGAAGCGATTCAATTGGCAGATTACTCTTTGCCTGGGAAGAATTTGAATTAAAAAAAAATGAAATGGCTAATTTAGATAAGATAGTATGTAACTGTATGAAGAAATTTGAATGAGAAAAGATTCGTGTATTGAGAGAAATCATGAACCTTTAATCAAACATACGTACAAAATCACTTAGAATTGCAATGTAAAAATAATTTCGTTTATATTTCTTTAACCTGCTTAGTTGTAACTTGCTCTTATCAATTCAGATCAGTTTGACAAAGGTGAAATTATATGTCTCTAAGATAAATAACATAGTCATTTCTCTATTTTGCGTCGTTTTATTCACAATGGCGTCTCAAAATTCAATTTTGACATTTACTGGATTGTTCATTTCTATCAACTGTTCCCGTAATGTCTTTGCCAAGATGACTGAAGATACGGATGGTAACTTAGATCTGAAATATGCAATTCAGAAAATTGAAGAACTACAGAAAATTGTGCTTGCGCAGGACAAACGAATATCAATGTTAGAGAGACGACCCGAAGAGTCAGGAGTGCGAACAGAAATCGATTTCCGAAAGATCGTGAAAAAACAGAACGATCGAATTGCTCAGTTGGAGGCAAGGATCCAAGAGTTAGAGAGTGCTAAAAAAGTTGAAGAATATGCTCCGATTGAAACCAAAGAATACGAAAAATATTCCGATTCCAAAGGTTATCCCATTCGGTCTTATAGAAACATAGACAGGGAAGGTAATACATTTCTTTTTCTGAGTATTGTCGATTTTAAAACTGAGGTTTAAAATATCTTAATTACAGTAATCCTCAAGTGCAAAAATTAGAATACATTCTATTTGCTCTTTGAAGTCGGATTAATGACATCAAAATCTACTTATTCACGTAATTATGTGTTATCTTCAAAGAACGAACATCTTGATATTGATTAAGGTAATTACAGCAGATCTAATATAAACTGAATAAGGTGTTAACGTCTGTCATGCTGCTATAGTAATTAAAGGTGGTGAAACGAAATTTAACTCTATTCGTTCTCATAATTGTAAGATGCATGAAACAATTTACACTTTAAGCTTCATTCATCAGATTGATATAAACGGGAAAACAACTCTTTTCAGAACGATTGCTGAGTATCCAACCAACAACAGCGCCTTTGGACAGCGTGGCTTTTTACGCGTATTTATCCTCCAGTATACCTGCTTCAGTTGCCCATCGAATCATTGCCTTTGATACAGTTATTACAAATGTCGGCAACGCCTACCATCCTCATATGGGCACATTTATCGCACCAAAGTCAGGTCTATATGTGTTTACCTGGACAATAAGGTTGTACGGTCCATCATATCATACAACTGAACTTGTTGTTAACAATAACATCGTTAACGCGTTGTATTTCAATCCTGCAAGTCTTATAGATGGGAGTGTTAGTAGCACTGCTGTTGTAAATGTCAATCAAGGCGATGACGTACTGATAAGAACCAGTTCAGATTATCACAATGGTGAGATCAAGAGCTTCCCAAATGGAAGGTCATCGTTTGCCGGTTGGATACTTATGTAGAAAAATATGGTTTATGTAATAAATACATGTATCTCGTCTTTCTGATATTTTTGTTTGCTAGCTTCTTAATAGATACGTGGCTGATAATCGTATAAATTTCGGGTTAACGATTTATAGAAGCCTTCTGATTGACTACCTGAGTCAAAATTAAAGAAACCCACTCTAAAACATATTTTTCTTAAAAGGATTCTTGATTCCAAACACCTTCCTGTAGTATTAATACAAATGCAATAATTTTGATAATTAATCACTTGAAAATTTTGAGCTTAAAAATGTTCTTTGGTCTCCAAATCTTATTTGTTATGTAAATTTTATGTAAATGCACAACGTTAGCACTTCAGAAAATTTAGATATTACATGCATGTTATATGTTATAAATATTAGTTTATCTTGTTATATTTACTTGATTTAAACATCTTAATATATTATATTACTAAAGTGATTTGTTTTTTCTTAAGATATAATCAATTCATTTTATTATCTTCGCCGATAAGATATCTTCCGGTTAGTTAAGAATAGTTAAAATAATATTTGTTCTTTTTGCTACAAGGTACGGGATTTAATAACAATTTAACTGTTTCTAGTAACTTCAGCTCCCCCTTTATTAAATAAAGGGGTTTCTATTCAGAATTTATTTGTTTATAATATATTTCTCTTTATTCAAGACAGAAATCTTGAATGGTATTTCGTAAGGAATGCCAGAGTTTCATAGTTAAACAATTCTCACTTTTGATAGAGGCTGGTATGATCAACCAAGTACCTGTCTGGTATTCTTTCTTCTTGCTACAATAATATGACTATCCCTTATCAATATCAAGAATAGTGACAAAGTTTAAAGTATACAATCATGACAGACGAGTTTTATTTATTGCTTTTCCGAGAACAAAATCAATTTTTTGAATTCAGGTCGCATGCTTAATAAACGTTTTGTAAAAAGGGCATCTTAGTCGGTAGCATTATGGTTTTAAAAATCTGTATATGGTTGAGTTGAGCTAGTTACTCAGTATTAACAAGATTGTGTGTATCTAATCATGTGTTTCATTCCGAAAATTATTGCATTTTTAGATTTCACTTGGAGAGATTATACAGTAACATAATAATGATTTTTATCAATATTAAGACCAATTCTATGTAAGAATCAAAATTCGGTGGCCACGCATAGTCACGGATTTTCTTCATACTTGACAATTTGATAGACTTTGGTAAGTAAAAAAAACCGAACACCATTTGTTTATTGCTATGTGGTTCCGTTGCCATGGTAACCAAGGGTAAAGATGTAAAAATGGCATTTTAATGCTTATTTGAGAACATATTGTGAGTAATGTGCAGAACTTGGGGTTTCCAGGGTAGAATATATTATTAAAAATAGTTGGCATTTTTTAAAAGAAAGAAAAAAATTCATGGAGAAACGCATATTTTTAGAGCGTTTCCATGGTTACCTAACAGAAACTTTAAAAGCTGTTTTTTTTTTATTTAATTTGAATAAAAAGTGCAAATCTTGGATTTTTTGGTTAAGACTTTTATGATTGTGCAATTAAGAATTTAAATATGAAAATTGAGAACCGTTGCTATGGTAACAAGCTTAAAAATAAGGAAAATTATAATATTTCTAGGCATCTTTGAATGTATATTATTCCCTTATAATGAATGAATATATAAAATCAAATGGTGAGAAAAAATAAAGTATGTCCTTAACTTTAATGACACTTGAAAAAAATCTGAAATTTTCTAAAAACAACTCCCGTTGCAATGGACTTTTCAAAAAGTAAGAATTTTTGTTTGATTTTTTACGCAACTTAATTTTCCATAGCAACAACACTTCTCTGTTGCATAACAAAGCTTTTTGTGGTATATAATAAAAATTTAGATATTTTTTCACAAGTTCCAACTTAAACAATTGCAAAAAAATTCTAAAATTAGGAATTAAAGCATATCGAAATCATCTTCAATTTCTTAGTTTTTCCTATTTTTTGGCCTTGTTGCCATAGCAACGGATGTCAATTTTCATAATAATATATATATAGCATGGACAAATATATGAATGTAAGAAATTAATAGTTTCTTATTTCGGCTTATTAAAAAACCGCAAAAAACTGATTTCAAAAATTTGTAACGGTTTCCATGGTAACAAGTACAGTATGCATAAGGCGATTTTGAGACTACTTGCTAGAACAGAGTGCGTATCCCCCCCAAAAAAAAACAACAAAAAAGCCAAACGATAGCAATTGAAAAATCAACAATAACATGTCGTTAAAAAGGTTAGTTTAAAAATTATTTTCGGTTTTGATGATTTTTTTTGCATGTCTATATAATATTTTGTGTAGGTTGTTTGCTTGGTATTTTGGTAAAGGCTGTTTTATGTGTTTGGTAGTTTATATTAGTGGGCAAAACCTCCAAATATCGCTTCAAAGTAGGTAAGTTTCGCTATTTTTCTATCTTTAGCCTCGATTACCATGGCAACGGTTACCCCTAGCAACCAACTTTTAGTGGTTTTTTGCGTTTTACACCTAGGTGTGTCCATGTATGAAATATAAGGAAAATTGGTGACTATGCGTGGCCAGACTCTTTTATAAATCTTTGATTCTTACATAGAATTGGTCTTAAGTACATTGTTCTTTCACTTTCAAAAACTATTCAACTTAACTAATGGTCTGCTGGAAACGCGGGCCTTACTCTTCCCATGAGATATTATTGGCAAATGGGATTGCAAATCATTGTTAATTGGTTTTGTTATACTTTCATGTTAAATACTGAAATCTGATTGGTTAAGACGCAGTTCATAATCCGCTCTATTACCCTCAGCGTTAGCAATACACTAAGCAACGGGTAACATTAAAAATTGTTACATGCGCGAAAATTATGCGCGTACGGTTCGCTGTAGAATTCACGTTATTCCTATATAAAAGCAGTAAAATTTTCTTAAAAATTAAGACATTCATTATAACAAAATAAATAGTGCCTGTTTGGGAGGATAACAGTTGAAATCGACACCCCTCGAAAACCATTGTCAACCTCCGCTTCGCGTCGGTTGACAATGGTTTTCTCGGGGTGTCAATTTCAACTGTTACCCTCCCAAACAGGCACTATTTATATATTAACGTATATTACAATGTAAAAATAAAACTGTAATATCATAACATATATAAATGGGTGTTAAATAAGTAAGTTTTCTTTAACAACTTTTATAAATACAATATCTCAAATGCAGATAGCACTCAGACAGATAGCAGAAACTAAATGGCTTAAGTGGGTTTAGGATTGTGTCGAAATTCTATGATAAACCAAGCGATATGATAATCTGTACATGCAGAAGTGATTAACAAAGAAAAGAAATAAAACTATATCTTTAAATCCCTCAACTCTATAATATCTTTTTACCTTTTTAAATGATAAGAAAAAAACTGTGTTATTAAATTTAATTTTAATGATTTTATTTCGGCAAAATTATAAAATGTACGCATAATTTATAAGAGTTTAATCTCTAAAATTTTGCAAAAATATGAAATTTAAATATATAGTCTACAAAATATCATAATTTTGTATATTCGTGAGAATGAATCATTATGTTAAAACAATCTGGATAGTGTTGATCAGAATTTCGAATTACACTGTGTTTAATAGTTCAATGAGTTAGGTATCATCAGGAGTTTCTGGTATTCTTACTTCTATTTAAAGACAGATTTTATCAATCGGGACCAAACGTTTTGATAAGAGCATAATAATTGCTGTTACAAGGGCTTAATATTTATTCCGACTTATCAAACTTGACCTAGATACTAGTTAGGTTAAAACAATTTTGATTTATTTTGTTTCTGGGCATATCATAGAGCATGTGGAGGACAAGGTTCATTTGATATAATTAACAAATGTTATAAACGTTGTATAAATGTGAATTTAAAATGAAAACAAAAGCTTAATTTACAGAACAACGCAGAGTGTTTCCTACATATGGTGACGGAGGTGGAGTACTCGAAGCTAATTAAGTTTGACAGTATCTATTATTTTAGCGTTATGCATAACAAATTTTTATGTCGCAAATATTAATACAATTGGTATCTGATTTATGAGACATTATGCCCGGACTGATTTCGTCGACGTATATATGTAAAAATATTTAAAATATCTCAAATGAACTTTTTGATTTTTTTATCATCCCAGATTCTTTATCTAAAACACACGTATACCTATTTCTACAGAAAATGTCCATAAGTAACATATGTATTTTAACCTCGAGGTCGTTTCATCTAGTTGCACATTTCTGAGAAATTCTTATCAATTCCAATAATCGCAACAATTTTTAGTATAAATGTACAAGGTAGGTACATGTTCAGGCAGATCTGATTTAATCATTGTTGGACGTGCAATGGCGTGGTTAATATTATCATCAACATTTGTTTGCTTTATCTTAAATTTTTCAATCAATGTCTCTGCAGAGATAACAGACAATTTGTTTTATAATCCTGATTTAAATATGGTGATTCGGAAAATTGAAAAGTTGCATACTTTAATCTGTAAGCAGGAGGAAGATATTTTAACGCTAGAGCAAAGATTTATAGAATCACGAAACACCGCGAAAAAAACAAAGTGATCGAATCGCACGGTTGGAGGCAAGGATTCAAGAATTAGATATTGGTGTACAGGCTAAAAATGATGCATCAGAAACTACTGAAAAAGGGTTGTCATCTGGAACTCAACTGCTCAATCCTCTGAAGAGTTTTATTAAAAGAGGTAATTTTTTCTGTACTGTTACATTTGTCATGTTTTTGATTGTTCATGGTAGCCAATCAGTTATGCGCAGGCTAAAATGCTAACGACTGTTATTCATGGTTGCTATAAAAAAGTTGTGATTAACATTACATGTAAAAGAAGAAGGGAATGAATTCAAAAGTTTGAAAAACATCAATGGATATTAAAAGTCCATATAAAAAAATTTATATTTTGAAAGCATAAGGTGGAATGTCCCTCTGATAAGAGTGATAACTCCTGTAGAAAATAATCTTACTTTGATTCTGTTATCTCACAATTATTAAGGCATATAGCAACAAGGGAGGCTGTGCTGGGTCCCAATTTATGTTTGAAGGCGATATTTATTTAAATTCAAATATCGGAAAAAAAATTGAATGGAACGAACGAAACTCGAACTTTTAGCAGGGGGGCAAAAAAGTTAGGAAAGATTTTACAAAAAATTGCAAGAAGCGAATCATACATAAATTGATAAAATTTTTATGAAGCAATTTCTCCATGTATACCCCTTTCCCCTGATGAATTAATTTTAAACATAAAACTTTTGATGTACTAGTTCAGTACATAAATTTAATTGTTATCTTATTTATGTGATATTATGCCCGGACTGGTCTCGTCGACATATACGTATGACATGCAATGATATTTAAAATATCTCAAATGTACTTCTTGATTTATTTTTTCATCACTGATTCTTTAACTAAAAATACATGTTTATATTTTTCCACCGAAAATATATCCATCAGTAAGAAAAATAAGTAGGCATCTGTAGTTTTGTATTGTTATAAATTTCCATATTCCCTCTGCTTTTCATATCACAAAATTTAATATCATTTGTGATTAAAAAAAAAAGTTTTATGTATGAGCTATAAACATTTTCAGTTTTGTTAAAAAACTTGTCTCTTTATAATGTAATTACCGTTGTGATAGAGATATATGCATCTTAACAATTTTTAATTCATTCATATTCACAATGTAAAAAAAATAATAATATCTATCTGAAATGTATTTTTTCTAAAATACATTTTAAAGAGGAGTAATCATCGTAATGTGATTGGTAAATGTACAATAATGACTGATTTTAAAATTAACTTAAGTATACCGATCTCTTTTTCAGACCGATTGTCAAGGCCTATTTCAACAACTCAGTACCCTGCATTTGTTGCCTTTTTTGCATATTTGTCGTCTGATTACAAGGTGTTAAATGCTCATCGGCCTATTGTTTTTGACAAGACAGTATCTAATTTTGGAAGCGCCTATCACACATCATCCGGTAATTTTGTTGCACCAAGGTCTGGAATTTACGTGTTCACCTGGACAATCCGACTGAATACGGACTCGGTTCATACAACTGAATTAGTGGTACAAAATGAAGTCGTTAATTCGGTGTACTTTAGTCCCCAAACCATGTAGATGGCAGTGTTAGTAGCACCGTTGTTGTGTATATGAATGCAAATGACGATGCCCTTATAAGAACCGGTCCAATTTACCATAATGGTATCATAAGAAGCGATGTGAATAGCAAATCATCATTTGGCGGGTGGATTATACTAAGTCTGTAAATCAACAAATAAAATCTTGTTCTGACATCAGTTTTAGAATGTTTGTTGCCTTAAAGCTGACATAAATTCGCGAATACTTACTCCTTTCTGTTCAATCCAACTTCCGCCATAAGTGTGTTCGATTTCAGTTGTTACGCATATGGCAGTATGACGTAACAAGTTTATACGCAAAGTAAGGCAACCAATTCTGTGCTTGTAAGATAATTAAAAAATAATAATGATTATCTTTCTTAATAAAATTAACAATTTCATTTTTCTTTTCCTTTTTTTTCTTTAGTATAGCTTCTTCATTTCAAAATAATTTTTACAAGATATAACTAGTATTTCAAGAAGTTCGAATAACCAGCCTCGGTCCTAAATCAACAAACCGTAACATTTTATATACTAGTATAACTCGGATATATACAAGTCCCTCAGACGTGGCACTTGAAGAATAATCTAAAACTGTTAAGGAATCAATTACCTCTATGAATTAATGTCGTTTTAAAAGGACCTTTCAAGTAAATACGAAACATGAAACTTCTAACAATGATTATGAATTTTTCCATCTAAATTGAGAGTTTAATCAATTTGATAATTGACCTCATAAAATTTCAATGCCAGCGTAATGAGGATAATATAAGTAATTTTACACAATAAATGGTTTCATATTGGGTTTTCATCATTCATTGTTATTTTATTGTAATTTTGAATAAGCTAGAGATGTGTAGAGTTATAAACATTGATAAAAGAAATTTAGATGGGATATCTAAGAAAGTGCTTTATTATTTATTTCTGCTAAGCTGCACTGTCCTTTTTTAATTTATTTTCTTTCCAATGAAATACTTTATCATTGATATTTGAACAATATGTCGACAATAAATTTTAAAATATTGCTGAAATATTCAAGGATATCTAATCTAAAAATAGGTTTGCCACCTTGTGTTTCAAAAATGAAAAAGGCACTACAATCACTGTTTGACAATATACAAAATATGGTTATTGATTTTCAATAGTGGGTTTTTCTTTTTTAGTAAACTTTATTTATAGATTCGAATTATTTTCATATGCATTTTTAAAATGCTACTTCCTGATGAACTGTAGCTCCAAAGGAACGGACTATGTATCGTTTTATGCATTTTTTGTCCCACAAATTAAAGTTTCATAAAGTGCTTTAAAAATAAGGTGGAAGATAGTTAGAATCATATTGAAAATAAGGGTGCAAAAGGTTATCACTTCAGTGACGTTATAATGTAGAAATGCCGTCATGAAGATTGCCTAATTTGAATAATTTGGATAATTTTGTAGCGAAATATGGGGGTTTCCGATGGTTTTCGGACTGGGAAACATCGAGCACAGGCTTGCTCAAGTACGATTTTTTTAGTATAAAGTGTATAATTATCTGTAGAAAAACATGTGTTAAAATCGTACTTGAGCAGACCTGCGCTCTATACTTCCGAATGCAAAATATAAAGCAAAAATATTTTCATTTGTTCACAAATTTGCAGGAATTAGGTCATTTAATTGACGTCATAGATAAATAGCAAATGACAATGATGACTAAAATCAAGATTAAAGTGGTAGGCGTCCACTGTACAATGATTGATAAAGATTTGATTTTTATACGACACTATTTAAAAATTTGCTAAAATTGGGGGCAGATATTTGACCATACTGCACATAGTCCTATACGCTGACGGACTGTGGTGATACAGTTCCATCCATACAAAAAGTTTTGGACTTATCAAACTTACATGTGTATTTAGAAATATATCCTTTAACTATTTCCATACTAAAAATTCCTGAAATATATTACTACTGATTCACCAATTAGTCCTGAAAGGTAAATGAGATAGAAATAAAACATACAGTTATATACGATCAGCTAGTGCAACCTGGAAAAATAAATAGGCACGTTGTTTTGGAATAATAACACACCTACCATTCCTTCCTTACATGTTGATGTCATTCTCATTTATAAATAATTAGATTGATTATGTTTTCCTTTAAAAGTATTTATCATAATCCTTAGCAAGAATGTGTTTTTTTGCATCACAAACAGTTTTTGTTCTGAAATTTTGGGAGTATGAAATCGAATTGTGCCGTACACTTGAGATAAACCTAAAGTTTGTAATAAATCAATTTTTCCTGAGAGTTGTTTAATTGTTCTATGTAATAAAACCTGTAATTATTCAAATTATAAAAATTAAGACCTAACAATGTTGTTCACATCATTCCAAACTTAAAATTGTTAGTAAAATGATAAAATTTGAATTTTTGACTTCTAGAATTAAACAGTGAAGTGCTTTCCTTTGTGAATAATGCGGGATATGAAGATGGCGACATTGCCGATAATAGCAAATATCTACATGTATGTTAGAGAAGCAGTCCACAGATGTTAAGTATGTGTATTATTATAGGTACTAAAAATGTTTAACGGTCTATTTAGCCATTTTTCATTGGAAAAATGATAAAATAAATTGTTTACAAAACTAATTTTATTTAAAAGGGCACCGCGTTATTTTGCCTCTTATTAAGACTCGTCCCTGACGTCAAGGCAGATAAGCTTTTAAAATACTGTTGACATTCGCTAAAAACAAAAAAAATAATTTTTTTTAATGATTTAACAAATCAAGAATAAGCTGTAGTAAATCTTATTTTACTAACCTTTGAGACATTTGTTATGTTTACAGTGATGTGTAATATGCGGGTTAAAAACATTTTTCGGGTGAGGAAACAAACAGTTCCCTCTCTAACATGCTTGATGTGTTTGCTTGTTTGTATTCCCATACATAGAATTGAATAATACTCTCTTTGAATAGCTCTTTTTTTTAATGAAAACCCTGCTGGTGTAAAAAGATGAGAGTCTGTAACTATTTGTTTAATAATCGGTTTGTATTTTCTATATTTTGTTACTTAAATACACAGAAATATGGTAACCTAAGTAAATTTTATTATAAATTAATGTACATTGTAAGAATTAAATCTAAATAATTTAAAAACATTTTGTCCCGGCTTGTTTTTTCAAAACCGTTAAAACAAAGAGGTCTATAATTATTAAGGTTTAAATATATATGATAGAGGTGAACATTGATATAAGTTGTAGAAGGCTTCACCAAAATGTATTTTGACTTTAAATATTACTATGAAAATTGATGAACATAACGTAGAAACAAAAGTGAAGACAATAACAAAATTTCAAATATATACTATAAAAGAAACACAAATTACTTTTCATTTAATGATTGATGACTTACTTCTAATTGCACAAATAACATTAAAATGTAAGCTTTGAACGTTGAAAGTACATACAACTTTTAACTTTTTATCTTGAATAAAAGTATGAATTTAATCTGATTTTAAAAAAAATAGAATTAACTTTTATTAAGAATCATACTCTGTGTATTTGAGAAATTTGGTTAAAAAAATAGTTTTCTTACTATCTTCGGACAGAAATATTATCACTATATGGTTTAATTGATTTATCTTATAATAAATAAATGGTCGGTCACGTGTCATTGAGCAGGTCGGACGTGTCGATTTTTGCTCCGTGATTATTTGACTTTTTTCTCTGGAAATAGGCGTCTTGTCTTTGTGATGGACTTTTCCAGGAGGTTTTTCAGTGTATACAAAGTTATGCGTTGTGCATTGTGAAACCTGCGTAAGTGCAATTTCATTTTGTGTAAATAAGTTTTTCATATACTGTATATAAGTTCTACACTGTGATTGTGATTATTACTCACCTGTCAACTAACACTACCTGTGTCTACCTGCGTCTACCTGTGTTCTTTGAAGCATGGCAAATACCCAGTCAGAGAATACAAGTTCATCTGTCGCGGTTGACCGCACTAGTAAACCGCTATACATAAAAAACAGCGATTTGAAAACCAGTCAAGGGAAACACCTTACTGATTACGACCTAATTGATCCCATCAAAAAAGTCATCGGTGATGACATTTTGTGTGTTCAGCTAGATAGAAATTTATGGCGCGTATATTTAAAAAATGTTGAAAGTAGAATCAAACTTTTAACACGGGGCATTGAGATCAATTTTTCAAAAGGTCTCTCTCTAAAGAAATGGATTTGATGTTGAATTTTTCAAAAACAAAAATATATAGAGGTAAAATATTAGAACTTATTCGATTGTTATAATCTGTTTATTAGTTAAGATTTTTTAACTGCTTGTCCTGGCCCGGGGCAATCAGATATTGTAAAGGGTTGCATATTTCTGAATAAAATATATAATTATAAAAAAATAAATAAATAAATAGAGTCTTATTGGTCTGGCATTATATCTTTGTTCTTCAGGCTACGTCTAGTAGCTCTTATCAATCGAATCAACAGGTGCAAAGTTGTGTACAAATTCTTGACCGACAGGTCTGGCGTTATTTATCCAATTATTATCTTTCGGAGAGGAAGACAATGGATACGCTAATAACGATTTTAACATTTACTCGCATGTTTTTCATTTTCAATTTATTTAGCCATTTTTCTGCCGAAGATATAAATGGCAATCCTGAATGGAAATTGGCGTTTCAGAAAATTCAAGAGCTGCAGAAAACTCAAGACGAGCGAATTTCTCTATTAGAAAAGCGACCACTAGAATTAGAAGTGACCGAATTAAAAAATACCGTGAAAAATCAAGGTGATGAGATCGCCCAGTTGAAGGCGAGGATCCGAGAGTTCGAGACTATGTTTAGCACTTCTTACGAAGATAAACCGGAGGAAGATGTACCATTATCTGAAGCAAATGAAGAAATATCCGTGTCTTTCAATAAGCCCTTCGTTAGAAAAGGTACTTTAATTGCTATTTCCATTTCGTTTAACGAACCATTTACTTTGCGAAAGTGAAAATGGAAATCTAAAGGTCCTTACCATTGTAAAAAATGATAATAATTTAGTTTTGTACTGAATCTTTTGAAAATAAATGAACTGGATTTCATTTATGAACTATTAAATGGGAACATATCACATATTGAAGCTTACTAAGCAAGTGCAAGAATCATTTAGAAAAACGGATGTAGTATGATGCTATTAGTATGATGCTATTTTGATTTATTCTAGGTCGACTGCTTTATATTCAGCCTACAACGGTGCCGGTTGACATGGTCGCTTTTTACGCGTATCTATCTTCTAACGCGCCTGCATCCGTTGCTCACCACATTATTTTGTTTGACACAGTTATAACAAACGTAGAGAATGCGTACCATCCTCACATGGGAACATTTATTGCACCTAGGTCTGGCCTCTATGTGTTTACCTGGACGATAAGGCTGTATGGAAACGCGTATTTCACGACGGAGTTGGTGGTTAACAACGTTGTTGTTAACTGGATTTTTTTGGGAACTCACAATAATATAGACGGCAGTGTTACCGGAACTGCAGTTGTACACGTAAATCAGGGCGACGATGTCCTGGTCAGAACGGGACCGACTCATCACAGTGGTTCTATTATCAGCAATAATGATGGCAAATCGTCGTTTGCCGGCTGGATTTTAGTGTAAAACCTAATGAAATTGTGGATGTATTTATTGGTTTAAAGATTAAGTAGTTTACTCTTATTTTATGTACGATCATTGTTTGTCTTTCAAATAATTTACATATTAAGATAAAACGTTTGACAAGTCAACATAAGGATCTGACAAGTTGACATAATCATTTGACAAGTCGACATCATTATTTGACAAGTCGACATAATTATCTGACAAGTCAACATCATTATCTGACAAGTCGACTTATAATATAAATGATAATTTTCTTCATATTTTTTTTTCTGTCAAATAATAATGTTAACTTGTAAGATTATTATGTCGACTTGTCACATAACTATGTCCACTTGCCAAATTATTATGTCGACTTGTCAGATATTATGATGACAAGTTAATGACAATTAATGGCACTAACACGCTTTGACAACAAACAATTGAGTGAGATAATATTCTGACAACTCAACATAAAGATCTGACAAGTTGACATAAATATCTGAAAAGTCGACATAATTATCTGACAAGTCGACATAATTATCTGACAAGTGGTGGCAGATCCATGCCACCATAGTACCACTAACTGGCTTGACAACTTGTCATCATATTATCCAAGAAGTCGACATAAAGGTCTAACAAGTTAATATTATAATTACCTGACAAGTATGCACAAGGGTCTGACAAGTTAATATGATTATCTGACAGAAAAAACAAAATGACCATTTGAAAAAAAAAATTATCATTTATATTACGATGCTGACATGTCAGATGTTATGTCGTCTTGTCAAATAATTAAGTCGACTTGTCAAATAATTATGTCAACTTCCCAAATATTGATGTCGACTTGTCAGATCCTGATGTCCACTTTTCATAAAATATCATGTCAACTTGATGACACAAATTGGGCGTGGAAAGTTTAAGCGTTGAATTTTTAAACACGTAAATAAGTGACAAGTCAACAAAGATCTGACAAGTTGACATCAAAGATCTAACAAGTCAACACAATTATCTGACAGGTGGTAGCAGAACTAGGCCACCATAACTACGCATTGATATTATTATCATTCCTTATATCTAAATACCAAAGTTAAATTCTTATCTATCGAATTGTTAATCAAAGATCATATGTAGAAATGAATAGTTTTAAACAAATAAATAAATTACTCAAAAAGAACACCGTCAACAAAATGTAAAACTATAGCTTTTATATTGTAAGCAAACGTATATAACTTTACTGCAACTTTAAATATAGAATATTACAAAATATAACCTATAAAGATACATGTATTTAATACACATTATTAATTCACAAAACAGAAAATTAGGCGTTTTCCCACGATTTTGTTTGCGTCAGGCTACGATCAACATTTCGGCACTCAAAATGTTGCGTTGTACAGCTGGATCGCCCCTTTCCCCCAAGCTTCAGCGTGTTCCGAGCGGCAGATATATCAATTAGGTGCCAAACAAGCTAAACTTATAACGGCATTTGCTAATACACACATACAAATGTACATTCTATTGTGTGTCAACAAATCAACTATTACCTGCAACGATCATTCTGTTAATGTCCATGCAATTGCATAGTCCATCTGTCCAACTAACTGTAACTAGTTTTAACGGATCTTTTTATCTGCACAGTGAAGAATAGCACATGCATGATATGTATCTTTTACTTCGTTTCCAATTCAGCAGATTCAGATAAGAATTATTATTTTGTGTTCATTTCAATAAATTGAGATAAGTAACTCTGCATCAGCTGAAGGCGTGTCCATTTGAATGTTGTTGCTGAAATATTATTATGCATTCCTACGCGCCGCTTAAATAATCTAAACTTTTTAATGAAGGGCACCTTACGACTTCTGATATGAAAAGGTTTTATTAAATGATAAGAAATGACTTTAATAATTTTTCTTTTGATCGACGTATCAAAGGGAAAATATCATCAATGCGCTAAAAAAAAACCAAATAATATTTACTTCTCAAATTCTTAGTGATTTTTTACAGTTCAGATTGCAAATGATTAAGTTCTAGTTTGTACCACTGTGCTTTTAGTGAATACAAATAAATAATTGGGTTTTATAACAATAAGGGGTATCCATGGAAGAAATGAATTGATCTAGAATGACTCGTTTACATATCAAGTGAAATGTTAACCTCCAAAATTACATGATTGCTGAGTAACTGCTCAGCTAAGGAAAAACACTTTTTAAAATACAGTTTACATGAAAATGAATATGAAATACTGATTTTTCAAAATACCCATGTTTGAACTTTAAAAAAAGTTGGGAGGGGGTGTTAATGCAACAAACTGTTACTTATTATCAACTGTGGTAGAATGCTAGTAATAATTGATGATGGATTATCATTTTTAAAACAGAATTATCCATTTGGAATAAAGTCAAATATATAACTATTATTTACTGAAAGAACTCAAATCAAAGCGGTGCTTTTTTTCAATTTTGATCAATTGGACGATTTTATCCATCTTGAAAAGGATGTAACATACGGATCTTACTAAATATACATTACGTGGAATCTTAATCACTTCATTATAAGCGTCAATTCATTATAAACGTGTTCGCTATAAGCGTGTTTTACTGTACTTTCCGTGAAATAAAAAAAATTCATGATGCCGAAAATTGAAACCACAAGGCGACCAATCTTTTAAAAGGAATAATTCTCACTTCACATATAGATTATGGTATAATACTATGACCGGCCGAAAAAAATTGTGCACTTTGGTATATTATAAACATTTCAAGGTGCCTAAAACATTGGATGGAACTGTGGAAACCATTGGAAACAAATGTACCATTACCATTAAAAATATTGTATATATGACAAGGAATTTCAATTCCGATAGGATGACAACGCAAAGAGACCTAAAATGACATCGATACATGTAGCAATCTAATAATAACTGATTGACTGTTTTAGAGTAGTAATGTTATTTTTTTAATGCATGACTAATTTGTCTATTGGAGATTCACATGTTAAAAGACTTTTAAAACGCCTTGTAAACTCGGCGAAAACAGCTTCAAGTTTCATACATCAAAACTATTTATATGCAAAATGAAACCAGAAGTCAGATATTTATTTTATGGTCAACTACATAGTGCCTCTCTAATCCTGACTGAAACTGAAACTGTTTTAAGTATACATTTCTTAAAACCTTAATGCAACTGATTTACGAAATATAAATACATTTCATTACACTTCCGGCAGCTCAAGTATGAATCACATATCTAATTTGTATATCATGTAGTAAGTAATCGTACAAATATCAAACAACTCCACACACGGATAGAATACTCATTTCTGTAATATTGTCACCAATTTAGGATTTGTAAAAACAATATAATTTTGTTTTTTCCTCAATAACTTTGTTTAAAAATTATTTGATACTGGCAAAATATTCATTAGCTGTAAAACAACTGTAGGCTGGTTTAAGCTTGTCTATATCTTAATTTTGATTTGCATGTATTTTTTAAACGAGTAGTGCAGTGTTTGAATTTATCATCTTCTTGCCTCAATGTTAGTTATACTTTGTGTTGTGAATTTTAACCGTATGCCCTTCCGC
This sequence comes from Magallana angulata, assembly GCF_025612915.1. Classification (NCBI taxonomy): domain Eukaryota; kingdom Metazoa; phylum Mollusca; class Bivalvia; order Ostreida; family Ostreidae; genus Magallana; species Magallana angulata. The sequence goes on from NC_069115.1 coordinate 41,623,047, forward strand.
ACTGCCGATTTTTTTACACTAACGTTTGTTAAATTACCAATCCTTGTGACGTCAGACATACATGTAGTAATTACACAAAAACTTTTAGAAACGTGTATAACACTCTATAAATAAACTTTTTTTCCTTCTCATTGTTATAAGCACATGTTCCCAGTTTTAAAAATAATTTTTAAAAATATATTTATTTTAAAAAATCATATCGGTATATCGGTACCCTAGTTTTCTGTTCAGGGGACTGTACATATAAAGTAAAAAAAAAAAATCCGAATTTTTTATCAAAACGTCGCATTTTTCCAAATCCATTGGCCCCGGTCCCAGTACAAAAAATAGGTGTGTAAGGCCTGAGTTTCCACATACAGTTTACCTAAATAAAACAGTTAAATGATATGTAAAGTTAAAATAAAAAGTCAAGTAAATCATACATTTTTTTATTCAATTTCATTAGAGTGCTTTTGGCATAGTTACTGTTATGACCATGCTCAAGTAATGGATGTGGCCCCTGTCTGGAACTCTTGTTGTTTCTAATTGGAAATGTGTTTCGAGAAATTATGTTTCCGAAAGATTGAAACCTGTATGCAATTTCGTTGAATGCATTCCAAATTTGCACGGATATATTTTGAATCCCAGCAAAAGCAATGTAAATCAGAGGTTGGCTCAATATTTTTGCCATAATATTTTATAGTCTCTAATAATTTCTCCTTAATTTTTAAAGATAAACGATTATGATTCATCGCTTTGTATGAATTGACAGGACTGATATCTTCACGTCCCGTCTACCGTGTGGTCAAAACCTTCATTAGCCTAAGAAAAATCACAGACTGTACAAAAAAATCATGATGATTATTTCAGACCCGAATTCACATCGAAGATTATTTGGCTGTTTTCTTTTATTTAACGCACTGATTTACATTTAATTTAACAATACTTTATTTAATTTTTACTTACATTTTAGACCAATTTATTAACTTTCAAAAAGAAAAATGTAAGTATTGGCAATGGAAAGCTTTTTTTAATGATCCATGCAGGTTATAAATGTAGCGATCATCGCAGAAAAAAATTATTTTACCATCTGTTAGCGAGTTATGAATTTTGTCTGGAATGTCGCCACCTTCTTATCTGGCTTGAATCATCAAATACATGTATAATACCGCCGTGATTCAGCTTCTTCACGATAAAGTATAAAGTTTTTACATTTTCCACTTATGAAAGAAAAATGAAAAATGTTATATAATTTTAACATGCTACCGTACAATAGATAATACAATTTAAAGCCACTAGCCCGAGGATAACCTATAACACCGTGCCGGATAATTATGCCAGTGCCAAGGTGGCATTTTTGCACCCGCTTAAGATGCAGTTTCGGAAAAATCCATGTATACCAAATGATAGACCATTGTCTAGAGAGTATAAAATCACTTTTGTTTTAAATGTGTTTCACCTGACAGGTGAAATATTTACCTTTAAAAATTAATATCCCATTGGAAAATGATAATTCCCATAGGAAAATTGATTCTCCTACAGGAAATATTGACAATCCTAAAGGATTTTTTAAAAGTCCTATAGGAATTATATTTCCTATAAGAGAATGGTATTTCCTGTAGGAATTTGATTCAGACATGTAATTTTCCTATAGGATATTAAGTTTTCCTATCGGATTTTATCAAATCCTATCGGAATTGAAATTCCTATAGGAAGTTCTTGTATTCCGACAGGATATTTCAAATTACCTATAGGAATATTGTTTTACCTATGGGAACAATTATTTTCCTATAGGAATTTATTTTTGAAAGGTAAATATCTCACCTGACAGGTAAGATGCAATGATAACAAAGGTGGTTGTTAACTCTTAAGCAATGGTCTATCATATGGCATATTTGAATTTTTCGATATATGCAGCTTAAGCGGGTGCAAAAATGCCACCTTAGCACTGGCATAATCATCCGGCACAGTGTTCTATGAAAGTTACGATTAGTTTACTTCCAATGGGGTGCTTACACTTTTTCAAAACAGCTCTACAACTAAAAACATAAGATTTTTTTGTCTTTACATGAATATCTTTCTACAAAATGTATAATGTAATTCTTCAGACGAGAGCGACTCATAATCAATCATATTTTATCTAATTAAGTAAACAAAAACAAAAGGCATATTGTTAACTAGGGGAACAATGTATATTCCTATCATGCATATTTTCAGAACATTTCTAAATTTCAGATTTAAAGTGCACAAAAGAACGTCCGCTTATTTTAACAAACTGAAGTGATTCGTATATTCATTTGAGCGTGTCATAAGATTGACAATGAGGAAGTCAAATGTAAATGCTCATATACTCCCAAATGTGTCAGGTGATTTGGAACAAATCAAAGGGTAGCGAAAATGAATTTATATCTGCTGATAACTTCTTTGTTTTTTCAACACATTGCTGTTTCAAACTGCAAAATTTGTACAAGGTAAGATCTTACATAAATAGTCGTTAAAATGTTTAAATAGAGATGTATATATATATATATATATATATATATATATATATATATATATATATATATATATATATATATATATATATATCTATCTATATATATATATATATATATCTATATATATATATATATATATCTATATATATATATCTATATATATATCTATATATATATATATATATCTATATATATATATATATCTATATATATATATATCTATATATATATATCTATATATATATATATATATATATATATATATATATATCTATATATATATATATATATATCTATATATATATATATATCTATATATATATATCTATATCTATATATATATATATATACCGCTTTCAATTACAGTTTCTATTCGCGTAATTCAAGTTTCTGACAACATTATTTCATTGCAGCAGGCTTGGGGTAATACTAAATTGAATGGTAATGCATTGCAATGCATTACGTGTTTTCAAAGTAATGCTTGTAATGTGTAATGCCACAAAATTAGCATTTCAATTAATGGTAATGTTATTCCAAAATCTAGTGTAATGCTAGCATTACATGGGATTACTTTACATTACTATGCTTATTTATGCATGTTCACTTTAAAAAATGTGATAAATAAATGAATAGCTGAAATTGTAGTTGATTAAAATTATTCTAAAGGAGAAAAAAATAATTCTTGAGATAAATTTTTTTTTTGGTTTTTGTTTTTTTTGATATTCATTTTCAATACAAATAAATCAGTCTATACCATCCATTCACACCACACCACTCACACACAGATTGGGAAAGTAAATATAAGAATAATAATAATATAACTAGAGCAAAGCTCGTTGCAAAGCAACGAGTGGGTCTTCCTTTAATGTTGGAAGTAAAGCTGGAAGTTCCTGTAAGAAGCACAGCTCTTAAACGAAAAACAAGAGTAACTAAAATAAAAAGATGAAAAAAATCGAATTATTCCTGGTACGACTTAACAAAACCCGAATGATTTTAAGTACGAATTAACAAAAACCTTTTCGATTTCAAGAACGACTTAACAAAAAAATCCGAATGTGTTAAAGTACGACTTAACCATTATTTTTGGAACGAGTTAATTTAACTTTTAACTTTATGCTATTTTTTAAACCAAGAACCAAAATTTCCGGAAAAATCAATATTCAAACCCCAATATCTCTGTAATGTAAGATTTTCTAGATTGACTAAAAATATGTCTCTTAACTAACACGATAATTAGGTTTATAGCTAAGTATTTCTTTTCTGGAAAACCAAAAATAACAGTTTTGGCATCGAATACAATTCTTTCACCAGGCTTTCTAAAAAATCCAATCATACATAACAACCATATCTGAAAAATAGATGGACAATAAAAGAAGATATGTGTTATTGTTTCTGGTTCTAAAAAAATATTGAACATAGTGGGGAATTTTTAATTGAAGGGCCATTTGTTTTCGTAAATAGGTTTATGATTTGATTTTGCCATGAAGTGATCATAAATATTCCGTGCTCCTTCTTTACACAAGCAAAGTATTTTGATAGATTCAGGTTGGTATGGTTTGATTATTACTCGATGTGAAAACTGCTTAACATTTGGCTAAGCACAAATAATTGCATGTTTCAAACTTTCATATGTAGTAAATGGAATCTTAACTTGATATTCATTAGTGATTCTCTCATAACTAATGAATTCACCTTGAGTATCAAATAAATCATGAACAATATGAAATCCTTTCTCATAAAGAGCCTTACAGAATAAATATTTATTTTGAATCTTTACTTTATTATTGTATGATAGTGGCTAAAGCATGATATTGATATTATCAGTCTCTATATTTTCCAAAAAATCACATAAATAAAATAAGGTTTCTTTCCAAAAATTATTACGAGTGGCTTTTGTCTTCTGTCTAAAATATTCAGGTCAAAAATGACATAGTTGATTGGTATGACACCCAGTTATTTCAGAAAAAATACCTATTCATCTTGAGTTAGTTGTTAAAATTCAAATATTTGATTTTGATAAAAATGTTTTAGTTCTATTATAAAAACAGATTTTTAAAAAGTTCATTTTATAACTAGATATAACAATACAATTCCATAACATTTTTAAGAGTGTTGTTATTAAGAGTTTTAAATCATTTAAACAATTTACTCCAATTAGTTTTGACTTTAATAAAGAACGTGTCAACAACACACTATGCCCCCAGGATAATCTAAGTATCAAAACAATCTATTGTTTTTAGAAGCGCTAAACACCCCAATGCCCTCCCCTTGACTATGTTCCACTACAAAAAAGGATAGACGAATAAAAAACGAAATGAACGCACTGTCCATCAATGATGAAAATCGAAATCACTTCCAATATTATAACCCATTTGAAAATATTTTTATTTCTCTCTTCCAAAAAGACCTTCAGTCCCAGCTTCCACTGCTCTTGTAGAACGTTTATTTAGTATACAGGAAAATTTCCAAATTTAACAGGATACAGTTAAGAGATGAACCCTTTGAAAATTTGATGATCATAAAGTGCAACAGCAATATTTTGTCTTAAACTGTCCTCAGTATAAAGAAATCCAATTATAATATATTAAGAGTTACTGGGAAAAACCCTATGTTTATAAATAAATGCAACTAAGTGTCCAAAATTATAAAGATTTGTGGAAAATACCTCCATTTAGCTTTCAATAATTGCAACGCTTTGCCATAATTTGTTTTCTGTTATGCATGTAATTCTGTGTCTCTATTTCATATCTGACATTGTACCATGTCAAATGTCTATAAATATCAATTTACTATATGTGATATATTATTCATGATGCCATAAGATGATTATATATTGAGCAAATAAAGAATTAACCTTGTATAACTATAATTCATTGAATTTGAACATGATACTGAATATGAACCTGTAGCTATTTTAAAGAGTGTTTTATATTTGGAACATTTGCAAAAACTCTTTTACATGTATTTAGCTTTACTTTTTTAAAACAAAGTAATGGTAATGGTAATGCATTACTTTAGTCATGTAATGGTAATGTTTTTTTTGGATTTTGTTGGTCAAAGGGGTCACCCTAGGAGCTAATCTAAAAACGATGTCCCTTATTTTGTTTCCTCTGGATTATAAAGTTAAATAGTTTGTATAAAATCTCTTCATTTTTATTTATGGCTGCCAATAGGTTTTATAAAGCTTCGCCGGTGCATCTATATACCCTATTGGGAAAAAAAACTGAACCCAACGATGTAGAAATTAAATTAAGACAACTCTTAATTTTATTACAAGTTCGGTTTGTCCTTCTTAATAATATCTTTAACCAACTTTCTTTCAACCTAAATGGCACAATAAACGACAGTTGTTTTAAAATTGAGGCACTTGTACATAAAGGGGACATGTATTGCTTATGAAATAGCCTCAGAATATTTGTTTTATTACAGTTCAAAAGGAGTCGTCAAATGCTGCCAAGGATATGTATGGAACAAAATAGATAATAGATGCATACCTATCCGCGGCCGTAAGATCATAAAAAGTTTAGTTATTTTATAAGAACAATATGAAAAATATGCCTATACTATAATATTTTTTCAATGTGTGTTTAAATAGTCAAAAGAATACCCAAGCTATAGTGGTCTACTGGTCAACGATATTCAAATTAGATTGATACAATTACTACAAGAAAATTTACTAATGTTTCCCTAGAATATCTTTGCCAATATATCAAAGTAATTTACAGATACAGAATGCGATGCCGGTACGTTTGGGTCTAAATCCATATCCATATTATGGAAAACTATGCTTGCCAAAATGTAACTGCAGTAAAGACCACCGCAGTCATGTCAACGGGTGTCACGGTATAATGTTTTCTGCTAAAATTGTTTATCTTTTATAACTTGAATTAAACAGTTTAAAATTTCTTAAAAGACTTACCAAATTCAAGTTGCCGTATTTTAAAAATTTCAGAAAGGACAAGTAATGCCTCGACATCCTCACAGACATCTCAGATTTTGCGTTCTACAACATCATTGCTACATGATTATAGTGTAAATGGTGAGACATGTTTTTCTGAATTTTTTGAAACAAAATTTTATTCAGTTCATGCTAAATGAAAAAAATGTACAGTTTAATCGAAAGATTAGTAAAAATACACACGTAGCTCTCTTTGATTATTACAGGAATCATATTGCGTACAAATACCAGTTAAAGTAAAAGAAATCTGAATGATGGCGAGAAATCGACGTATTTACTTAAGTTCTTGGTCATTGGTCTACTTGTTATTTTAACTTTTATGTTTATTATATACAAAGGAATTGATCTTAATAAGCGTTGTTCAACTCACCATAATAAACACATCATCTGGTTTCTATACGAATTCCATTGGATTGGAGTGTTTTGAAATTATGTTAGATCTAAAATACAATTTCCATCTCCCTCTTGCTTTTCACTTAAGATCATAAGAAATACATTTCCATGGTTTATGCAGATGATAGTTTCTCTTTTGAACCAATTCTTTCATTAGATAATATGTACATGTACTTATGAACTATCTAAAGACTATAATTTCCCTTTAAAAATCCCATTAAATTCAGTCAACAAATCTACAACAATAATCTTCTATATCCTAAATTACAATTTTGCAAAGGCTAGGATTGTTCATGCTATGTTTATCGCAATTAGGAACTTTTTCAAACTATCAACTAGTATGTAATTTACTCTTATACATATCTAACATTAATTAAGTAAAAAACGCGGAAATTAAAATTTTCATTAAAATGATATAATATATTACTTTCAATAAAAAATATTATATAATCTTTACGACTACCTTCTATATCATTTCTTCCGCTTATCTAAATTATAGTGACATTTAGTACAACCAAAATATATACATGTAATTGATTTACTTTAAGTGAATACGAGGAAGTAATACATTTCTTAATTCAGAAAACATCTGTTTTCACGAATTGTATGCATAAATCATAAGTTTGAATGTTAGAATGAACTAATTATATAAATGGTTTACATAGACATTTTAACTCTTTGTAAATGTCGAATTTAACAATTATTTAATTGGATATCGCAATACCCGATAGGCACAATTATTTCGTGGCACGTTCAAAATGGGGCAAATAGTTTTTACTAGTGTCTACATGTGTTCAAAATACTTTAATTGGAATATTTATTAGCATGAACAGCTAGTTTCACTAACTAGTTTAATTACCCTTTGACGAATTCATTTGATTAAACAACGTTTTATTAAATATTGCTACATGTAGTAAATATACTACAAATGATTGTTGAAGGAAAGTTTTCTTTCCATGCAACACATTCAAACTATTATTTAGTCAAATGAATCAGGCACATAGTATATATTTTGAAAGTGGGTGGGGACTGAATCTAGTAGTACGTCTATAGAAGGTTGAATTGAATACTACCAAATTTCGTCTTAACGGAAGGGATCAGTCTTTCCGTCACCCTTCAAGACCTCTCAGTCAACATTGATTAACTACATGGTGCATATTCATTCTGTGAAATTACAGTACTTATCTATAGAATTAATATTCCCTTATTATTTTTGCACCTTGTAATTGCAATGAAAACCAAATAATTTCAGAGATTGGTATGGGAACGTTGACGACAGTCCCTTTTGAAACTGACAACGCTGATGCATCCACCGACACTCAAATTTCGTACAAATGGCTTTTTGTTCCCATAGTCCCCCTCTGCATCATTTTTGGGATCATCGTTGTTGCCCTAATGTTTAAACATTTAAGGCAAAGACTCGGTATTGTAGCTATAGACGCTGCATATACTGTTCCAACACATCAAAATGTAAGACATATTTATGACTTGTGCGACGAAGGTCATCATCAAGAGAATCCAAAGAGTGAAAACGGACAGGATCAGGAAAATACCAAAGATGCTGCCTTTACTGCTCCAACACTTCAAAATGTGAGACATACTTATGACCTGTGCGACGAAAGTCTACATCAAAAAATACAATAACAGATGATGATGGCTATTTAACAGTAGTTGATAAAAAGGACAATGAGTAGCGTCGTTTTCATTGGTCACCGTTGTTATCATTTACATAAAACAAACTTTAAAAATCTAACACATAGAAAAAGATTTATTTGTAGATGATAGTTAGAGGCATACTGAGATGTGCCTATTGATGCCTAAATTCCTCTTTCATAAGTCATAATTGCAATGGAACTGATAACGGGAATCAAATCATTTGTAAATTGAGCATATGATGTGTCAATGCTAAAAAGAAAATATATCAGCAAATCAATGTTTACGTTTATCTGATACTTGAGGTGATACGACCATAGTGATAAACCTAAGCTTTATCAAACTTGCGATGATTTATCAAATACTTCCAGTTCGAATTATTTTTGACACTGCCACTCGCTTCAACGTTTCAGTGACTTATTTTTGAAGAATTTCCTAAATATTCCACATCACCATTCTACTAGCAAATATTAATTTAAAATTGATTTTTTCTAAAATTTGAATAACATTCATGATCATGAAGAAAAACACATCGATGCGTTGTTAATAAAACTGTAAATCACGTTAGCTATCAAGGAGTTTATATACTGACATTTACCAGTTGCTTTATTTAACTCTTGGAAATGATTATATTTGCTCGGCGAATATGTACACCATTTTAACTCGTTGTATAAAGCAAATATAAAATCACACAATATAGATATCTTCTATTTATCACACCTGCGTGTTTGTTTTCTATGTTAACTAACGACATTTTTTATTACCGTGAAATATGTTTCCGTGTTATTTACCCTTGGTGAATAGTCATGGGAATCATTCACCTGCAGCATGCATACTTCCTGTTGTCCAATAACTCTTACCTGTTTACAATTAACAAACGCAGCAACACCGTCGGAGATGGTTTTCGTTGGTATAATAAAATAACTACATACTGACTTTTTGGGAAGTAGCACGTTTTTTTTATCCCTCTAGATTGGAAATAGATGCCGTCTCGGGCGACAATGAACTTCATATCGTTCTCATAGGTAATAGGTTTTACTATATTATATTTGCTGTCGTTTTCAGAAACAAATACAAGTAGTTAAAAACTGCACTTTCCGATATAGAAACCAATTTGTCGGTTTGAGTTTCGTGTCCGTCACTGCGGTATTGTTCTTTTCTTCTTTTTTTTTAGAGGGGGTGGGTTTTACCTCAAATGTGAATCATGTACGTTTATATATCTATTAAAAACACTTTTAAACACCTGTTCTTTATTTTCCTGATCTGTGTTGTCACACAATACCGATTATCTACAATATTTTTACATTACGTGTGTTCTTATGAGAAAATATTGTTTTGCTGCATATTTTTCCTAAAGGACAATTGATGCTCACATCTTCTTGACGTTTATATTGGTCTATGCATTAGTTTTCCCGACTTATTTTATTAATAATAAAAAAAAAACTCCAAGTTATTTTTGAGTGATTTCTCCAAGATAAGGCCAAAAAAATGTGTGTTTCCGGTAACCCGACCGACCCTAATTTTACGCGCCGACCTTAGCACTTTTTATTGCAAATCCGGATTACGTACCGTAATTTGTTTTAAAACTACAGTCTTCAAAACACGCACAGTTAAAAAGACGCTTGTAACAAATGAATAAAAAATGTCTTTTCAAGTGTTTAAAAGATTTCACACGTGTAGATACTCGACAACATGGCGGGTATTGCAACCTCAAGTCCACCACATGTTGTCATGGGGTTTAAGTTAAAAAAATATCTGCATTCATCCGAAATTAATGCAATAAATAGCTTTCCTAGGCACTGGACCGTGGGGAATCTATACGGAGAATTTCATAGTTTTGAAGCAAGCAAAGCCAAAGGATCGACATTCGAGGCATTAATTGAGATGACGAGTCATTTCCCATTTATTATAAAATGTTTTGTAACACACAGGGCACACATGTTGGGGCTCACTATCATGTTTCTTCATATGTCTCTTGAGGGAGGAGAAGAGCTTATAAGAGTTTCAGACCTCTCGATTCTCTTTAATTGGCTCCGAATTCCCAACGTGAAAACGGCATCTTTTTTCCCAAAATTGAGTGTGTTTTTCCCAATTTGAGATTGACTAAAATAAATAATGTAGCTAAAAGAAAACCATATTTATTCTAAATATATATTATGTGTATCCAGCAGTCATAAAAGCACTGTGAAGATGTGAAACACTACCACATTGTAAACTGTTTCTTGTGATCGGTAACTTGGCCAGAATTTCCTCAGACAGAGACAGTTTAATTGACAAACGATGTTTAATACTTTTATTCCTAATAAAACAGTTGGTTGATAAGCTGTTAATAGTTTATAATTCTGCAATAAATGTTAAAATTATTATAAAAATGTCTGTCTTAACAGATCCTCAACAAAACGGTAGTAAGTGGGTCAGAGGGTTGGACTAATACCCAAAATACACAAAAGTACAGAGACTGATTTTATAAATATTGTCATTCAGCTTACACAATCAATAAACATTTATTTGTAAAAGGTATCAATACAAAAATAAATTAAATTTTACATTAATACAAATAAGAAAACTGTTTTAAATCTTTGCCATTTGACATATATACATGTATATCGATTCATGTTACAGTTAGCAATATGTGTAGACAGTTTTATATGTAAGACGCTTTTTGGTGAAATAGTAGGTTTATTGCTAAAATATTTTTATCAAAGTGCCCCTTTTCATCTTTTTTTCGTGTGCATTTTCATATTTTTCTTGAACTCACTTTTGCAACTTAAAACAAGATACAAACATAAAATATAGGGATCTAATACGTAATCTTTAAGGAGATGTCTTCAAACTTGATGAAATGTTCCTATTTTGACTTCTTAAAGATAAACAATACAGTGTATTATGTTCCAACTACATGTTATGAGTTTATCGTTGGAAACCTTAAGTTGATAAAGCTTCCGTCTTATGAACAAAACGTTATCGACTTTAGGTTTTCGTCAATGATATAGGTCAAATGTTTGTCAGCATTGAAATATAAAAATCAAACCTATATTGCATTATGAAAATTGCAAATGTCAATCATTTTAAAAGATTAATTTTAAATTGAATTTTTTACTTTAATTATTTGAAACTAAAAAATTGAAGGCATTATGGATATACGCTCATTAAATCTAGAAACGTCTAGATGAAAGTACACGAATGGTGACATATAGTGATCCATACATATAATAAGGACTCGGCGTGGCATTTAAAAACTGAATGTTTCTCATAATGCTTTTGACATTTTTAAAGAACAAAATTATTTCTTTAGAACATGTTCAAATATATTTTTGAAAATGTTTTCTAATATAGCATGCCAATGGTCGTTTTAAATGTGGTGTTTAAATCTGCACGTAGTGTTGATGTTTACACTGGGGTTTCAAACATGCATAACTCTATTTTAATTAATTGTCTTAGTACTGAAAATAATTCACATGTTTGAGAAATATTGATAATCATCTTGTCAACATGACTTGGTATCGGTGTTTAAAAAACTGAATTGATTTTTCTCTTGTTTTTTATTATCCATTTGGAACCCCGTGTTTCACATTTCTACTGTATTATATTAAAGTGAAGAAGACTTATCGATTTAAACGAAATAAGAATGGCGACTAAAAGTAAGCAACAAAAATTGGAGGTAGAGCCCACTTTATTTGTTCAGTCTGGTGTCATTCTCGAGGTAGAGGGCAAGCAACTTCACGTTTGCAAACAAGTATTAGCGGAGAATTCACCTGTTTTTAAACGAATGTTTGAATCAAATTTTAAGGAGAAGCAAAAGGTTAGGATTCCTCTGCCTGGAAAAAAATATAAGGATTTCGAGATGTTTTTACGCACTTTTTATCACCCTGCTATTGTTTGTCCAATAACAAGTAAGTTTAATTTCTTTCATCAGTGATTAAAAAGGTATAAACTGTTGGTATAAGTTACTGTAATGGTATATGTTTAAGTCCAATTTATCAGCTTTTATTTAACAAAGTTGAATAACAATGGACCTCGAATATACCATGCATTACGTTAAATTTATTTGCAAACCAACAGATGCATACAGTACCGATTAGACCCTACCTAACAGAAAGTTAACCCAACTATACCCTGAGTTTACTTTGGGTTAACCAATGGGGACCTAGAGTAAACCCAAAGTAAACCCAGACTGGACATAGAGAGTAAGAGGAAACCCCGATCAGAAATATACCCCTGAAAGCATACGCTACGTGTGTATTCGGAATATACAAAGAGGGGGAATTAGGTAGGCAGTAAGATGGCAAGATAAAATACGGGTCTGCTTCACACTACAGTGCGTACTGTTGTCTCCAAAGGCAATTCTCGAGTAAACCCAAAATAAACCCAAAGTAAACCACAAGTTTACCCCGAGTTGACCCAAAGTTTAAAAAAAGCAGACCCAGAGTAAACCCCAGCTTAAACCTTAAAGTAAACCCCCAGTTTAGTTGGGGTTTACTCTAGTATTAGGTTGGGTCTGATCTGTACTGTATATGTACTAATGCTACCTTTTAGTATATATATATTTTGGACTATATCGCATTCATTTCAAACGTAATGAATGTTTCTAGGTATTCTTTGGTCTGTTACAAGATAAAAATACGTCCTCGTCTGCTACTTATCATTTTTTATCATGTCATAACTTGCCGATGATTTCTTTTGAATTTTTGACAATTTCAATCCGTTCTGTTTCCCACTCCCGCGTGTTTTCCGAAAGTTACTCTTTTTGTTCAATTTAAAAGTATCAATGGTATGTGCTCATGTTCACACACAGATCTATGTTTCATTATAAAACAGTTTAAGTTATTTTCTCTTACAACAAAAATGTAAAATGACAAAGGTTCATGGTCAGATTACTAATTTTGATTTTACTTTTCTATATATACTAAATGTTTATGATACATAACTTAGGTACCTTGGTAGGCATTATCACTCTTTATTCTGCTTTAAAGGACAGGTGACACAATCACAAAAACATTGACCAACAAGTTGAATTGTGAGTGGGATACAATTTCTGCAAAATTTTCCTTACTACTCCCATCTGTTTCACAGCTATTGCTGAATTACTCAGCTGATAAGACGCGTGACCTCGATATGCATATCTGCAGGTATCACAACACTATTTTTCCGAAGGTGCACGTCAAAACATGGCTGAATTTTTGATGCCAGTTGTTTAGGCAGGGGGGTGAAAGGGCTCGGACATGATTTTCAAGAACATGTGTAACTTTGATGTAAACAAACTCTCGTGCCTTTGTGGATGGCTGTGTGTTTTTTGCTACTAAATTGGTTAGGAACAATTGTTTTAAAAGTTGTAAAGAGGAATTTTCCCATAAGTTTGTTTTAAACTTGCTACCCGTATCTAAAGTTGCGTAATTTTGGTAAGAATATCTAGTAAAAATTAATAGTGTTGTGCAACCTGAAGGAAAATTGTTATGATGTGTTTTAAGTCATAAAGTGGAGTTTTTTGGCGTTCTATCGATGTGTGTAGATTAGAAATCACCAACAATGAGCCGTTGTGGCCGGCACCTCTCTTATTTTCCTGTCAATGGCGCAATCAAAATTAGCCCAGATTTCCTCTGAAATTTCGTCGAACATCAAACAGCGACCCGATTATAGTGTATCGGACCGTCCAAACTGCCCTAAAATTTACAGCAGCTTATCCAGAGAGTTGGTTTTATCGTCGTAAACCAAAAAAGCTTCTATGTAATACGAATTTGGTGTAAAATGAGTTATTTAGACGCTTGTATGGTATACAGAATCTATCTAATTATGCCCCTAAAACGCCAGTAGTAAAGTGAAATATGAATTTAGCTATGATTCAGCACCCGCATTAATTTTATAAGAACCTGACAATGCTAATTTATATGAAAATGCACGCCAATTCTTTAAAATTGAATAACATAACGGCAGTTTTTCAACCCCTCCCCCAAAAGGCAGGGTTCCCTAAATTTGTACATGTATATATTCTCGGGTCGTCATGATATAAACAAGTTTGCATTGTCTTGTGAATAGACATGCATATTAGCACAAATTAGAACCAAGAAAATCATTCAAAATTATATTGCCGTGAAATTACATACAGTATAACTTTTAACATATTTTCATAAATCAGAGACCACCGCGAGCACCATGGTTTTAATAATCGCTCATAACTTTTTGATATAGCTACAGAATTCAGTAAAACTTTCCTCATGTGTTCCACAATTAATGTTTTTGTGTTTTCAGATTTTATTTTTGCGAGTGTAAAATAATAGATTACTTGCAGGTATCACAACACTATTTTTCCGAAGGTTCACGTCAAAACATGGCTGAGTGAAAATAATTCCCGAATTCCCCTTCGTTTTTAGGAGTTTTCCGCCAGCGACAGGGACTGTACTTTTTTATGAGATAAAAAACAACGTGTAAAATGCCTGATTTTCCCACCTTTGTCAAAATACGAGGTCACTTGAATTTTTGATGCCAGTTGTTTAGGCAGGGGGGTGAAAGGGCTCGGACATGATTTTCAAGAACATGTGTAACTTTGATGTAAACAAACTCTCGTGCCTTTGTGGATGGCTGTGTGTTTTTTGCTACTAAATTGGTTAGGAACAATTGTTTTAAAAGTTGTAAAGAGGAATTTTCCCATAAGTTTGTTTTAAACTTGCTACCCGTATCTAAAGTTGCGTAATTTTGGTAAGAATATCTAGTAAAAATTAATAGTGTTGTGCAACCTGAAGCCTCTGAGATCGGAAACCATCGGTGCGACGTAATAGCCGACACACTGCCCATTCGCTGTATCTTTCAACCATAGGGATTTCTGAATTGCTCTTATCTAAAATCTGAAGTCATTAACTTTTGCTCATTGCTATTAAAAATTTGAGAACCCAGTACATAAACAGAGTTATTCTAAGCTTAGAAACCCCATTTCTGTTTCCTCAGCAATTATGAATAGGAGTAAAAAGTTAACTTTTCATTGATCTATATACTTCATGCTGGAAAAAATATGTCAGATGTTGGATTTGTAAAAGATAAAAATCATCAAAACCATGAAATCATTGTTTCTGAAGAAAGGATTTTGTTTTGTCAACACATAGTAAGTGATAAAGTATAGAGACTTTTCGTAACCAGGAATTTCACTGGATCTTAAACCTAAATAAACCCTAATTAAGTTAATTGGACTTAATAAAGGATTCAGAAATCCTGGTACCTGTAAGCAAATATGTTTGTAAATTTCTTAAGTTCCACAAAATCAAGGGTCTACCTTAATCTCAATACTAATAACCGAAACATTTTTAGTATGGTATTTGATCATGTTTGTTTATTGAAATTTAATTAAAAGAACTATACATATATACCAATTTCCATAATCCGTAGAGACTGAAACAGTAGTTTTTTAACATAGTATTCAGGTTTTAAAAACGTATTAATCTCAGACTCCTTGAATTTTATCCAAATGTAATTTGATCTTTCTTTTAAAAGTTTATGAAGATCATTGTTTGGTAGTACTTCTGAGTTGTGTATAATTTATTCTCTATTGATCAAACCTTTAAAACAAGCCCAAAAACGAGCTGTTATGCACACTGATTACTTCTTATATACTGACATTAGATTCAGATGAACAATGAATTATTATTTTTACAGCAACACCAATTGTTACAAATAGTACACAAAAAAGGATTTATATGTGATGTAATAAAAATCTAACTCATCGTGCTCCCAGTTGAGTTTTTTTTAAGAATTTTTTTTTAGATTAATATCAACTTATTCAAATCAATGTTTTGGATCTGCAAGATTGGATTAATATGCATATTCAAACAATATATTTCAAACTTTACTGACTACTGACAATCTGAACAAATGGTTGCCTGTCTGGCTGACAGGATGATAATCTGCAATAAATGATTATCAATCACAGAATCTTCAGATTCATTCTAATTTAATTACTTTTTTCAATTCCTATTACCACTATTTTATGTACACAAAATTTCTCAAAAACTCCATAAACCAATAATACAACATGTAATCTTGTACATGCTATAATCTTACTACTTTGTTCTCAGGAGAGGGTTCATACACTAAACTTTTCAATAGAATATGCTTTTTAATAAATTCACTTTAATCTGATAGTGCTTTATTTCAAAATCATCATTTGCAACCCAAATACACTGTCCTGTACGTGTAAATAAATCCTCGTCCATTGCTCTGTTTACTATGTAGCCGATAGCTGACTATGTCATCTTTGACGAATAACGCACAGGGGTTTCTTATCTAATTAAAGATCGGCAAAACTCGGAGATCTGCTGCAGCTGGGATTTTCAGCACACTTAATTCCGCTGTGTGTTCTTATCTGATGCTAGTCAAATGGAAAAATTGTTATAAACTGATTTATATTTATCAAAGAAAATGTTTTTAGAAGAAAATGATTTTGTGTCACCTGTCCTTTAAACATTTGTGTATTTAGCAACCTTTCACTGTCACACGAAAGTAGGCTTTCTGTAGTGCTTTACCTGCTTTGAGCAAATTATTTAAATATTTAGTGAATCACAACTGTGTCAGTGCAATTCCAATTTTCCTTCAAAAACATCTCAAGAGTCCGTCTTTGAATTAACGTGCTTATCGAGGCCCATTTTTTTCTCGAAATTTCCGCTCAATCTTTCTTTTTCACTCGTATCTCCTCACTGAACCATTTAATTTTACTCTTCTGATTCTACTTACATACATCTGCTTATGTACTTTTTACACAATCACTGGCTAAAAATGATAACACGATTAGTAAGGGTTATAGAAGAAATGTTGCTTAAATGAGACTCGGATAAATTTTCCCTCGTCACAGGTTGTCATTAAAAAAATCTTCAACATAATTCTGCCAGCCTAATCCTATGTTGAATAGGTTAAGGAATTCTCCAAACCGGTTTGGTATTTTGTTTATGGAATTGCGGGACATACAATTAAAAACAGACACAAACAAAACACATAAACTAAACAAGAAATAAACCTTAAATTTTGAAATTAACGAAAATATATTTCATCTTTAAAAATTACCATTAATA
This sequence comes from Magallana angulata, assembly GCF_025612915.1. Taxonomy (NCBI): domain Eukaryota; kingdom Metazoa; phylum Mollusca; class Bivalvia; order Ostreida; family Ostreidae; genus Magallana; species Magallana angulata. The sequence continues at coordinate 41,640,578 of NC_069115.1, forward strand.
CATCCACACTGAAACTTGCTATTATTGATTCGAAAAAACCTGTATCTCATAACTTTATTAACTTGCCTTTGTTAAAAAAATTAAAAAAAAAAAAACAATGCCCTTTGTTGTTACCGTTATTTTTTTTTTCATTTTAATGACTCCAAAATAAAAAAAAAACATTAAAAAAATTTACGCAATATAAGTATGATATTGAGATTTATATATATTATCCAAATGAAAAAAACAAAACTTTCTTCCATGTCAGTGAATGTATGTCAGATATAGATCAGTACATTAACCAATACGGGATTTGAATATAATTCTTGTCAAGGTATAATAATAATATAAAAATCATTCAATTAGCTGTTTTTGGATTTTGATAAAAACATATTAAGATTAATATTTGTTTGTTATTATATGAATAATATTTCGCTTACGTACTGAATTCGTCTTTAGGGATCTTGATTACTAATAACTTTTTTGTTCACGTTTTTTTTCTTTTATTTACAGAGGATACAATTTTATACATTCTCCCACTGGCCGAGGAATACCAAGTGTTAAAAGTGAATATAAAATGTGAAAACTGTATGATCCAAGCACTTCAGTCGACGTCAAAAGGATCAGCACAAATTGATACCCAAACACTTGTACATTATGCTTCCTACGCAGAATTTTACAATCTATCATCAGCATTACCTGTAGTGGAACAATAGTGCGCTAAGTATGACGACCAATTGTTGAAACAAGCTGGCATTGAAGATCTAATTTCCGACAGAATGATGATGAAAATAGCCCAAGAAAGAAATAAACTGCTTCAAAATTTAACAATCCTTAAAATACAAAAAGGTAATATCCAAACGTTGTCTCAGTAACGGTAAAACATTCTGATTAACTTTTCATATTTATGTTTGTTGGTCTTTGGCAATCTTAAAATCGATGAAGGACGCAAATGCCAACTAAAGAGGTATTTTGAAAGGACATGTTTACAATCTGAGCTGAAAGTTCTCCACTTTTGGTGATAAAAAATGCATCATTTTGGTGTTTCTAATAACTAAACTTTGAGGGACAGTCGTCGAGTTTATTCAAGAACTTTGATAACAATTCTTTGTTATGTATACAAAACTTAGGTCATGTTTTGGTTTACATTTACAACTTTGAATTGAAAATATATGGTTACCGTTTTGAACACGTTTGAATGTAATGAACACTAGATACATTAGTGTTCATAACTCACTGGCCAGGAAAAAATAGTTTCATGAAGCATCATTTTACCACTATCTCTAACCAACGTGTACGTTAACAAAAATGTGACACGGGCCTTGTTTACAAAAAAAAAGAGTAAAGAGATCTGTTCTGTTTATGTAGCTCCAAAATTGATATTTAAATATGACTGATCATTAAAAATACCCGTGGTGAAGCATTTTAAACTTTGAAATAAGACAACTGCTTTTTCCTTCAAATCATGACCATTTACTTGTATCTTTAATGTAGCTAAGAAAAAGCACATACTGATTTTTCTTAATATAATTGTTGTAAAATTAGAGTTTTGAGGCATTTCAGAACTTGGACAATTAGAATAATTGAAACAAAATTTTATATTTTTGGTAATATGTTTTACGGTGCGACCGTTGGGGCGAGCACAGCATGTGATCAAACAATGAATTATGATAAATCAATAAAAATAAAATTAACAACGTAAAATTTGAATGCAAAAAAAATAAAACATACCTATATTTCAGTAAATTTTTATTATTTATACAAGGAAATAAGAACAAGATATGTGATTTTATAGTTTTATTTGGCGAACATTGGCCGTGGCATATTACTTTGTGGGATGCCAATAAACACACAACTTTTGGGCAAACCCACACAAAATCAACAAATGCATCAAAATTTATACAACACACAACATATGTTAAATGGCCACCCCGGGTAAACCGCGGGTGGTTACTTATTTAAATGCAAGTTATATGCACAAAACAATGTGAATCCACATCAAGCAAATATTTTACAAACAAAATGGTTTAGCATTTTACCCCCCTTCACAGTTCAATGGTGACAACTTCACCATAATACAAAGCTTACATAGGCCTCAGTTGCTTTGGTGTGCGCAAGCACCACATGACAGCGAACAATTAAAGGAGAGTTCGCAGTCATCCCACACATGGGGGAGCACCCAAGCAACTGAAAAAAGCCCCCACGAACCAATGTTCTCTGGAACAAGTTTTAAGGATATACCTGCCCCAGTTGCGACTGGAAGAATTCTAATCCCCCTTGGAAATTATTGAGGAAGAGCTTATTTCCTAACTCGTTGAGATGGACGCCATCAGGCATCAGAAATTGGGACATGTTTCTCAACAGATCAGGGTGCTTAATGTAACAACCCCCCAATTTTAAAACTGATGAGGCAGCTACCCTATTGGCCTTGAGACGGCATCTCTCCATTGCTTTGTTATCATTAGAATACCTCCATTTAATTCGTGGAAGCATCTGTGACCAAACAAGTGTGGACTGTGGAAATTGAACTTTAATAAATTGTAAGTGGGTTTTAATTTTTTGAATTAATGAAAACAGATCAATAGTCCCAATATCATTCACCCCACAGTGAATAATTAAGTAGTCTGGTGATTCTTCATATTGTGTTAGAAAAAAGAGCTTTCTTTTCAGCTCCAAAAACTTCAAACCTGAATATCCTTGCCACCAAATATTCATATTCAATCTATCCAGTCCTAGATTTGATCCCCCCGGTCTGCATACTGATGCCATCATAGCATTCTTGATAATAGATGAGCCCACACACCACACTGTAACTTCAGGGACCTCTACAATTCCAGCAAGAATAAGTATTGAACCTGATTACTTTTAAAAATTACATCTTATTTGTTCCTAACATCTGCCCAATAGGACATCTTATGTATGTCCTATATGCCCTAGACTTCCAACGGCCTGCTTCCATTATAATATCCTGTGTGCACCCAGCCTCAAATGCTAAAGTGGCTGCCCCTATACGAAACGAATGGGCCCTATAATGTCCCTCAACTCCAAGAACATGAAGTGCTTTTCCTAAAATAGCTGAGAACTGATACCTAGTAAGAGGGTTCTTTCCCAAATGAATGAACAATGGGCCTTTAATTTTTGGTCGAACAGCAAGATAATCAATCAAACCTGCTACTGGACACAAAATTCCCTCAATTCTATCAATGACCAGAGAAACACCCTTCCTATCCTGATCAGTTTTTGAGCTTTTTATGAGTACCAAGAGCTTGGAGTAATTAGCTTGAAACTGTACATCTGTCACTTGCAATATTGAATGAACACCATTACCAGTAGACAATGCAAATTCCCCTATTCTGAGAAAACCAAAGAAAGCTAATAAATATGCAGCTCGAAACAACTTTGTTTCATAGGTATCATGACAAATACCTGGTAAAGTCTCCACAAGTTGTTTGAGTAATTCCAAGGTTATAGGTAACCTTGCATCAGCAGACCTACCAATTCTTCTCATACCTTCAAGAACCTTCAGAACAAGGAAGTTTTTTGTTTCATCAACCAAATTTTGAACTTTGCATTGAAAACTAATGGATGATAAGTAAGACCTAGCCGTAGCATAAGAACATTTCTTAAGTGACAAATAAGAAACAAATTGAACAACGTCCCTGAGTGGTGGGGGCCATAAAATCTCGTACCCAAATTCTCTCCGGAAATTAAAAAATGATCTTAGCCCTGTTTCATAAGATGTCTTGGTGTTGCTGGAGATTGAAGCATCTAACAATTTGTTCATTTGAATCTGTAAATCATGTTGACTAATTATAATGGAATTGGGTCTGGTCTGGTGTGTGCCTCTGGTGCCAACCTCTTGAAGCGGTACCACTGTTTGCGAGACAAAGAATCTGCAACTTTGTTATCCAAGCTAAATATGTGTTTTGCCCTAAATATAACATTGTTCATCATAAGTCTAAAAACCAAATGTCTTACCAATTCCATAACTCTTTTTGATTTGGAAGATTGGGTATTGATGACACTTACTAGTGAAAGGTTATCCACATGGAACTGAACCTTTTTGTGTTGCAACCTAATTCCCCATAACTCTATTGCTAATACTACAGGTATGAGCTCTAAAAAAGTCATGTCCCTCAAAATGTCTTGGTTGTTCCAATGAGCTGGCCACTGTAGAAAAAACCAACTCCCCCTAAAGAAACCCACACAACCTAAATGACTTGAGCCTGCACTATCTGTAAATAATTGCAAAATGCTAGAATCTTCCCATACAGTATCAGGAAAATATGCTACCCCATTGAAGTGGTCTAAGAACACAAGCCACATTTTAAGGTCACTTTTAATTCCAACTGATAATCTTATGTGATGGTGTGGCTTAAAAACCCCTCTAAATGCATCATACATTCTTCGAATAAAGGCTCTACTAGACCTGATTGCCTTTGAGAAAAAATTCAGCATTCCAACTAATGATTGCATTTCTTGCAACCTAACCTTTTCTCTACCTAAAAAGCTCTCAATTAGGTTCCTAAGGATATTTACCTTTGCTTCTGGGATCCTAATAATCATCTCCAATGTATCTATTTCAAAACCTAGAAATATTAACTTAGTTGTTGGGCCTGAAGTTTTATCATGAGCTAGTGGTACCCCTATTTCTTTAGCTAAGTGACTAAAAGTAGACATAAGTATTGCACATTCTTGACTTCCACACCTTCCTGCAAAAATGAAATCATCCAAATAATGATCTAAGGTATTCAGCCCAGACTTAAACTGTGTCAGCCAATGTAGAAAAGTTGCGAATGTTTCCCAAATTTTGCAACTTATAGAACATCCCATGGGAAGACATTTGTCTATGTAATATGAGCCATCTACCGAGAAGCCTAACAAATCAAAATCCCCTGGATAGATAGGAATTAAACGAAATGCACTTTTAACATCCATCTTCCCTATCAAGGCACCCCTTCCCAAACTGGCAATCATGTCAACTACACCATCAAAAGATGCATATTGAACTGTACATAAATCTGGATCTATAAAGTCATTGATCCCACGATCACTAGGGTAGGATAAATGAGTTATCATTCGCCACCCCCCATCCGATTTTGGAACAATGCCAACTGGCGAAATGTGAAGGTTGGAAATAGGCAGTTGGTCAAAAGGACCCATAATCCTGCCCAGCTTAATTTCTTTACTTATCTTATCCATCAAATGATCATGGTGTTCAGTTGCAGACTTGAGATTTTTTGAATACACATGAAACCTTGGGCCAGTATAATTAATTTCAAAACCTTTGGAAAAACCATTTTTTAAATAATTAGCAGCATATTTGTCTGGGTATGATTGTAAATACTCATCTAACACTTTAGTTCTAATAGGGGAAGTTCCTAGGGCCCATATATCTTTGTGGTCTTGGGGTTTGTGTTGGGTGTGACACAGGGGGTCTAAACTGGGATTGTCCCTGCAATGGTGCCTTGGGGCGATTTGTGGCCTTGAACACATGGTTAGAAAGGGGACACTGGTATTGTGGATGAGCCCCTGAACATCTTATACACTTATGCATGTACTGACAAGACGGTCTGTCACAAATTCCCTTGAAATTGAAATTATAGCACTTGTTAAATGCTGGGCTATTTGGGCTAAGTGTAACTTTAGATTGCGGAGATGATGTCATAAACATCAACCATAACTCATAGTCTACTTTAGACCATTGTTTGGTGGGATCGATACTGCGGCGAAGTCTAAATTGTTCATCATATTTCTTCCAGCCCAAATCTCCCTCCCCACATCTTGATGCCCCTAGTCTAATGTCATGCAAATATTTCAGAAGACCTTGAAAAGATTCTGGATGGGCCGAAGCATAGATACTTGCATAAACTAAAAATGCATCTGTCCATCTACTGATAGATTGAATCTTTATGCTGGGCCTAACTACCTCTCTTGTGACCAACTCACCCTTATCATTAAAAAATATTCTTTTCTCTGAAGATTCCGTCAGAGAAGTATTATCAAGCAATAAGCTAATGTCAATGTATGACGAACTGATAATTTTTGATTTCAATGAGTTAGAGACATTGCTAGATAACAATGTATGAATGCTATCGACGTATTGACTTTCAACACCAATGCTTGTACCTGATTGAATAGCTAAAGCAGGAACAGGTGTTGGGGGCAAACTTTGGTTCACGGTTGCCACATCTTCACTTTCTATTGCGATGGCGCATTCCCTGCTTCGTGATGGACCTGGTTCCTGAGATGCCTGATCGTCAGTGGATGGAGCTGATCGCTCGGGTCTTGACCTCTTTGACCTTGATCCCTTCCCCTCGTGGTGTCTGCAATTCCGCTTATTATTTTTTGGTGGCATTTCCGCTCATTAAAATGAACAATACACATACAATAACTCACTTGAAATTAAAAACACGATTTTCAAAAAAAGAATACAAATTATATGTATAGTGCCTACTGATAACACCCTGCTTTTAATCCGGCCCCATCAATAGAAAATATAGATGCCAGATTAAAATTAATGTAAAACACAATTAACTTGTCTATCCGTTAATGAAATTTCATATATATTTAAGGCGGATGCAAGAACTTTACAGCATATAATTTAAAAAAAATTCTCCCATACAATTTTTCAACCTTCTCCTATTCAGCAACTTTTGGAAAAGGATGTTGATCCCGAGCTTCCAGACTTAAATAATAAAAGAAGGCCGCAGGCCGATCCCGACCAAAATTAAGATAACCCTTTCCCGTAAAATAAAGTCATCGATTTTATATGCATAAAATAGATGGTATTATTCATAGTTTATAGAATTTGTTATAATTTATTTGTTTATAAGTAGAGCAGTAGTTTAATCTCAGATAAAATGTTGTTGAATAATAAAGATTTTAATATATAAATATTCATTGCACTGTATCTCCTCTTTTAAAGTGATTGTAACGTCAGTTCAACCCCCCCCCTTTTTGCAGTAGACATTTTTTCTTAAACTTACATATAAACTTACGACAACTTGACTCATCATAGAGGCCCCCCATGTTAAAAAAATAATGTTTCATTTTTTTTTTCAATTTACACATAGAAAATCGACTTATCATGGATTTTTAAAAAAGTTGAATTTTTCTTAATTTACGGTTTAAAATATTTGCTTAACATATTAAAAGAACATGGTGTCCCCCCCCCCCCCCCCCCCCCCCCCCGCATGGAAGTGAAAATAAAGAAACCATTAAACTGCTAAAGAGCGCAAGGATTAGAATTTTTATGATTTTTTTTTCCCCTTTTGCTTCCAAAGATTTTTTGGATGAGGCTGCCATCCACCCACCCACCTACCTCCTTTTAAAAAAGGCGATGCTACGTGTACGTTCCAGGAAATTACCTTAATTATAGTGAATAAAATAAATGTGAGCATTCGTCCAAATGAGTGCAATTTACAACTGTTTCCTGTATCTGAACAAATGTCCTTATTCTTCAGCTGTTCTTTAGCTTAGTCTTTGCAAGATATTGAGATGATTTTGGTCATTTCAGCAGATTTACAATAACTTCAATAAGAGTAATTTCCCCTTATCAGTGCTTCTTGTGACGTCAAAGCTGACGTTGGTTAAGTGTCGTCTGACTCTTTAAAACTCCCCTGAGAAATGAAAGTACGCGAAGTATACTGTTTTATTTACTTAAAAAGCATGATGTTCTTAAAATTACACATCTTATATATGCTTCTCAAAAGTTTTACTTTGATTCTCGCGAGACCGTGAGGTTGGAAACCATTGGTACTATGAATTGTGGGTCAAAATTTACTGACGCCGAAAAAATCTATCGGATCAATGTGTAAACCATTGTGACGTCACTCGATTATTTTTGATTGAGAGCTTTAGAGGTGGCATTGACTGTGTGTCGTAACGTTATACATCGTTGATTGTTTTTATATTGTCTTGCTGATTCTCGTGAGAGTGTGAAGTGATAAAAATTGCCATGATTACAGGGAACTACTAGGACGATTAAAACAATGTATTACTGGTCCGATTTACTGACGCCAAAAAAATCCGTTGAATGAATGTGCAACTAGTCCTAATTTTCTATTCACACACGCCTTGCCGGTAGAGCTCGCTTCGCTCCGGCGCTGCGCGCCGGCGAGCTGCGCTCGCTATTACTTATGATGCTTAAATCGTACGTTATCAAAGATGGCTCGAAGTCTTTTTTAATATCATTTAGGAAAATATACATTTTTTTCGAGTTTTTTTTTTAAATATAGGAACATTAGGGTACTTATGTAGTTAAGTTATACGAAACACTAAGCTTAATTGACAATTATTTTAATATTTACATTCCACAAATAAATTTGTATATAAATTGTGTGGAAAGCTACTGAGTTATAACACTGAAACACACCAAGGGTGCTAAAAGATTAAATGATATAATTTATGATGACGTCACAAACATCCAAAGAAAAAAAATTCACGCGTGTAGCTGTTTCATTGGCTCTTCCCTTAATGTTAACTTACCCACAAGATAGTACAGTGGTTATGAGGTATAATTCGCATATGCAGACAAGGCAAGAAGTTACAAAAAATGTAAATATAAGCATCAAGTTCCGATTTTGGTATACCGTCGGTCCTATAACACATCATACCTTGCACACAAATTATTATATATTCAAATTGTCTACATGGCCTGGTGTGTTATTGACCAACGATATGCATCTTTAAGCATTCAATGCTTAGAAATTATTGTGGTTATTCAATATACAATGCATTTTATATAATGAATGATGATATTGGGATAATATATTCTTATGTTTGAAATAAAAACCGTAGCCCTTATACGTTTTAAATCAATTTTTGTTTAAGGAGATGACACAATGATTCTCGAAACACTGCATTTACTCAATGGCCTGATCGACAAAGATAGAGTTGCATTGATAAAGGGGTATGAAGACAGACTTGTCACAGCTTGCAATCAACGCAAGGTGACTCCGAACAGTATCGTTGAGTGTATAGTTGCAGCAGAACAATTCGATCTGACGAATCTTCTTTCATCTGCTATTAAAGCAGCACGTTACCATCAAAGCGCAGTACAAAGCAGTGCACGATTCCATGAAATGTCAGATAAAAGCAAATTTAGAATATACGATTCGCAAGGATATCATTTTTAATATAAAGATGGGCTTCATTTAAGGTCTATGGTTATTAAGACCCATGCTAGGGCCTTATAACCAGCCAAATATGGGATTTGTATTTAAAGTGAAATCTTGTATTTTTCTTATTTTAATGAAAGCTAGTTTTTATTACAATGCACAAAATAATAAGTTTGAATCGGTTTAATAGTAAAAGAGTGTTTAGCTATGTAAATGTTTCCAATATGTTTTCGTTTGTTAAAATTGAGGAATAAATGGATATTCTTAAATTTAAATCCAAGTGTTAAATCAAAAAATTAATTATTTAAAAAATTGAGGTAGAATTATTACATGTATACTAGTATCCATTTTTCAAGAAAAATATCTTTTTTCACCTTATGTCTATAACTAGCCGTTCTATTTCGTACAAAGAATAGTTTTTAATCCATCAAAACAGTCACCTTATTGCATAATATAAGTCGTTTTATGGATTTGATTTGATTAAACCCAATAACGACAGATATGAAATAATTTCGCTTAGATTAAATAGCATTTAATTCCAAAATGTTGAATTACTCAATTAAAGGGGCATGGCCACGATTTTGGTCAAAAAATATTTTTCTGATTTTAATAGTTAAAATGTTTCCGAAAGGCTTTTTAATAAGCAACCAAAATTTGTGTGTCATTCGTTGCGTTATATGTGAGTTACATAGCCTACAGTGCTTTGCTATGCAAACAAAACTTTTGTTTACATTTTGAATATTGAAATGAAAATTTCAGTTTTACAGCTTAAATAAATATGTTAGACATTAGGAACTGTTTATTTATGCTTAAAATTAATAAGGAAAAAAGAAAATTAGCTTAAAAAGAGTTTTTTCTGGTATATTGAACCAATGTAAACAAACACAGGGCACAAGCCTTTTTTATACTTGTTTCGCTTAAAAAATCATTAGAAAGCAATGAATGAATGAAATTAGAAAAACGTTTTATGACATTTAGAAATCAGTAGCCGATTTACATGCGGAACATGGGACTTCAAATGTGTTGTTACACTATGTTAATACAAAACATAGGAAACATATTCAGATTTTGAATTGAAATGAACAAATGTAAAACAAACGGAATTCATGCTGGAGATAGAGTATAAGTTATCAAAATTTGATAAAGCGACCTTAGTGACCTCAACGTTAATGAAAATGTCATGTCGTAAAATTTTGAATTTACTACTACCCGGTAAATTCAAAATTTTACAACATGACAATACCTTATGAGGAAAACACTGTATTTAAGCCGTACTCGTATTTTTATGTTAACATCGTTAAGTCAATTTATTAAATGTTAAAAATTGTTTTGTACTGTTATGATCAAACATCTTTTTTTGCTAGTGGTGCATTAAATATCTACTATATGTCATCAAAGTTATTGCTCTTGGAATTTGATTGGTTTTACATTACTTGCGGACCGCTAATGTTTATTTGACCATATAATAGTTATATACGGTTTACTTTTTGCGTACAAATTAAAGTAAAGGACTATATATGGTTTGAGCCTAAAATGGCCCCCTAAAATGAACATTGTCATTTTACTGTTATTCTTCGTTTTATTTGTACAAATATACATTTGAAGTTTTTTCATAATTTTCATTTTGATTTTAGTACCCACAATTTAAAAATATGACATCATTAAGTTTACCTTTTCCCGCCATTTTCTCATTTTTAGCATAAAACGGCCTGTTTTTAGGTAGTTTTTCTTTAAGGAAACATTGAGCGACTGCTTGAACAAACAAAATATTTTCACCAAAGATGTATCTATCCAATATTTATAAGTGACAAAAAGTTCGTTCTTGTTCAAAGAGTCGCTCTATATTTCCCATTCGAAAAAAGATAAGAAAAATGTCAATTTTTGATTGATTTTGATTAAATTATAAAAATAGCGTCACTTTTGACGTCATATACTGCCAGTGAGTGCATATAAATCAAATAAATAGGTGAAAAACACATTTCATGTCAACTCTTATATAAAATAAAAGAACAAATTAATTTACCTGATTCATTTTAAATATAGCGAACTTTGGGGGCCAAATTTGACTAATACCATATATAGTTCTTTATTTACCTAAACGTTCAGTGGAGTATTATATGCAAATTAATTGGCCAATTTAAATAAGGGTGTGTTATCCTTCTATTATCAATGTTAATGATACACCCTTCTTCGTTTGAAGTGAGAAATGTATATACGCTAAGTTCTCCAACTTTGCAATGGTACTATATTGCATTTAATCATTTCCGATTAGTGAAACAACGGTTAAATTGTGTGCACAAGAATGATAAACATTTTTTCATTTCTACATTTCTCATCGTCTGATGCGTAATGGCGTTTGTAAAATTACTATCAACGCTTGTCGGTATGTACTTTGTTTTGAATTTCCCCTCTCATTTGTTCTTTAGTCTGTCCCAAGATATTTATGCAGCACATTTGGACGATTTTTAATAAAATACACATACCTGTGAAAGAAGTGCAATTGAAATAGTTGAAAGGGATAATTTCCAAGATAATTTCATTGACACATTATCATGTTTCACTCGGAAAAATTCACAGGAATGAAAACAGATTCCTTACGGAGATTTATAATGGGGAATGTTAACATCTTTTCTCCATTCGGAATACACTCGGAATACATCGCGCAATTTTACGATGTTATCATTCGGGCTTGCTGCAATACAACATCACCATAGACATCACATTGTATTGAAACCCGATAAGCTAACAGGAGCGTTTTGACCGAAAAAATATTAGAAATTTTTCATACTTTTGAATGAACATCGTTTGAACCCTCAGGTATTCAAAAATATAATGCAATTAAGAAAAATTTAAATCCAGGATATCTTGGGACAGAGAATAACGAGATTACCGAAAATATGTATGTGAACCAAGATTTGAAATTTGCAACAAAGAAAATTGACGAACTGCAAAAAATCGTGCACAGGACGACCGTATCTCTACGTTAGAGAAAGGCCACAATGAGTCAAATAGCATGCAGTGGCAGAAATACAAAAGTTGGTTTAAAAAAACCCAAGAATAATCGTGTGGCTCAATTAGGGACAATAATCAAAGAGTTGGATACAGGAGACAGTGAGTAAGGCTGAAGAACATGTACCCGTTCAAACCAAAGGAATGCGCTGTGTTTTCCAATCAAAAGAATATTTCTGGCAATTCATCTAAAGACTATACGAGAAAGGTATTTAATTGAATGATTTTGTTTAACTTTAAACAGCTCCAATTTTCGAATATTCATACTTTGAGATACCCAATTATATAACAACCGTTAGAAGCAGATGCAAGGCCAATAAATCAGACGTGAGAGTGAAAGAAAATCATTTATGTTACGATATGGTTAACAAAAAAATTTGTTTATGGAAAGAAATTTCACATATATTATGTTATAGGTGTATTCGTATAGTCATTCCTATTAGAGATAAAAAAAAGACCTGGAGTTTGTCTTTGAAGCTCATACCAGTTTCATGCTGTGCTGTAATACTAGTTTTAATGAATGATTATTGATTCTAGTAAATATTCTGAAATCTTGGTACCTCAATTAGTACTTCAAATGCTGAAGCCCCCTCTTTGACAGTAACTACATATTTACAATATCATATATTTTAGTATCTTTTTTCTGTACAATTACTCAGTATTTATCCTACAATGGAACTGGTTGAAGTGATCGCACCTTTTGCCTATTTATAATCCAATTCCTTCAGCGTCAGATGCACATCATATTTTTATTAAAGATTTGACAATGTTGTAACAAATGCTTGTAACTTCGTTGACCATTTACATATGGGTATATTTATTGCTATACAAACATATCGTTAAAATTTGGGATTAGGAAAGAATGAATAATTTTAATTTTTACCTTGGGATGGAGTTACAAATTTGTGAAGGGAACTGGTGCTACTTGATGAAAATGTTGCTGTAAGGCTTTTATCAAAACTGTGAAGTCCTGCCTCGCCGGTCGTGTACCTGTTGCTGTCATGCCGTTTCTTGAATTGCAAATCGTCCTTTTTTATAGGTAGCTAAATGAATAAATGAAAAATAGGACTGAAAAATGAAAATCCAAATGAGGGTACTTACCTGCGCCCAAATGATCGTCTTTCGAAATAAGAAACTACAAAGGTGCAATTTGGCAGATGGATTGCATTAAGCATTGACTGAAGTTCATAAAGCAAGTTGGTGATTCTTTCTAGGAGAAAATGATGTATGATTTCTTTTCTACTCCAAAATTTTACAGATATAAAACACAAAGTATAAAAAGGTGTACGTGGGAGATAATATGTTGAATAAAAACGGTAACAATATACAAGAACATTAGATACTTGCGCAGGTCCCAATGCTGAACCGAGATAAAATGGTAATTTGAGAGATGTTGAACTGCATTACAAGGAACAAAATAAATTGTTTCTGGTATATTTTTTTTATATTGGAGTCTATGTCTTGATGTTTTAGCTTTTGAATATTAAGTATTATATAACTAAGATTTGTTATTTCGCAGAATTAGTTGTATCTTCAATTCGATATGCTTCCTCAAGAGCTATGTTCGGCCATCTTGTGTACATTTGAGGATAAGAAAGTAAACATTTCTGTTGCCAAAATATAAAAAAGCAAATTAATGTGAGGTTTAACAGGTTGTTTTGGGCAATTTATGCATACACAAATAGGATAGTGCCTTTTAAATATCGGGGTTACATTGTAAAACAATTCAAAAAGAAGTAAAAAACACTTTATTTTTTTATAAATGTCCTACAGTCATAAAATACGGGTAGATAATTCAAATCATTTGAATAAGTCATCATGGTGCCAACAACATAAAGAATTTGACCAAAAAGTAATACGTGCCGTATTGTGTTGTAAACAAGTTATACAATAGATATAAATTTATCAAAACAAACAAACGAAAAACAAAAACTAAGAAACAAACAAAATTCAAAAAAATCCTTCTCCCCCCTCCCCCCCCCCAAAAAAAAAATGATAAAAAGAGCAGGAAACAAAACATTAAGAACAAAACTTTTCATCCTTAATTATAGAAATTATGTTATATTTACGGTAATTAAGTTCGTTTAATCTGGCCATTGTGTCTATAAAATGTCCGTTTGTCAGACGAAGTAGTGAAACCATGCATATGTTTCCAAACTGCATGTCACTTAAAGAATTTGACTGCACATTTGTGAGATAATCTTATCAATTCCAACAGTCATGCGAAATTAAGGTCACATGTGCAAGAGAGATACATGCTCCTTCATATCTTATTTTGTCATTGTTGGAAGTGCAATGGCGTGGCTAATGTTTATTTCAACATGCATTTGCTTTTTCTTCAATGTCTCTATCCATGTTTCTGCAGAGATGATCGAAAACTTGTACGATAATCCTGATTTTAATATGGCGATGCAAAAAATTGAAGAGATGTCAATGATAATGCGTAAACAGGGAGAACATATTATCTTACTTGAGCAAAAAACCATTGAGTCACAAAACACCGCGAAAAAACAAAATGATCGCATCGCGCAGTTGGAGGCAAGGATCCAAGAGTTAAAAACTGGTTGTAAGGCTGAAGAAGATACATCTGAGAACTCCGGAAAAGATTTGTCATCTGAAATATTTGTTACTCCGTTTAGGAAATTCATTAGAAAAGGTATTTATGTCTTGAATGGTATACCTAATATTTTCTATTCTCTTACATTCACGGTATGATATTGCTGATGCACAGGGTTCGAAAATCATGACAATAATTCTTATTAAAGTGTTGGTACTGACTAGACATTTTAAAAGAAGCCATAGCAGCTGTTACTACGTAGAAAACTAAAAAGAAAACTTGGATACATGTAGTTATTATTTTACGAAGCGTAAAATATTTTTCCATACATCATGCCAGCCCATAACTTTTCAGCGGTAAAGGTATTAATTCAGATTTTAGATTTCAGGATTTATCAAAAAAATTTATAACTTTCTTTTTGATTTGAATATCTCTTTATACAAAAAATATTAAATAAAACAATAATGGGACAAGGTGACATTTACGCAAAGATAATCTAATTACAATTTTCCCATTTCTTGTCATGAACCGTTTGGCCAGAAAAGCTAAAATTTGTGTAGAAGCATCACCAGATTCATTTATTTTCAAATGATTATCTCAGGGGGTGGTTTGGGACCACAATTGGTGTGTGTGTGTGTGTGTGTGTGTGTGTTAATTTTTTTTACATAGGAATAGAGAAACATATTTAAACATCTTCTACATTAAAACCAAAAGACAGTAATGTTATAACATTTGTGGAAGCATTACTAGGTAGTTTTGTTCTAAGTTTGTTCAAATTGTGATCACCATAGTTAGTTGGGACCACAAATGGGGTCGAATATTTAGAGAAAAAATCTGCAAATATCTTCTTTAAAACCAATAGGCCAGGAATGCTGTAATTTATCTTTGAGCATCCCAAGGTTGTGGTTATTCAAATTTGTTAAAATCATGATCCTCATGAGTAACTAAGTGTGGGGCTACAATGAGGGAGCGAATTTCCAAATCTCTTTTTTACAAAACCAATTTGAAGTGACTAAAAAATCAAATTGTTACTATTGGCCAACACATGTATGTTTTCTAGAAAATTTCGAAACTCTTTTATCCAGGCATGTTTTCTACTACATTGTTAAGATTTTTTGTACGGCTCGATAAAGCTGATTATATTATAATGACTTTGTTGCTCAGGTTAGCGATGTGGCTCATGAGCCTAATTTGATTATCGTTTTAGGTCAAATATTTATATAATTATAAGAATTATCTTTACTAAATCTATATCATCTAGGAACAATTCAGCACTGTATCATCTTAGAACAAATTAAAACAATATCACCTTAAAACAATAACAAATAGATATTTTTATCCTTGACAAGCCGTTCAAAAAGATTTTGAACATAAATAATTCATGATTAAATTGTACAATAACTTGTCTTCCTTTCAGAACGATTGAGTAGTCTCCAGCGAACAACTCAGAACACTGAAACTGTTGCCTTTTTTGCACAATTATCTTCCCATACCCATGCCTTTGATGCTCATCGGATTATTGCCTTTGACAAAACAATAACTAACGTTGGACACGCATATCACCCTTACTCCGGAACCTTTATTGCCCCAAGATCGGGGGTATACGTGTTCACCTGGACAATCCGACTGTATGGAGACTCTTATCACACGACCGAACTAATGGTTAACAACCAAATCGTTAACTCGGTGTATTATAGTCCTCACTCTAATGTAGATGGCGGTGTTAGTGGTACTGCTGTTGTTCAGGTTTATCAGGGCGACGATGTTCTTATTAGAACTGGCGCACATTACCATTTTGGTGTCATCAGAAGCGATTCAGTTGGAAGATCATCGTTCGCTGGATGGATTTTAATGTAAAATCTCAAATAAAATATTTTTCAGAAGTTATTTTCGAGAAATTATCAGATGAATACAGCATATCAAAACTAGTATAAAAGCAAAATATATGATAATTGATTCATGTCAGAAAGGAAAGTCAGGGGAAACGATAGCAGTTTATTTTCAGATAGATTTATCGTACATGTTCTTTGGTGTAAGAAAACAAGAAATTATTATGCCAATATGTTAAGGTGCCAATAAAGGTCAATAATTGAAACATACATGTACATGTTATTTGAAAAATCTTTCGACAAAATCATTCATCATATATTTCAAATTTATGTTAATGTAGTGGCGAAAGTATTGTTATAAATTAGAGATGATAAACAAAGAGCTCTGGTAGATGAAATAAAAGAATGAAAAGAAAATCATTGAAAATATGAAATAATATCCACGACAACTTAAACCTTTGAATAAATAAAAATGTATACAGTAAAAAAAGAAAAAAATATATACATGTATACACGTAAATTATAGAGAGAGATAATATTTCATTATTACAAGGTAAACTGGCTCGTCTTTTATTGTATTGATATTTTTAAAGTTCAAATTTAAAACAAAAATGGCATTCATGATACGAACAAAATGATTACAGAACAATTATGCAGAGGCAATTAAGGATCAAAAATCAAGCTCATAGTTCACTGTTAAGTTGCAGCAACACTTGTGCTTCTGATTCCTTACTGTGCTTAATCGGTGAAAGAAACGAAAGATATGTTAGACACGAGTACAATGGTTGCTGCATTTTGTTATGAAGATCTTAATAAGCTCAATGTCAATAATGACATGACGGCTAGACACTGTTTAAAAGCTTATCTCTTATTCTTGAGTCAATATCATAAAGTCTTTTATAAAATATATTTAAAAGAATGTTGAATACTGTCAAGATCCTTTCATGCTACTACATCTATTTACTATTTGTCACCATATATAACACTCTAGGAATAATGTTTTTATATTACTTGCGAACAGCCAGTGTTAAATTAATTGTATATCGTTTTTCAAAAAAATTATGCACACAAATTCACGTAAATCTATTAAGTGTAGAAGATTTTTATAGAACTATGAGACATAATTAATCATGCCATACAATATAATAAGTGAAATTAGTGGTATACATGTATTACCTTCTATTGCTGTAGATTCCTAATTAAACAAAAGGAATTAATATCCATGTAAAATCGCAAGAAGCAACCCTCGCAGATTTTTAAAACTTGCTTTTTATCAGTTTAGAACCACATAAGGAATAAGGAATCATTCTTTGAGTATCATGAAGTGATAATTTCGGTAGGGGCTTTATTGGATTTGATCACGCCCCGACAGAAATTATCGCCTTATAATATCAAAAGAATGATTCCTTATTACTTATATTTTTATAATTTTAAATTATCGTACTATTATATATTGAAATATAAAAAAGCAAACCCCGCTGGCGCCTAGTGTTATCTCAGGCAAAAAATTGTAAATATATAGAATTATTATTAAAAAATTGTACTTGCGATGTTTTTATCCTCGCGATTTGATACAAAACAGTGGAATCGTGGAATAAAGTACTCGCGTAAAATAAGGAATTTAAAGTATTATTGTCAGCAATACATCCGTTTCCATTTGAACTAAACAACGTATAATTGATATAATCAATAATAATTCTCCAACTTTGCAATAGTCTTACATTATACATGTATTTGCTTTTATCAATTTCGATCAGTGGGAAAAGGGTCACATTTAAGATCACAACAAAGATAAGGGTTTTGTCATTTCTCCATATCAAATCGTCAGATGCGTAATGGCGTCTTTAAAGTTAAAATTGACACTTATCTGCTTGTACTTTGTTTTGAATTATTTTCCTCTCATTTGTCCTGCCGAAATTACTGAAAATGTGTATGGGGACCAAGATTTGAAATTTGCAATTCAGAAAATTAACGAACTACAAAAAATTGTGCGTGCACAGGACGACCGTATCTCTACGTTGGAGAAAGACCACAGTGAGTCAAACGAGCATGCAGTGACAGATTTACAAAATTTGGTGAAAAAACAAAACAATCGTATAGCTCAGTTAGAGAAAAGAATCAAAGAGTTAGAGACTGTGGTAAAGGCTGAAGAATATACACCGGTTGAAACCAAAGGATATACGTTGCTTTCTAAAACAAAGGATTTTCTCGCCAATTCAACTGATCACTTTACTAGAAAAGGTATTTAATCAAATGATTTTGTTTGATTTTAACGCTTCTATTTCAAATAGTGGCAGCCCTTCTAATTTATCTTAATTTCATTCTAATTTCATGATATGCATTGGTAACTATTAAATGAAACATTATTGATACATATTCCAAAAACTTCGTACTTCAATAGAAATAGCATCCCTTTATAATAACTTTCTTTTTACGATTATATTATTTTAATTTTGTTCTCTTTCTTTCAGAACGTTTGCTTAGTATTCAGCCTTCAGTAGTACCGGTTGACATGGTCGCTTTTTTCGCGTACCTATCTTCTATGACGCCTGCGTCAGTTGCTCACTACATTTTTAAATTTGACATTGTTGTAACAAACGTAGGAAATGCTTATCATCCACACATGGGAACATTCATTGCGCCGAGGTCTGGTCTTTATGTGTTTACATGGACTATTCGAGTAAATAGTAACTCATATCAAACGACCGAGCTTGTGGTTAACAATAATGTCGTTAACTTGTTGCACTTTAATCCAAATAACAATGTAGACAGTAGTGTAAGTAGTACTGCTGTTGTGCATGCTAATCAAGGCGACGATGTCCTCATTAGAACAAATGCAGATCACCACACTGGTAATGTTGAGAGCAACCCATGGGGAAGATCGTCGTTTGCCGGTTGGATTTTGATATGAATATGATATGCATGTATATTATTTTCTATGAATAATAAACATTACTATATTGATATTCATTTTTTACAAAAACAACCCCCCAACTGTCCTTCACAAGCAAAATTTTTTGTCTTTCATAATTTTTAAGTATTTAACATGAGTCTATCCAAATGATTTCAACCTGTTTGGTTGCGTTTGGTTGTAAGTTAAAATATTTTCAGCGCAAAAATTAAACCTTCACTCTGAGTAATTAAAAATTGTTTCTGCTCCGTTAAGCTTATTAGAAGGCAATGGATAAAGAAGAAAAGTAGAAGCTTTAAACGTTTGAAAATCACTTTTTTAAATTACAAGTACGAAAAAACTTTAACATTTTCATAATGTTAAGACAAATAAAATAGACAACATGTATTTAGATTTTGCATTACAAATACCAAATAATCCCTATCATAATGCCACCGAAATCTTAAATTTTATTGCGTCAACTTAAAGGTTTTTTTAAAAGATGAATTTCCAGTTACATATTTTACAGATTTGAATTATTATGATCCATAAAAAAGACATTGATACTTAGTAGTCTTCTTTATTAATTTATCACTTGAAGGCAGAAATATATATATATATATATATATATATATATATATATATATATATATATATATATATATATATATATATCGGTGTAATCGCCTAGAAAATTGTAGAACGCCATACCACAGCGCACTTTGATTATGCACAAAGTACGCAACGTGCTCTGCGTTCTGATAAAAAAGACGGAGTGAAGTCGCCGGGACAGCGCCGTAAGGTCTCAATAACAGTGCCACGAGAGGTTCTTTGGTGTGTTCAAGAAATGCTCCTAATTGCAGTATAGACGCAGTGATAAGTCGATGATTGCGCTTGCGCTTGCGCAGAGACCTCTCCAAGTCCTCTGGGATGTCACTGCGTCTTTATCGACTCTTACTGTGCTTCCACAAAATAAGTTTCTTCATTTTGTTGCGTTCACACGGCGACCTCAAAGAGCTGTTGTTGCAATCATTGCGCTCTCTTGGCGTTTCTTCTGCGTTTATTAGCGTTTATACCGCGCTTACACGGCGTTTCTTGTGCGTTGACAGTCAGACCACAAACACAATGGCGTTTTAAATTCTAATAACACAATTTTATTGTTCGTTCTGCACTTTGATGGACTGCCTTTGGTCTTAGGTCTTCTGTGTTATGCGTAAATATCACTGAAATCACTCAATGCAATTTAATAAGGGAATAGAAAGTTAATGTAAATATATTCATTTGTTAACTTATCTGGACTCAATACGAGAAAATGGAAGCGTGTGAAAATCTCTTAGGTATCACCAAAGCTTGTGCGCTAATCAAAACGTGTCTTCAAATCTCAAGGCATCGTTATTTACACGTATATGTTAGCAAATTTTGGCATAACACCACGGGAGAAAACATTAATGAGCATTATGGGATGTAGACAATACATTTTTAGCTCACCTGAGCTGAAAGCTCAAGTGAGCTTTTCTGATCACCCGTTGTCCGTCGTCCGTCTGTCCGTCCGTCCGTCCGTCTGTCCGTCCGTCTGTCTGTCCGTCTGTAAACTTTTTACATTTTGATCTTCTTCTCTAAAACCACTTGGTTAAATTTAACCAAATTTGGCACAAATCATCCTTATAAGAAGGCGAATATAAATTGCAAAAATAAAAGGCCAGATTGTATTCAAAGCGGAAACTGTAAAAAAGGGGGTGCATTTTATTTACAGTTATCTTCAAAACTAAAAACTGTTGTAATTGGGTCATAGGGTAGGACTAATTTCTCCAAAATACACAGTGCATAAACTGATTTTGTGTCACCTGGCTAACTCAATTACAAAACATTTTATCTATATAATGTATGAATGCATTAAATAAAATGAAATTTAACAAATTGAATAAGTTTTTTAAAGTTGCCTATCATTCTACGACTGACGCTGAAATGTTTGTTGATGATTGGAATTGTCTTGCTAATTAAACATAATATACTTGTGTACAGAAAAATCAAAAGGATGATGTGGTATAACTACTTTCTGGGGTCCTCTCTCATTTGATAAATTATTTGAAATCTGCAACAATTTTGGTATTTTTCAAACGAGTAAATAAAAACTTCTTTTTAACAGTTCTGACACATTATAATTATGAGGATATCCGTGCATTATCATTATTTTAAAGAAAATATTGCAGCAGAAAATCATCTTGGTTTGTAGCCGTTTGTTGTTTTTGAGGGAATATGAAATAATTAATGGGCCTTAGTACAGAACTGATACCTGTATGCCTGACAATATATTAAATTATATAGCTTTTTAACACATCATGTGACAACATTTTCCAGTCAAATGTTTTCATCGATCAAGTGAGTAAGGATATTAAACGTCACTCAAGTTTACATCAGGTAAACAATTATTTAAGGGAAGACCAATTAAGTTTTTTACTGTAGCCTTAGCAACTTTTGCCACAGAGTTCAAACACTGCGTACTGCCTTCCAGACTAGCTGGCGATTCTCTGTCCGTCAATCTTTCAGTGTTAACTTTCACATATGAGACATCAGCTGTGATAATGAAATGTATCTCATCTGCATGGTATATTCATAGAGCTTGGCATCTTAAATAAACACACCAAAAATATTCACTTAGATGTGGAAAATGATAATTACACTAAATTAAGTTCGATATTTTTTTTCATAAATATCAATTTATCAAACAAGAAATATTGCAGGTAAATGGTAACTACTTTTTCCAGTATTTTCATCATATAAAATAAATATGCATTGCATGGCCTCTAAGACAACATATTAATGAAATAAAATGTTGGCATCCTTTAATTGTGTAGATTCAAAATGTTCAAATTATGATTACACACAATAAGGAAGGCCCACAATGGGTGCTGATTTTTTAACTGATATACGTCTTAGGAAATGTATGATTTTTTTTTATCTTAAATGAGCTAATACTGTTCACATATGTGCAAAAACTGTAGGAAATAATATACCGGTGTTATATATAATTAATATATCACAATATATTTTCACCCCTACCTCTTTATAAAATATTGAGTTTTAGGTCAGAAAATTATCATGGTACTTAACTTTGCTAAATATTAAATTTTACTGTTCGTAATTATTTAAGGACACACGAGACGTTCCTCAATTTTATATAATTTTCCTTGATAAATTATTCCTTATTTATTAACATTTAAACCTGTTAATTCCCAAAAATTCAAGGTTTATTACCAGGCTATTTTTAGAGCTATAATATTTAGAATTTTCCTTAAAATAGCATGCAAAATGCATTTGAATGCTTATAAATAAAGTCATAGTATATATTTTCAATTGAACACTTTATATCTAAATAAAAAAAGTATCATATAACAGGAAAATATAATTATGGAATTACTTGGTGGAAATCTTCACATTGTGGAGATAGGAAAAAATAGAAAATAATGGAACTCAAGATAGGTCGCGTCTGACCGTTAAGTGT
The DNA here is from genome assembly GCF_025612915.1 of Magallana angulata. Classification (NCBI taxonomy): domain Eukaryota; kingdom Metazoa; phylum Mollusca; class Bivalvia; order Ostreida; family Ostreidae; genus Magallana; species Magallana angulata. The sequence continues at coordinate 41,663,466 of NC_069115.1, forward strand.
GTTAAGTCAATGTACTTCGCCATTGTTGCTCAGGTGAGCGATGTGGCCCATGTGCCTCTTGTTTGATAAATCTGAAGGTTTAGTTCGTCCTTTTCCCCGCGCTCACTGGTTCTTAGAGCTCCCTTAGCTTGCTATAACTTGTGTTGAAACCTTTTAAAGTAGTGTAAAGATTTCGAGTTTATTCAAGTCATGATCTTTGATGCTAAACCTTCTGTTTCAAAATATTGTTTTGATGTGTAATTCTTATTTTTACTTTTGTTTTAATTATATATCAGTAGACTTATTCAATGAAGTTTTTTTTATTCCTTTTCTAATATTTTAATCTGTTAACAAATAAATGATATAAATAAACTCTTAACACCATTTTGTCATTGCATTATGTGTTTCATTGGCGAAACAACGCCTTGTAATGAAGTAAATGTCGAACAACTTGATATGTGTACTCCTACACAAACCGAGAGTAAATATGTTTTAATCATACATAGCAAATGATCAAAATTTTAAGATTTGACATACTAATTTATTAATAAAGACAACAATTCGATAACGGTTTATTTTCTTTACATTAAAATCCAACCAGCAAATGAAGAACGACCGTTTTCATCGCTTAAAATGTTGCCATTGGAATCTCTGCCAGTTCTGATGAAAACGTCATCACCTTGATTGACACGAACAACAGCTGTTCCAGTGACGGTACCATCTATAGCGTTTCCTGTATATAAATAGATCACATTGACAATATTGTTGTCAGCCAATAGCTCTGCTGAATGGTAATTGTTATGGTTACATCTAATTGTCCATGTAAACACATAAAGCCCAGTCTTGGGTGCAATAAATGTACCCATGTGAGGGTGATATGCGTTTCCGACATCGGTTATCACCTTATCAAACACAAGGATGTGGTGAGGTGTTGATGCAGGGACAGTTGATGATATATATGCATAAAACGCAACACTTTCAATTGGCAGGGATGTAGGTTGGATAAGCAGACGTCCTGAAAAAAATGTATGAAGGTTTAACACTACATGTATGTATATATGCCGAATTAAATGAATATTTTACAAGAAAGACACTTTTTTGATTCAGTTCATGATTAATTAATGTTCTGCAAATTGTACAATTTAATTTAAACACATTTAAAAATATTAATGATTTGTCCTTTTTTACCCATGTTCGAGATAGTTGCCCTAGTAAAAAATATCCGTAGCCACTGATTTAACAGAGCTTCTTTTTTCCTTGGATATATGTTTACATTACGATAGTTGGTGTGTTTTAATGCAAGTCAGGTAATTTGTGTGCCTGGAAAGGGCAGTGACCCAGCTTTTCCATCCGCTTCTTTGACCACTTGATCCATTCTTTCGTGTTATGCAGGGACAACAGCAAATTGCGGCGACTTTACATGTATTTGATACGGAAAACATGCGAGTAAAAATATATATACTTCAAAATCAAATAGTTATATACTTGAAGTAACAATATTCAATTTATCCTTTATTTTAGCTTAATACGCCGTGAATATCACTCATGGGATGAATTTTTGATATTGCACCGTGTTCTTACGTCACGTGACATCATAATTAAATATAACATAGCTATAGGCGGATGACTGACGTAAAATAAAAAAGTTACAGAATAATTCAGTTAAACTGTGTTGAGTTATTTAGCTGTTTTCTTTCTTTGTGAATTGATTAAAATATGTTAAAAATGGAATGTTTGTTAATCTATCTCCAAGGAACTTTTTATGCGCAAAATTGTTAACGTTTTGCAGTAAATGTGTTGTGCAGCTCATAATTATAATATTTACAAAAAGATTAAGGTTTAACAAAAGAGGTGATAAAACATTTGAAAATAAAAGAATATATTATGGTTTGCAATGGTATATGATTTTATCGATCTCGTTGTGTGTTTTCTATTCCCTCGCTAAATTTGGGGGATAGAAATCACACAACTCGTGGGAAAAAATCATATACCATCGCAAAGCATTAGAGATCATATGTACAATCATTTTAAACCCAACAAAACATGTTAATTAGATAAAGAGATTACCTTTCTCACTAAGTTGACATTCAAATTAGTGTTTGTTTCGTTGGCTTCACGCAGCATTTCACGTCCAAGTGATGTGTTTGGTTTCTGTTCTTCATTAGTTTGAAGTAACTCTAATTGAAAAACCCGTTCCTCTAAATCACGGATTCGAGCTCTCTGTAGTTGAACGGTGTTTTGTAACTCTACTACTGCTTGCACAACTGGTTCCATTGGTCGTTTCTCTAACTCAGATATACGTTTGTCTTGCAGACTGACGATTTTCTGAAGCTCATTAAATTTCGTCATTATTTGGTTCAAATCAGGAGAATCATTTTGATTTCCATTGATTTCGGCTAAAACAATTAACGCGGATGTTAGGCACACACAAGTTGAAAACAACAATCCTATATCCATCGTTAACTTGATCGTTGCAATAGTATTACATGTATCTCTTCATATACAGGTGAGTTTGTCCCTGTTTTTTAACCTCAATGTTTATTTAACCTGCCTTCTCTGATAAGGATCCAAAACACTTTTAGAATGCAACTGAACATGTGTTGTAGTGCAAACATTATGCACCATTGTCAAATTTATTCAACAGGTAATTATTTTCAAATACTGAAGTCAAAGACACTTGGGAAAAATTGTCCAAGTATAATTATATAATTGGTTGATTATAAACCAAGGCACTTTGGAATTTGATACGGCATTCTATTATATACAAATTTGTTAACGACAATTTTCCCTATCTTTTATCTTTTCAAGATGCATGTGTAAGACTTCAAACTGTGAAGTTTGGGGAATAAAAAAATGAATTCAGACTTACGGTCGGACTTTAACAATGAAACATAGCAAATGTTAAAATAGACATAATTATGATATATTTTTAGCTGTGTTAAAAGATATTGAGTACTTCCGATTTAATTAGTACATGAAAACTCTAAAGGAGTTTCAATGTTAAACTGAATTCACTTATGTGTTATATTCAGAAAAAATACTTAAAAGTCGAGATTAATTCTGCTAAAAAAGGGAGAAAACAAAGAAAATATTTTTAAAAATAGTAGAATTACTTAAAAAATATATATGTTTGTCAAAAGAAAAGGACTTCATCTCAGTTTTTGTTCGAAAATGTACTTAAAATTGCAGGGTATATATATATATATATATATATATATATATATATATATATATATATATATATATATATATATATATATATATATATATATATATATATATATAATATATATATATATATATATATATATATATAGGGGTTATCAAAATCCGTCAGTTTAATCAGTTTATGTCTTAAGACCTAAAAAGTCGTAAAGTTTTCTTTTTAAATTTTGAAATTCAACTTTTCATTATTTGATTGATTTATATGCTTTCTTAGATTTAGGATCATCACAATCGGCCTATTGCAAGGGCTTAGGGCCTAACATTCTAATCAAAATATGTGTCCATTATAACTTTCAAGAGGGCAAATCAAAATTTAAAAAATTACAAAATCAAAAAACACCAACAAGAATGAATGGATAGGGTTTTAAACCAATATTATAAATTTGAAACCTCAATAGCAGCAATTTTATTTTTTTATACCTATTAACAATAAAGATGGTTGATATTAAAGAGATTGCATATTCTATTCATATGTAGTTTTGACGTTATAAAGCCGACTTTATGAAAACGTACACTCTTCACATCCAAACACGTTAGAGATTAAAATTTATAAGGAAGTTTCAACAAAATTCAGACATCATTGAAATAGTTGTTACCTCTCTTATCAAAGATTTATAAAATTTTCAAAACTACATGTATGCATTGACTGAGTGAAAAGTACGAACTTGATATTGACTGAATCTTTTACAAAAACATTATTTATGCTACTAATCAAAACAAAATTAGTATTAATTATCAAATCCACACCTCAGTTTGAACCAAATTAAGGACAGTTTCATGTTTTTGTCAGTGTCATAAAACCTATAGCAATGCTGAAGTATATACAATGTATGAATGTCAGATGAGATAGACTGTAAAAAAGATTAGGTGATTGAAGTTGTAGAAAACGTTGGAAATTGTGTCTTTATTACTTATTAGAACATGCTTGAACTTTACTCTAAATTCTAATGAGCAAGCCTCTGTCGTGATATCGCAAAATCAACATGGCAACATGAAAAACGGTTCTGAAAAAAAATGAAGAGTTGCTTTACCGAAAAATAGTAAAACAAAATGGTTGTAAAGCTCACTTAGAAGCAATTAGACACTTGAAAGCAATATTGACTTTAGATTCACAAACACATGAAAGGAGAAATGAATCCAATTGAATGAAAAAATGACAATATGACAATAACAAACCGTATACCATTTGAAAAATCCATAAAACGAAATACACATTCAAAGCAGAGCAACACGGACCTCCAAAAAGATAGAGGTGGATCAGGTGCCTAGGAGGAGTGAGCATCCTCTGCTGACCGGTCACACCCGCCGTGTGCTCTTTGTCGTAATCGGGGAAAAAACGGAAAAGTCCATATACAATAAGGTGATTAATTATGGTCTAATAATTAGTATAAAAACGTCAGTCAGCATTCGACCCAGTGGAAGATTGTCTTTGCTGACAAGGTCGTTGTATCGACCATAGAATTTACGAAAAGATGACTCAAACGAGACTGCTGAAAGTCCTGTTTATCAACTTGTTTGTTAGTAGCTTGCCTCGCCTTAGAAACTGTTCATACGAAGATCATGCCCTACCTGCGTATCGAATTAACTGAGAGACAAACACACCATGCAGGTGATGAAGGTATATTGCTACATAGGTAAGGAATGTTGACTATAGAAAAATTGAAGGCATGGTATTTATCATAAAGTTTTGTTGTTAGGTTACCTTCAATGGCCATTTCCAGTAAAATATCCAAATATGAAACGGATGACGCAGACTGTGTGGTATCTTTTATTTCAAGTGGGATGAATCGAGTCGACCTAAGAATGGAAATAATAATTGTTAATTGATAATACGTCGTCCATATACCTAAATGTTGAGTTGAAGGCCAGAGCGAGTGATCTATATTTTTCACGTAAAAGTTTTTGAATAAATTCTGCTTTGAAAAATACAAAATGGGTCTGCTAACAATGGGGCACAATTGGTACGCATGGGAATTCCAACAGATTGTTGAAAGACAAGACTTCCAAAAACTACATAGATGTTGTCTATCAGAAACTCAAGCATCATTTTAATGTCAACTTCAGAGTACTTGTGAGTGCAATCAGAATGGGTTTTAACAACGTAATTTTTAGATTTCTAATGACAAGGTGAGCATTTTTACGACTTCCATTTTTATTGAAGAAACAACTGTCGATGATATCCAAAAGCATATACATGTACATGTAATTTAATTTGTCCTGGGGAATGGTTGTGTAAAACGTTGAAAAATCGTACGTTTTGATGCTATGGGTTTCGGTAAGATGAGCTAACCCAATTTTACAACAAAAAGGGGAGCGTGAAAACAATATTTTTTTAATTTTATTTTGTCCTTGTTTTTTAAGCGTACTTAGTTAATTTTACATGTATTTTTCTATTGGTTTAAAAAAAACACCTGCACTCTTTTCTTTAATAAAAAAAAATAATTTCACAATATGGATAATTACTAAGATATGAAACTTAACCTAAACATTCTTTTATCAGGATGATTGTTAAGTTAACTGTTCAATTTACGCTTCATCTACATATACCATTCCTATAACTATCATTCAACAGATCATTATCTTTGACAATACGGTAACGAATGTCGGAAATACTTACCACCCTCATTCTGGGACATTCATTGCTTCAAGGTCCGACCTCTATGTGTCTACCTGGACAATAAGACTATGAGGACAAAGATATCAAACAACTGAGCTTTTGGTTAACAACAATGTCGTCAGTGCGATTTATCTAAATCCAGAAAATGGTATTGATGGTACTGGTACTGTCGTCGTTCTTGTTAGTTAGATAAATATATGTATTTCTTAGAACAAATTCACGGTGACGTCATTCGTGATTGTGACGGACGTTCTTCTTTAAGGGCTAGATTTTCATGTAGAAATAGAAAAATTTAAAAATGTACAATGTTTTGACCTGTCAGAAAATATATTACCTGCGAAAAAACTTAATATCATTCACTGATATATATGAACCAAAACTCACTGTCTAGATAGATCGATGTTCTGTTTATCTTTAAAGAAAAATAATTATTAATTTGATATAACAGATAGATGACTTCTTAAATCCATAATATATGTGTCAATTGAGATCGTTTTGAAGCCTGGTCTTTATAGTATAAGATGGAATCTAGAAGTCTTGTTCAGTTGTTCGAGTCTCCATCGGCCGTAACGATATAGTCATACACATACAATATAATTGTACATGATTGTTCTTCATTTACTTTATGGTAAAGATTTACTTAATGTAAAAAGTCTGGCTAACTGGTTTTTCAAATTTTAAACGAGTCCATAAATAATGTTTAATAGCCATTATACTCAAAAAGGAAGATGTATCGGTGCTTAATATCATGGAAATATATACCAGTATTTGTATATATTTAGCATTCAGTTTAATTTTTTAATTGGTAATTCATTATTGATCAAGCATTATCTATCTACTTTAACCTTTTTTTACAATCTAGAATAGCTCTGTTTGAACCATTATATCAGCATATTTGACTGAAAAACAATTAAGGGGCAGGAAATGGCCTGCAGTAACATGCTAAAAAAATTTAATTAGAAATCATAAACCTAATATAATAACCATCCAATATCGATGTTACAACGTAACTGTATTAAGAAATATACCAATGTTGTATACCAAACTTTGAAAATGTTAATTTCTGTGAATTGAACTTGCTTTCGTCAAGTAAACATTTTCAGATGATATGTTGACAATGGTATCATTATTAACCTTACCCAAATATCGTCTTGTGATAAGAGTGTGATAATAATATAAAATCCCCCAAAATGAATAAATAAAATGAATAAATAATTGTTCATATCATTTAAAGATGACCTAAATACCAAGTCATCATTTTAGCAAGCGGTATATAACCACAGATGATCAAATAAAAATAGGCTCCATATCTAGATTATCACCAGTTGAAGTACAGCTGTTTGCAATGGCGACGTTTTTTCAGTTTGCTACATTCATGTATGTTTGTATGTTCATCGCAGCTACATTCTCAACAAAACTTCCAGCAGAAACAAACGAAAATGTCAATAACAATCCTGACTGGACCCTGGCAATGAAAAAAATTGAAGACCTACAGAGAATTGTCAATATTCAGAACAACCGTAATTCGACATTAGAGAAGCGACCTATAGATGCAGATGTGCAGCTACTGATTACAGAGTACTATAACGACGTAAAATGAACAAATTTTACAACTGGAGGAACGAGTTCGCGAGTTAGAGGCAACGATAAGAGATGAAGATAACCAGCCAAATACTCCTTTTGCAGGTGGTCCGTTGCTTGAATCTAACCAAACCGAAATTAATCCAAAAACAAACATGTTTAGAAAAGGTATTTTTATATTTGTTTAGTACAGTTAAATTGAAAGGGCTATTTTTCCACATTTTATACACCTATGTACTAGTAAATAGGGCAAGGTTTCGTGACACTGGTTTTCGATTTGATACTTTTGAATTTTTTTCTATACGTATACGGCACAGTTTGTCTATGCACTAAACAAAATAAACGTTGTACCATATTTACCGGGGTAGCGAGGGTTATAAATGTTTATCTCGCAAAAAAAGAGTGTATTACATATGTAATGTCACATCGCATGTCAATATTGCTTTCAATTATTTGTAAGTTATCTTAACAAATAGATAATTAATACGATACTTACATGACTAATTTCCTTTTTAGGAAAGATTTCGGAATAGTATGCTTTGAGATAAGAATAAAAGTTTTGCATATATAAGAAACAATAACCATTTCATATTGTTTTATTTGGAAAATAAAAGTTTAAATCTAACTTTAACAATAAAATCGGAATTATAAATATCGTGAAAAGTATCTTTACAACGAAAAGTTCAGTTGGATTGTTATTACGATTTGCTTATGAATATGAATACGTATTTACATTTCCTTTTTTCAGCACGCCTACTGAATATTCAACCGATAAAAGCACCTGCTGAGAGTGTTGCTTTTTACGCTTATTTTTCGTCTTCTTCTATCCCAGCCACTTCTCCGCACTATATTCTAGCTTTTGACAAGGTTATAACAAATGTAGGAAACGCCTATCACCCTCACATGGGTACATTCATCGCTCCGAGGTCAGGGCTTTATGTATTCACCTGGACAATTAGATTATGGGGACACCGATATCACAACACCGAACTCCTGGTTGATAACAATGTCGTGCATATAACATTTTTCAATCCTGCTAATGTTGTTGACGGTAGTGTCACTGGTATTGTCGTTGTCCATGTCGATCAAGGCGACGATGTCCTTGTGAGAACTGGGTCACAACTCAATGGCGGCGATATTGGTAACGATTTTAACGGCCGGTCGTCGTTTGCTGGTTGGATTCTAATGTAAATAATTATGGAGTAACACAGTATGATCGAAATTAAATTATGACTTCAGTTGTCCTTTGTGTGTGGAAGTTATTGGTTTGCATTGATCCTTTATAGATTCGTTTATTCATGAGAAAAAACTAAGCACGAGTGTATTTAGTTCATAATCGAGGATGATATCAACTGATATTGAACCCCAGTTGGAGGTGTCACCGACAAAATAATGTTTACACTAATTGTTTTATCTGCAATAAGTTTAGGTTATCTGTGCTAATGCTTCATCTGATTTTGCCGTTAAGGGGTTCGACATGAATGGGATACATTCAACAGAGCAGATCAGAATTATTTTGTGAATGATATTATACATATAATGAATGATATTAATTATTAATTTTTTGTATTTATTAATGTATTTATGTATGTGTATCTGACTTGAGTAATTAACTTATAAACTTGTTTGACGCACATATTATAATTATTTTTATATATAAGTTAGAATATGATATATATAGTTTGAGTGTAGCAATATACATGTGAAATAAATTCTTAAACATAAATAGGAGGGTAGAGTTCTTGTTTTTTAAACAACGGAACAAATTAAACCCATCTCTCAATCCAATCTGTCTGAAATCTAATGACGTCAAAGTTAACAATGAAAACGTCTATTTTTATGAGATTACGCGTACCAAATTTAGGCGCAGATCATAATTACAACAAATTCAGAAGACATAACTACAATAATTATATTTTTTCTATGATTTTCTATGTCTGCTAAAGTGGCAACATTTCATGATTATAAAAGGCAGATAAAAACATTATGTAATAGCATAATGAAATAACTAAAGAAGAGTGTTTTATTCTAATCAATACAAGAACCGATAAAACGAGATTCTACGCGGGATAAATAAAAAATACAAAACTCACACTAAGGATGAATAAAGGGCAAAATAAACAAATGAACATTGATTATGACAAAGGGGAAAGGGTGTGATCTCAGGGCAATTAACGTTGACATGAAATAGCGTTCTGTTCATGTTAAAGGTTATCATATATTGTCAGTTAATCATCTACGGACCTAAAGTAAGTTACCTCGACCTTTAAAATAAATCAGCTTTTTATTTTCTAATTAGTTTATAGTTTTGGTTTTGGGTTTTTTTTTTTGCTATTTGTTTTGGTTTGTTTGGTTTTTTTTTTGCTTTTCTTATTCCTCAGACCACCACAATTGACCCGATGATGCGTATCAGGGTCTCAGGGGCTCAATATCAAAGTGTGTCTAATATACTTTTCAAAAAGAACAAATGAAAATGGGGAATACAGGGACAAAACTAAGGTAATGCACGAAATAGGTTAGATAAGGTTAGAAACTCACAAAATATATCTGCAATCTAGAAGGTTGCAATTTTATCAGAAATAAAAATATACAGTAAAGATGGTTGATGTTAAGGAGGGATCTATATTTAAATCATATTACTGATTTAAAAATAAGCCGATACAAACATTTTACGACACTCTGTGCACAGATAATGATTTATAATTGATTTAAATTAAACTAAAATGTTAATAACGCTTTTTAACCCCAAAATAAGTAAGAGATCCACAAATCATAAAAAAGTATAAGATGGTTAAAACGGGATCCAGAAAACGTTTAAGTAACCATTATCTCCTTATCAGAATATTTTTGAACAAGACTTAGCATTGACTGATTGTTACAAAATTTTTTTAATTTTGCGACTAATTAAAACAGAATTAATGTATACCATTACGTCCGTACCTCTGTTTATACCAAGGACAATCTCACGTTCTTGTCAATGTCACAAAATATTGCAAACGTTAAGAGACAGTACGGCGCATCGTACTAAAAAACGGACTTGAAAAATTTTCGATCGGGTTTGGTATTTTACATATTTACTAATTAATGTAAGAACCTTAAAAAAATTACAAATTTATACATAAAATAAATCTAATTATTTCATTAAAATTAATAATTATGTGTAAATAATTCTCTGTGATTTATGTATGTCATTGACCCTATATTTAAAGCCCTTGCTCTGGATGTTATAAATGAACTTCTATCCCTTATAGAAAACTATGTCAAGGATGGTATACATATAAGATAAGTTGATTGTGTTTTATCAGTTTAAGCTTAGAATTTGGTGGACAATGCGTCTTTTCTTTTTGTTACAACATGCATGTTTTTTATTTTGAATAATTTAAACTTAATCTTCTGCAGAGACATCTGAACTTTAACTGGCAACCCTGACTGTAAATTATTTTTTAGAAAAATTGAGCATAGTCAAGACACAAGACTATCGCATTTTAACGTTAGAAATGCAATCCAGAGAGACAAAAAAATCTGAATGAAACTTACTTGCAATTATCCATAAAAAGGCAAAGTGATCGAATCGTCAAATCAAAGGCACGGGTCCAAGACTTGGAGACAATATAGCTATTCAGGAAAATGAACTAATTACAAACATCGATCCTGAACCATTGGTCGAATCAAATGGAAAGAACGTTAAACTCAGTGTTAAAAGGAACCTTTTTAGAAAAGATACATTTCAAAACCCAATTTCCTTTTTTTATAGTCATTTCATAAAAATTCAAGCATCTACGCAACTATTCTTAACTTATGCTTGATTTTCCTTATAATAAAAATATTTTTTTCAGGAAGATAAAAAGAATTTTGATAAAGTACTCATCAGTATTTTTGTAAAAGTAAAAAAAAATGTTAACTTTAGATTCAATATGATTTTGAACGAAGAGTGCCTTACGTTGAAATTGTTATACAACATTTGGATCCCATTTGGTAAATTAATAAAATTCAACTGTGTACCTTTTGGTTACAGCGACTTATATATAAATCTCTCCAGTGCTAGGCTACCCAATCATCTGCAGTAAAAATAGTTCACATTTCAAACAAAATGGTTTGACAAATTTACCTACTTTATTAAGTGTACACATACATTTTTACACTTGAAATTTCTTATTGGAGGAACTGGTTTTCAACCAATATTCGCGCCTGTGGATGACGTTGAATTTGTCGCTTACTTTTCGTCTACCATTCCTGCAGCGAGTTCAAACCATATTCTTGCCTTTGATAAAGTAATTACCAATGTTGGGCACGCCTATCATCCTCATTCTGGGACACTCATATGGCACCAAGGTCTGGTCTCTATGTGTTTACCTGGATAATCAGACTATATGGACAAAGACAACATACAACTGAACTATTAGTTGACAACAATGTCGTCCATTCGGTTTATCAACATCCAGGAAAGACAATAGACGGTGATGTCACTGGCACTGCCATTATTCATGTTAACCACATGTACTCGTTATAATTGGGCTACAATCATCAGCGATATTTGGGGTCGATAATCGTTTTCCGGATGGTTGTTGACGTAAAATCTTAGATAAATAAAAAAAACTGCGCATGAGTTGACTATTACTTAAGCGAGAGAACGATAGAGAGAAAAAAAGAAGGAGAGGAAGGGGGTAATGCGTGCAGAAGGAAAGTCGGGGTCATGAAAAGAGTTTTCACTGATTAAACAAATTAATGTTACTAAAACGTTTATCATTATGCTTAAGGAATCAGCTTGAAGACAAAAACGTTGGATACAAACTATGACAAACAGGATTATTCAACCGATACCGTATATGTGAATTTATATTCATGGTTGGGGTGATTTGATGACATAGAATTTATCATTTTGTTAACATTCGATACAGTGGAATTTGAAACAAATTTGAAAATCTCATTTTTGTTCTCTCACTACATTGGTATTGAGTCATTATATGTGGAATACTTTCAAGTAATAGTTTTTTAAATGTAACAACAGTATAAAGTTTATTTTGAGCAAGTGTTATAACTCTATTATTATGGTAAATCAGTTCAAGAAGGGTGTTCGACCCTACGATCAAATATTTTTTTTTCAAAAGTTTTTGTTTTAATCTACACAGACAGTTTAGCCCGAATAAAAAACGAATTGGGAGTGTAATTACTTTATCGGCCTTATAGTCCATTTAGCTCGACATTTCTGACAGTGCAATTTACAGATAAATCACTTTACCTTTCTTTTTTTTTTTATATGAATGAGCCATCCATCCAGTACAATTGTGTGATCTTAAATTAAAAATTGCATCACAATGATGAAAAAGTTTACAATTTTATTAACTAATTAATATTAGACCTTTAATAATGATAGAACGCTGTTTGCAGTCATGAGCAATTCAAAATGCAATGAAATGTTTTATCAAATATGATGTAAAATTAGCTAATTTGAGGCAAAAGGACTATGTGCAGTTTTATGCATTTTTTGCCCCCAAAATCAAAGTTTTATAAAGAGTTTTAAAAATAAGGTGTAAGATAGTTTAAATCATATTGGAAATAAAGGTATAAAAGGTTATCACCACAGTGACGTCATAATGTAGAAACGACGTCATGAAGATTGCATCATTTTGATAAATTGATGTTTTGTAGCAAAATCTGGATGTTTTCCGTTGGTTTTTCGACTGGGAAACGTCGAGCGCAGGCTTGCTCAAGTACCATTTTTTAGTATAATGTGTATAACTATCTGAAAAAAAACATGTGTTAAAATCGCACTTGAGCAGACCTGCGCTCTATACTTCCGAATGCAAAATATAAAGCAAAAATGAGAATATTTTCCCTTTTTTGCAAATTTGCGGGAATTGGGTCATTTAGGTGACGTCATAGATAAACAGCGAATGAGCAATGATGACTAAAATCAAGATTAACGTTATAGGCATCCTCTATACAATGATTTGTAAAGATTTTATTTTTATACGATACTATTTAAAAATTGGTTGAAATCGGGGGCAGATATTTAACCATACCGCACATAGTCCTTTGGAATATTTTGCTATAATTTCATGCAATTTGAGTTAATTATGTCAAATATATATATATATATATATATATATATATATATATATATATATATATATATATATATATATATATATATATATATTTATATATATATAAGACAAAGACAAAAATTATTTGGTAATATGATCCGTTTGACTGTGTCAAAATTTCATGACTTTCTTATTTTAAGAAGTGTGTTTGATAGCGAGAAGACTCCTTTCTTAAGATAATTTTTCGTAAACTAATCAGAAGGAAAGAAACTGAAAGAGAATGTTAAATTATCTGATATATTTTTTTATATAAATCAATTTTCAAACGTATGGTATCAATAACTCATTAGTTAAGCGGTTCGTGTTTTATTTGAATGTACTACAGTAAAACACGGTTATAACGAAGCGCCAGGGATGCGCTTATAACGCTTATAAGCGTAATTCGTTATAGCCGTCAAGTTTACACAATGTAATATAGTCACGGGGAATGAAAATCACTTCGCTGTAGACGTCCATTTATTATAAGCGTGTGTTCGCTATAACCGTGTTTTACTGTAATACAAATTTATTAAACTTTAATCTGAAATTGTGTCACACTGAATTACATATTTAGCCGGGCTTTGCTGAAAGCTGGTTGTAGGAAGGCAAATCGTCAATGATACTATAAATAGCACAAGTTCAAAAGTAAACAAAAAACTAAGCAGTGTCAAAGTAATAGCTTCCGCTATAACAAAAAGTTACAGAGAGACATGTTTTGTCAAATCCATTGGCTTTTTTTCCGAATAAATTTAGCTTTCATTTTTTTTTCGTATTAATTACGTGAATTTTAAACATGACTATGCGTTTTGGGGCACATATACAAGCGGACGAATTTTCATGAACTACATATCAAAGCATTGGTGTTTGGCTGCACATAGAAGTAATGAGGGAAAGGAGTTAATTGCAACGCTTGTTTCAATTTTAATGCAACTGTTGATTTTTTCTACTAGAAAGACATATTTTAATCATAGCCGCTAACAAAACCATTCAGTCGATCTCTGCCGCAATTCCGACAATAAAAACGAGAGAGAGAGAGAGAGAGAGAGAGAGAGAGAGAGAGAGAGAGAGAGAGAGAGAGAGAGAGAGATTGCCAGTTTTTACTACAAAATATGCATAATAATACATCAAAAGAGCCCGGCTTTCAGTACGTCTTCAGTACTTTGATATTTAGAAGGATTATAGTCGAATAAGATATATAGTCATGATTTGATATACTAATAGTCATAATTTGTTATATTTTAAAACCAGGCGAACAGATTAGAACTAGATAAGAACACTCTCAACTGTTTTCTACGATCATTTACACTCAACTACGATACCCTTGTAATCTGTTTAAAAAGATTAACTTGTTCATTCACAGTTTATAATGTTGTATTGATTATTAGGGCTACAGAATAGCTGAAAATTATTGATCAGCTTTTCAACACTCATATTTAAATCCCCCATAATGAATAGCAGGTGCTCTCATTGACTAACTACTTCTATTGCATTGTGTATGGTATATTCTGTTAGGAAGTTTCAATTGTTCATGTTTCGTAATTGCAGAAAGATTTTTTATCTTCTGGTTTACACGAACAGTTGGGTGATTTGGAATTCCCTACAAGCCTTTAAAGGTTTCAGTTAAGATAAAAATAAATAAATGTCGTTGCAAAACCTCAAACATGTAATCCACGTCATTCTTTAGATATTTTGGAATGAAACCGAAACAAGATTTCTTTTAAATGAATATATTTCAGTATAGAAATTGTTAAAACTTAACCTTTAACAATGTGTGTTTGCTGTTGTGATATTCTTGTGCATTGTGATATTCTGATGCTTTTTTAGGATGTTTTATTAAAAACATACATAAAGACTTCCTAATACGATGTTACGTTGGATTTGCGTTTGATGTTATTGAATATGTAATTCTACGTTTAACAGTAACCAAAGTAGACAATGAACAGTTTGTTGAAATATTTGCCGTGTTTACAGTGTTCATTTTGTTTATTTCAATATATCGTTGTTTTAAGGAAAATGTGTACATGTTTATTTTTATGATGATTTTTAAATGTACATCTTTGTCGGTAGCCATCATGATTTTTAGAGCATCTCCCGATTTTGAATGGGGGACCATTAACAAACAGTTGTCTAGCGCTGATTTTTCGGACACTCTTCTGGCCACGGTGATAATTGTGTCATTTGTGGACATATGGTTAAACCTAGGAGTTATGATTTTACAACTGATTAAAATCATGTGTGTTGTGTTGCAAGGAAGAGACACATTCGGTGCACTCTTTGTAAAGAGTTTTGATCATTTCGGTAAAGAGTTTGAACCCCGTCGATTCAACAACTTATTCCACATCAGCTAAAAGCCTTAAACAACTAACGGAGCATACAAATTATGGTTTTTAGTAACACTCTTAATGATTCTTAGTGTATAAAAAGTGTATATAATCAATCATACGTTGCAAGATAGTTTTAACCATTACATGTTCATGTGTCTTTGTGTTTTTTCTTTGTTATTTCATAATGTTTTATGCTTTGTTTATGTGAGGTGACAAATTAACCATTTAGGAAATCATTTTATTCTTAAACAAAGTTAGGTTGTGCGTTTTTGCAGTGTATTTATGTCTCCCATTATTCTTTTATCAATACTTTAAATGAACGTTCACTGATTTAAAAGGTAAGAAGTGGTTGGTTTTTTAAATCATATTCTTAATTCGACATTTGATATGCATAGTTTTCAAAACATGCAAATATTTTCTGAGTGGCAAGAGTCTTAGAAGAATGATTACATCAAAAAAGCAAAGCAAATCATGCACAATGTTCTAGAAATTCCGATCTCGAACAGGAAGGGAAACTAGAAATGCCCTGTATTCAGAGCCAGATACAGAAAAGATTGAAAATTGAACTTTATTTATTTTACAACGATTGATAAACAAGTTTTACAACTTAAATTAATATCTCTCGTTGGCACGGATGTTAGCGCGAGGGGGTCATTGATGTAGGTGGAAGCCGGAGTGACCGGAGAAAACCCACGTGTCCAATTGGATGACCACCATACACTATCACCTACAACCACTGTCGATCACAGGGATAGAACTCGGGTCGCAGCGGTGATAAGCTAACAGAAGATGTTAGATACCACTGCATACAGTAGTATTGCAAGTTGGGGAGCTCAGAGGCAGATTCTCAGTTTGTTAGTGCAAGACTAAATCTACTTGGTTTGAAAATACATATCCCTTAGTTGATTCGTTATAAGTATTCTGCTGTATATAAACATGCTGTTGCAAATCCTATCCTTGATAAAATAAACAACTGCAAGCAGAAGTTTCAAATGAACAATTAGAACATTTCCTTAATTTTATGATGTCCCTATCCATTATGACAGATGCACCTTTAGTATTGTCATTTTATAAGCTTCATTTGTATCTAAACTGATCTTTAATAAACTACAGTGGCAGTTTTGAAAATTTTTAGAAAACTGTATTGTTATATTTAGTAGTTCTTATTTCAATGAAATGGGGGCTTGGGAAAAAATAATAGAACTTGTCGAATCTGGACATCAATGGTTCCATATAAATTGGCCAGATTAGGCAATATTTTGGATTGGACAAATCTTTAATTTACAAAAAATAAAAAAATAATGTTCTATTGGTTAATATTTCAAAATACACAAATCTGGATTAGATACATGTAAGTTCTACTCAATTTTGGTAGAATTAACTTGCAATTATCATGATTATATATGACAACAAATTCTGATAATTGGAAAAACCTTGATTTTATTCTGATGAAGAGGTATAGGTTCGAAAGTTGGAAGCAGTATGCATATTTTAAACAGAAACTTTTTTTAGTGAAGATCTTCGAAGGCAATATTTTTTTTCATTTAATTCATTTGTTCATTTAAAATTAGAAATGATCCAATACAGTTTATGGGGTTTTTTTGGCTCCTCCTATAATAGCTTTCAGTAGTCATGGGCCCATTTCAATGCTTTGAAGGAGCCCATGCCCATAATTTGAATTTCTAGCTTATCTGAACATATGAGGCATGCTTAAATGCATACATGTGCCAGATATACCAGGAATATGTCATTATTATTATATAATAAGTTAAATTGGACAAGATTTAAAATCAACTTCATACCTGTATCTCTGACTGTTGAAATTCCAATTTTGACCCTTACCATACCATGTTCTTTAAATTAATACCATGTACATGTACATATCTAAGATCAATTAGGCATAACTTTTTTTTACCTTAAGGTCAAGATGAAAGTCATGGAAGTGCACAATTCCTTTTCTTTCTCAACTGTGTTATTGGGAACCATGGTACCGTAGAGGATACATTACTTGTTATGTTATGTATATTTTTGAGAAGTTATCTAAACTCTCAAAATTTCATATTTTTGATCTTTCATGAGACATTTTTTTTCTACTTAAACAAGTAATAACTAAATAATATTACAGAGTCAATACTGTAAGCAGTACGTTATATGCATTTTTTTTATTAAACGCCTTTAATTCAGCGATGTTTCTGTACAAATCATTGCTGTTTTCCTTGCCATAGTAACAGTAAATATTAATCCTTCATATTTGAAAACAGTAGACCTACATTCATGTTCTTTAAAAGTAATTCTAAATAATCTTGTAAACAACATATAAGGAGGACACACACTCTTATTATGCTAACAGTTGTTGTTTTTTTTAATGTAAAAATTCATTCTGGTAACTAAGAAAATTCTTTTCCTTAGATACCACAAATTGATTAATTGTGGTTGACATCTACATTTTTGTATTTTCTTGTTAT
The DNA here is from genome assembly GCF_025612915.1 of Magallana angulata. NCBI lineage: Eukaryota > Metazoa > Mollusca > Bivalvia > Ostreida > Ostreidae > Magallana > Magallana angulata. The sequence continues at coordinate 41,681,743 of NC_069115.1, forward strand.
TGTTGAAGTAAATGAAATCTGTTGAAGTCTGTTTTCAAAAGAAATCATTTGAATTTACTGTTCATAATATGCTCATAGCCATGTAACCTTCTCTTATTAATATTAATAATATTAATTTCGTCGGGCAAGGAAAAAGAAAGGAAAGTTGTTTAACTGATTTTATTTTTTGAAGTAAAAGTATAAAATGTGTTTTTTCTTCCTATATGAAAGATTGTACCATATCAAGTTGTGCCATTGAAATATCGTAGCTTAAAAATTGGTTGTTTTATTGAATTTTCAGTTGTACAAAATGTCAGGTTATTTTGGTTTCCATGGAAGCCAAGTTTGGAAAAATATTTACATTATTTTTTAATAAATAAAAAACATGATATCCGGATGTTGTAAGAAATTTTCGTTGATGATTAATTAGCGAAGCTTGATTTAGAAAAAAAAAACAAATTGGTAATCTTCAAGTACCAATGATGTTCAAATTATATAAAACAAAAGACAGTACTCTTCTGATTTCTCGGTATTAAAGCCCAAAAATTCGAGTCTATTATTTTTATAACGTAGTATAGATACAAAATAATTGAACAACTGATAGTGTGTTAATCGGGTTTCATCTTTGGACATCATTGAGTTTGGTTTCTTCTGAAAAATGGGCAGTGGTGTTTTATCCGATAATAATGTAGACAATCATTACATCCTGTTAATGGATGGGTTCAAATAGACGTGTGTTAGTAAACGATGAAGTGCTATTAAGTAATCAAACAATAGCGTGCATCAGTGAAGACCTATATGGCTTTGGGTGTTACTGTAAATGTTATACATTTTGCGATGTATTCTTATTAGCGTTATTGGAGGAATCAGTTACATCACCAATTACCATACATAAATAAATAAGAATAGGCACATTTAGAAAAACGCTGATTCAAATCCCCACTTTCATGCTGAAAAATGATTTCCGCCAAATACCGTATATAATTAATATAATACGTTAAGAGTATTTTAATCTTATTACGGCTAATTTATAATGACCAACTTTAAGTACATTGAACTATATGATATTATATTTCGACTGTACACAATCCATTGTATACCAACAAAGAAGCACATTTGTCCTTAAGGTATTACAAAACGCGCGGTGTGTACTGTAAACTTTTATTTTAAAAACGCCAGTTAAAAAGAATTGAATTACTATCTTATGTTTGAATTTAGATTGATATTTTAGAAAATAATAATATTGTTTGCTACTTTCAAAATCTACATCAATTGAAGAAGTTTCCTTATCTGCAAGCAAGTTTACCATGTTGCTAAAAAAGATAAAATGCCGTGTAATTTATATAAAGACGTAGTTAATTTTTTGTTTCAATTTACGATTTCTTTAATACGTCTAGCATTTTTACACAAACATTATTTTATGGATTTTTTTTTACTCCTATATATCGCTTTCATTGATTATTTTCCTTAGATTAAGATATAAGAGGCCAAATGTTAAGCCACAGACATTTGGTATATTGATATCTTATAAAATAGGTGTTAAGCATGTCTATTTAAATTTTGAAATATGCGATTTTATTCTATTCTTATGTGAGTTCGCTGAGCTATTTTCCAATAAATGTTCGTGATTTTTCCATCGTAAAACAAACTTCAGGGTTTAAAAAAATAATTTGAGGACATTTTAGCGCATCTATTATAATATGGTCTTGATATTATAAAAAGGCTCTAGAAATATGTTTTAGCAACAAATTGTTATTATTTGGTGATCTGAGGCATGGTTTGACGTAATTTAAAGTGTGCTCAGTTTGGAAAAAAAATTATTCGGCCGTCGTAAAAATTGCGTTAAGAAGATCAACATGGCATTCCAAAATAGCAACGAGCCAAATTTAATAATTCTCTCTTAAGTCACTTCAATGGAAACAACAAATAAGGACACCCAATCATAAATTTAATTTGTTCAGCATAGTATTTTATCATATTATGCTGAGTCCATATAAAAATATGCGATATATGCGATTTTTAAGAAAATAACGTTAATTAGGTCAAACTGACGATTCAAAAGTTTTTGTAACTTTTGAAATGAAAAAAAATTAAAGTTTCTGAAATGAGAAAACGTATGAAACAAAACGGTTATAATTCAGTTCATCAGACTTATTTTTAATCACGAGTTCGAAGAAACATGTTGGCCTAAACAAAAGTGGCGTTTATTAGGTCAAAATGCCTATTTAAAAAGGCGGATATCCAGATTTTGTATTTTTCCCTTATATTTCTTAAAAAAGAAGAAAAGCATAAAAAACTGTTTGCTTCAGCAACGATTTTGTTTTAACCATGATAAGTTTAGTTTGAAGGAATATACTGACTTCACAAAACTGACATTATTCAGGTCGAAATGGCGATAAATTTAATGGTCGATTCATAATTGTTTTATAGTTTTAAGAAGAAAAAAAGCCTGAGACAAACAGTTATAATTTGATCAAGCAAAGTTAGTATTAATAGAAAATGGTAGGCTAAGTCAAAAAAATATGCTGACTTTAAAAAAAAAGACTTTAAATTGGTCAATAAGGTCAAAAAGGTGTTTCAAAATGGCAGATTTCGTAAATTTTGATTTTAATTAAGGAATGAGTCTTTTCTGGTTTTCGACTTGTCAAACGTAAATTTGATTAATTGTTTATTAAATCAAGATGAAAGGAAATTAAAATAATATATTTTTTTCTTTCTTTTTTACTATCATACAACTTGGCATCGAAAAAGTAACCAATGTTTAGAATCTAACAAGGACTATATTTTTGGCGTAATATTGGCGTAAGAAAATATAACATGTTTTGAAATTCAGAATTACTGCAGATTAATGAGTCTTTTTTTTTTTGCATTTCAAAAACAATAACATAAATGTTGGAATTTTTACTAATATGAATTAATGATATGATACTTGGGTCTCAGATCTAGAATATGTTTTTAAAATATGATTTGCCTATCAAAGTACATTTTTAAAGCTTTTTAAAGCGCCCATTCTGTGCATTAATTTTTATGAAAAATCACTAAAATCATTTTTTCTCTCTAATTAAATGGTCAATATTTTAGCTTTTCTATCAATTTATATCTTTATTTAAAGTCTTTATAATATGTAAAAATCAGAAATATTTTATTATTGGAAGTATAAAAAAATAATCAAAATTTCTTCAAAATGTAAGAAAATAAGAGGAAATGCGGGCTAAGCAATATCAATTTTGGTTTCAATATTTATTCCAATTTAGTAGTTTAAACTGATAGACATCCTGATATTCTATCATTTCATTAAAGAATAGAATCTTCAAATCTTAAACAAATGTCTACAGAACTACAAAGAGCTACACTTATTTTCAACATTCTTTACGTTGAGGAAAAAGGTAGTGACAATGATCTGACCTTTATGGGAAAACAAAAAGGTCAAATTTGATTAAACTGGTAGAATCATTTGGTAATATGATCCGTTTGACTGTGTCAACATTTCATGAATTTCTTATAATAAGAAGTATGTTTGATAACGAGAAGACTCCTTCCTTAAATGAGGCAAATGAGTGAGACATTTAGTAAACATAATTTGCTCATTTCTATATCATAATTCTGTTTTTTTTAACTGTTTATTTCGATAAATTACGCCAGTAATTATGGATTTTTAAGTAAGGCTTATTAGAATATTTATGGTACTCTGAAAAGTAAACCGACCTCAGAATGCTTTCTGAATAGTGAGTAATGAGTAAATAGTAAGCGAATTGGTTGGTAATGTATAATGAAAAATTACTTTTTTCTGTTAAATGTAATTCAATGACAAGTGTGAGTTTAATAACGTGTAACTAATTAATATATATCTCTTTAAAATATATCATAGCTGCTTTTAAAAAAATAGTGATAACTTGTTTTTGCTAAAATGTATTCAGTAAACCTTATTTGAGTGGTTCATTTACTAGTATACATAAAAAATAACACAATACCCCTCTTACATGTGCTGATTAATGTCGTAAACTCTATACATTCGTTGTCTTTATCACAAATTAAGTGAGATCCTTTACAAGAACAATGTTAAAGATAAGCAGCACGATAAGTGTGCGTTCAACGTTTTATATTCAGACATAGTTGAAGATGGCGTCTTCACCTTTTATTGTTTCATACGTGTTTTTGATTTTGAATTGTTTCACTCAATCATTTGCCGAAACCTCTGAAATTTTGAATGACAACCCCGAATGGAAATTGGCATTGAAAAAAATTGAAGAGCTGCAGAAGACAGTCAAGATTCAAAACGATCGCATTGCCATGTTAGAAATGCAATCCAGAGAATCAAGCAATCTGGCGTTGACCGACTTACAAAATACTATAAAACACCAAAGTGACCAAATTACCAAATTTGAGGCACGGATCCAGGATTTTGAGACAATATTAGCCACTGAGGAAAATGGACCAATTAAAAACATCGATCCCGAACCAATGAGTGAATCCAATAAAATCAACTTTAGTGATAAACCGAAACTGGTTAGAAAAGGTACATTTAAATCCTCATTTAATTTTTAACATGATATTAAGGTATATTGATTTTATTTACATATCCATTGAATGAAAAACGATATAATGTCATTTTTATGATAAAATATGTATTATTTGTATCCTTTGTCATAAATTTGAGAATTGTGTATTTGAAAGCTTGCGTGTGTTGCTTAAATTCATGAAAAGATTTTATGGATCTCAAAAGTTAGACTGCAAATGAAAGGCTGTTTTATCATAACATATACATGAAAAATAAGCAAATGAGATATAACAGATAATAGAGTACTACACGACACGTAAAGCTGCGATATGCATGTGGCCTTTTTATTTAAATGAATCGCACACCTGCATAGGGGATCTCAACACCTGAAAATCATTGAAATTTGCAGAATGTAAAAGGGTAACATTTTAGAAAACACAATATAGACAATTTTACAGATCAACAAAATTTCCCAAATATAGGTGATAGATCTTATGAGGAGTTAATCAGAAGAGGAGATAATCAGAAGTGAAAGTGCTGAATATGAGTGGATAACATTATAGTGACAGTTATCCGAAGATACACATCCCTGACTACTACAACTTGTTTCCAAAATATATTTAGTCACCTTTTTAACTTTATATAACCATTTTTCATCTCAAAAAAGCCTTTAAAATGATTTCAGTGCTTTTAAAAGAAAAAATTAAATTCAGTAGTGAACATCATTCATAATTTAACTCCAATTCATTTCTCGTAGGGCGATTACTTCTCCAACAAAGAACAATACCGGCGGAAAGCGTTGCATTTTATGCTTATTTTTCCACTACTATTCCTGCATCGAGTGCTTTCCATATTCTTGCCTTTGATAATGTGATAACAAACGTCGGAAATGCCTATCACCCCCACTCTGGGACATTCATTGCACCAAGGTCCGGTCTGTATGTGTTTACCTGGACAATCAGACAATGGGGACAAAGATATCATACAACTGAACTTTTGGTTAATAATATTGTCGTCAACTCGATCTACCTGAATCCAGTAAACACTATCGACGGTGGTGTCACTGGCACTGTCGTTGTTCAAGTCAACCAGGGCGATGATGTCCTCGTTAGAACTGGGATAACATCCGCTGGAGAAATTACCAGCGCTGCCTCGGGTCGATCATCGTTTGCCGGATGGCTGTTGATGTAAAATCTTAAATAAATAAACATCAAAATTCACACATGAGATGGCTCATGTTTCATATGAGAGAGAGAGAGAGAGGAGAGAGAGAGAGAGAGAGAGAGAAAGAGAGCGAGAGCGTGAAGGTTGTCAATAAGTATGGAAAAAAGGAAACATCGTGAATTTAGTACAGGTATACACTGATTAGACAAAATTTGTAATAAAACATTTATTACATGTATCATGCTTAAACGTGACAGGGAGATATTTTCAATTGTTTACGCAACTTGATATGGAGTCTTTTTATCATTATCATGATTACGATTAAATTGCAAATTATACTACAATAAATTGAATATTTTATATTCAGATTTTAAAATTCAAACACAGGAGGAGTATATTGTTGATTAGAGAGGCCAGTCAGTAATAATTAAATTGTAAGTTTTTATAATTGAATTGGGAGCAATCCAAAGCTCCTAAAAACCCTTTTTGCAATCAAAACATTTTCCGTTTCACTAAAAAAAAAAACCAGCCACTAACAGCAACCATATCAGCCCGTAGAAGCTAGCAGCTAGTAAGGAAAATCATCAAAGTACTGAGAGTACTCAAACAGAAAATTATATTTTACTTTATCATCAGAATATTTCAATTAATATCAAGATGATTAATGCATCAATAATTTGTAGGAGCATTGACATCCTTGGAGGCAGTAATGCTCGCCTGGATAAAATTATAAATAGATAAAACTGTGTCTAATAAAATTCAATTTAATATTGGTATTTGTTTATACGTATGCTTAAAAAAGTGATCCCCGAGTCTGTTTACTGTCATCCGGATATAACATGCATCAGATAAATATCCTCGTTTTATAACAGACACACACAAAAAAAACCCCCAAAAAAACCAATCAGACATCTAACATTGTGATTTTATATTCATAAAAATTAGCCTCCATTGCAAACTAAATCGAAAGAAATCCAAATATGAAATTTGGATTATTTTGTGTCAGCCATATTTTGACGTGAACCTTCGAGACAAATACAAGATACTATTTTTCCCCTGGTGTCCGTTTAATGAACACCTCAAAGAAAAAGGAGATAATGGCCAACCATTCACCACTATATCATTTTGAAATGCTAAAATAAGACAAAGTTCGGGTGATCCAAACCGACCCTTTTCATTGTCATTACATATATTGTACTTCCTCCAAGGTTCACGTCAAAACATGCCTGAGACAAAATAATCCCATTTTCACCGGAAGGTTTTTGTCATTTTTAACTGCAACAGGTGCTGTTAAAAATATGATTACAATGTTAGATGTCTTATCGTCTTATTTTCGTAAAAATACGATGCCTTTTTAATTTTTTGATTGATGTTGTTTCCAGGGAAGTCAAAAGACCCGAGGATAAATTTTTATACACGCACATGTTTAACTTCCATGTAAACAAACTATCTTGCCACACTGGATGGGCTCGGGAAGTTTTGGTTAGAATAATTATACATGTACATCAAGTATTGTTGTACGCCTTTTAATTAAGTACGAAGCTATGCAAATTGGTAAATATACAATGTAAGAGTAGATCAAAAAAATGATGTTAAAGATGATGAGCATAACCAATTTAAACAATAAACAATTGAGTTTTTTTAACACACTGTATTGTAAGATTTTAAAGTTAACAGCTTGATAAAATTAGATATTTGTAAATAGGTCAGATATGTGATAAAGATCAACATTCAATGACATTAAAAAAAAACTTGAGACAATGTTGAAAGAAGAAAACGTCACTTATGAAAAGCATGCACGTGAGCTTCTGGCAAATCAGAAACAACCTACAGGCAGTTCTACAAATTAGTTCTCAATAGTTAGAATTGGTAAGTGTAAAAAAATGTGGCATTTTCTGTTTGAAAAAAAAAATCCTTTAAGCTGGGATACTTGAACAAATAGCTAGTTAAGGCCTTTTTGAATTTACATTCCATTACGTTTTACTAATTCTTTTTTAACATTTGTTAACCAACAGCACCAATGAAACCTGTTGCAGTTCATGCATATTTGTCAACTAATGTCCCTGCGTACTCAGCTGTTCACTACATTATTGCCTTTGACAAGGTGGTAACTAACGTTGGGAATGGCTATCATTCCAACCTCGGTACATTCATAACACCAAGATCTGGGCTCTGTGTGTTTACCTGGACGATTCGACAATGGGGATCAAGGTATCAAAAAACTGAACTTGTTTTTGACAACAAGGTCGCCCATGTGATACATATGCATCCATATAACGGAGTAGACAGCAGTGTTACTGGTACTAAACCTAAGCTGGCTTTTTCGCCCCTGGAGAAATCGCCCTATGAGTTGGAATTCACTTCAAGCTTGAGGACATTTTATACTGAGATGCGCACTGCAATAATTCGTAGCAAACGATGATAGTACTTTGATTATTAAGCATAATAATATTTGTTTGTGATCAATTAATTTGGCTACGTTACTTTAACATGTAAAAGAGTTCTTGTCTACGTCATATTAAAAAACTTAAAGGTAATTTAAAAGAAATTACGCTCAGTTTGTACATAATTGCCTTCTTAAGATTAAAAGAGCACAATTCGTTTTAATGCTAAAGAAACAGATAGACACACAATATAAAGACAATTGAATGTACAGATAAACGGACGGTCAGACAGACGGATAGGCAGGCAGAAACATAACGAGGGGATGTACATGTAATATAAAGAAAATAATCAAAGGAGGATTATAGCCGAAAAATGTGTTGAAATTCAAAGTTTTGCGCATGCAGTGTGTTAAGGTGCGAGAAATTGTCTTGAAATTGGAAACAAGTATAATAAGTCTATATCTGAACGACAGAATATTAATACTGTGTAACAATTTTAATCAAAACATTGCAATTTTAAAAAAGGTTAACTTAATTATAAAAGTAAAGGAAAAATAACCATTGAAAGAATCAAGTACTTGTATAATGAGTTTGAAAGATTCATTATAAATATACCGTAGGCTCTTCTGCTTATCAGTCACAGTAAATGTGCAAAGTTCAATGTTTAAGAAAGATAAGATTATCACATTTACTGTCATTTTACATATTCTTATTATAAGACATAAAATGCTTTGGATTTATTTAATCTTAGCATGCGTGTATTTTGCGTTAAATTCCTCAGTTATTGCCTTTCCGGAAATGGCTGAAACTTTGCATGGCAACCAGGACTGGAATTTGGCGATGGAAAAAATTGAAGAACTCCAGAAGATTGTCAGGTTTCAGGAAGATCGAATAACTTCTTTAGAAAAAAGACCAGAAGAACTAGCAGAACAAGTGATTGAACTACAACGCATTCTCAAAAACCATTGCGGTCGTATAACCCAGTTAGAGACACGGGTAATTGAACTCGAGTCAAAGTTGAAAGAAGAAAACGAATCCATTGCAATTCATCCAATTGAGCAGGAATTAGATTCGATCCAGCCTATTGACATTCCTAACAATCGTATTTCAGTGTTTAGAAAGGGTGCGTAAACATCATTTAATTTTGATAACTTTCAAAATCTTTTATATTATATTTTTGTGTTAATTGCCTTTTAAATCAACATATAGTGTAGTTTAACTTTTTTTTACATTTACGAGATATGACATCCAAACCTTTTTAATTTATGTCTTCTTAAAGAACGATTACTTAATCTTCAACCAACACCAGTACCAGCGGAACGTGTTGCATTTTATGCCTATCTGTCTACTTACGACACAGCGTCCTCGGCTATTCACCACATTATTGTCTTTGACAAGGCGGTAACAAACGTCGGAAACGCCTATCATCCCCACTCTGGGACATTCATTGCACCAAGGTCTGGTCTGTATGTGTTTACCTGGACGATTCGACAAGATGGAAATAATCATCACATAACTGAACTTTTAGTTGACAACAATATTGTCAATGCGATTTATATGGACCCAGGCAATGTAATGTCTGGTAGTGTCACTGGCACTGTTGTCGTGCATGTCAATCAGGGAGATGATGTACTGGTCAGAACTGGTTCAAATTCAAATAATGGCCTAATAAGAAGCACTAATAATGGACGCTCAGCTTTTGCAGGCTGGAATCTAATGTAAATTTACGAATAAATATTGAAACTAAACAACAAATCATTTACAGAATGAATTTAGATTATATTAATGCTATATACGATATAACATAACTTGGGGCGGTTTACGCTTTAAACCCAGAGAGTGCTCTTTAAACAAGAGAAATACAGGCCTAAGTATAGTCATCTTAGTACCATAGCCCTTAGACTGACCTGTCAGAGGGTGTCATTTTTGCATTTAAGATTAATTTTTGAGTCTCAACCATAATAATTGCATACTGTGGCCCCGCCTTCAATTATTTGATGTATGAGAAACACTCATGCATACAAAAGGGGGGGGGGGCAAGAGTCGGAGGAATCTCGGGTTATCTATACCCTAGCTCCAGATGCCAAATATATCAAACTTTTTTGTAAAAAAGACATGGAGGCCTTAATTGGTCAGTCTCTTATAATACATGTATTCAGTTTCATTTATAATACACGCTACATGCATACAGTCTATTTAAATTTCTACAAGTATACAATGCACAAAACATCAAAGTCGATAGATTACCTGAAGTATAACACTTATTTTATCTAATATGTCCCAGAGACATTTTGCCTTGTGGCCTTTAAGTTGAAGTTAAAAAAGTAAAATTGTTCATGGACGACACTCGGGAATGTATTACCCGATTGACTCAAATGACATATGCATGTTCATCTTATTGCCATATTTTCACCCTCTCACCCTCAAACGTGAAACCTTGACCATTGATTCAATGGGCATTGATTTTCATTCAAAATCTAAGAACAGGTCATCATGAACATAATGACAATGCTTTTAGTTTTTCTACCAAATCTGTGAAGGTACAGAGAAAAATATTTAAGGAATAAGGAATCATTCTTTGAGTATTATGAGGTGATAATTTAGGTGGGGCATGATCAAATCCAATAAAGCCCGAAGGGCTTTATGATAGATTGATCACGTCCCCACCTAAATTATCACCTCATAATATTCATAGAATGATTCCTTATTACTTATATTTATTGAATTTTATGCAATTGTACGATTAAATATTTAAATATGAATAGGAAAGCCCCACTGGCACCTCAATTATACGTCATTTGAAGTTATGGGTTTTATAGTACAAAATCGATACGTAGTGTTATCACAGGCAAAGACACTGGGAAACGTAAAAATCATATAATTTTCAATACACTCACTATGTTGCCATAATGACATAAGCCAAGGGTCCTGAACCCTTCACCCATGGGTCATGACTTTCAAAATTAAAGTAAATGGCTTTATGAATAACATAACTATGCATTCAGTTTATATTCACAACTTCGAATCTCCTTAGAATGCTTTGTGCCAAGTTTGATTGGATTCTTGGATGTTCAAATTGTGAAAAGTTTACGGACAGGCAGACGGATAGACAAACGGACGACAGACAAAATGTGATCAGAAAAGCTCACTTGAGCATCTGACAAATACATGATGTTTACTGGAAATTAATACATTTTAGGCAATTTTTACTATAAAATTTGCAAATGTATATAGAGCGTTGTATTTGTGAAACAAAACCCCAAACATTACCAAAAACCTCTTTTTGATATCAACAAATAACAATTGTATTCATTTAGGAAATAAATATACATGAAAATTGAAAATGGTCTTAATTTTTCAGTTTCCGAAGATTCATAGCTAATATTTTCAAATGCGTCATAGTTCTAGTCTATGCCAAGTGTATATTACATAGAACTTCGCTAAAGTAAAATTGCTAAAGAGCACAGTTAGTTTTAAATGATAAGAGAGGAAGATACAGACAGACAGACAGAAAGACAGATCGATACATAGTGAGGGGATACAGTAAATTGGTGTGAATTTAAAAGAAATTATTATAAGGTTTATCATCAGAGTTTTGTTATAACGTAATGATTTTATTCAAAACATTGCATTATCAAATGAATTCAAGCTAACTTTTTAAAAACAAAAGGCCCAAATACCATTGTTTAGAAAAGAGTTTGATAAATCTTTTATAAGTATAAAACAAGTTCTTCTTATCGGTCAAAGTAATTTCTGTCCAAATTCAATGTTAAAGAACGATAAGATAACATATTTATTGTCATATTACAAATTTATGTTGTTAGACGTAAAATGGCTTCCATTTCATTGGTTTTAACGTGCGTTTATTTTTCTTTGAATCCCTCGTTTGGTACCTTCTCAGAAATGAGTGAAACTTTGGATAGCAACCAAGACTTGAAAGTAGCGATAACAAAAATTGAAGAACTCCAAAAGATTGTCAGGATTCAGGAAGATCGAATAACTTCTTTAGAAAAAAAGACCCAAAGAATCAGCAAAACAAGTTACTGAACTTAAACAAACCTTGAATAAGCAGTCGGATCGTATAACTCAATTAGAGACACGAGTAATTGAGCTCGAGGCAATGTTAAAAGAAGAAAAGCAAAAGGAATCCACTGCAATGCATTCAAATGAGCTGGAAACAGATTTGAATCAACCATCTTACATTTCTAACAGTGGCTTTTCGTTGTTTAGAAATTGTAATTTCGTTAAATTTTCCATCTTTTCATCTCATTATCTTATACCTGTTCTGATTTAGTGTCTTTAGTGTACCTGTCGTGAGGATAAACTTTTTGAACATCCAGGTACGTTCGAATGATATGAAAATTTAAACCCGTGAAATTTCTATCTTCTTACAGAACGTTTGCTTAATCTTCAGCCAGCACCAACACCACCGCCAGTAGAACGCATTGCTTTTTATGCGTACTTATCGACTAATGCACCTGCGTCCTCGGCTACTCACTACATCATTGTCTTCGACAAGGTGGTAACAAACGTCGGAAACGCCTATCACCCCCACTCTGGGACATTCATTGCACCAAGTTCTGGTCTCTGTGTGTTTACCTGGACAATTCGACAAGTTGGGACAAGATATCACCAAACTGAACTTTTAGTTGCCAACAATATTGTCAATGTGATCTATTTATACCCAGCCGATACAATAGACGGTAATGTCACTGGGACTGTCGTAGTGCATGTCAATCAAGGAGATGACGTACTAGTAAGAACTGGTTCACATTACAACAACGGTGATATTTATAGCGATGGTGATGGTCACTCAACATTTGCTGGTTGGAATCTAATTAAAAACACACATTTAAAGGTCAGACGACACGTTCCTCGAGAATCTTTTTGTATCTCCTCGTAATAAAGAGTTCCAATAAAAAAAATTAATTTCATTATTATTTTTAAAATGATTTAAATCTAATTGTATGTGGTAATGTGTCTAGATGGCCGAGTGGTTAGAACCGTGGCCGCTCACTGCCAGAAGGGTATAGGTTCTAGAGGTCGTGAGTTCAAAGCACCGCCGCGGCCCAAATATAGTTCCAATATAGTGAATTTAGCTTTGCTGTATATGTATTCATTTTTATATCAGCAATTCAAGTGTATTTTCAAGACGATTATATAATAGTCTAGTATTTTGCAGAAATGCCTGGTAATGTACCCTAATTTTTTGCAAGAAAGCTTTTCAAAATAGTAGTAAACCATCAACAAGTTCCTGGGAAAAGTTATATAAAATTGAGGAACGTGTCGTCTGACCTTAAATTACTAAGAAAAGCTATCAATGGATCTTATCGACACGTAATCTACAATGCATTAAGATATCTTTTTATTCAAATAGAGATGTGAAAAGTCAAAGTACTTAAGTACTGAAAGCAGACCTCTTTGACACGGCTTTATGCATTTAGTGCTGTAAAGATTTCTCTCTCTCTCTCTCTCTCTCTCTCTCTCTCTCTCTCTCTTTATTTCTTGTCAGCAAAGCATCATAGAGCGACTAAATTTTGTAAGCGGCTATTTCAAATGTAACCTATTAACCTATACAACCTATACAATTCACAAAAATATCGCAGCATTGTTAAGGCGTCCCGATGCTAAAATACGGCTGGAAAACGATATTATTTGAATCATGGCAAAAATAATTTTACCGGGAGTATTTCTTTAAATCTATGTTACATTTATTGACATCGATGTTAAACATTATATTTGATGCATTTTTGTGACGTCATATGTACTTCGTAATCACGTGACAGGCGAATCCTAATATTGCAAATGATCTAGTTAAAACGCATCGGCGCAGGTGATTAATGACATTAAATCATACATATTTTTAAGAAAAATCCTTTGTTAAGTCATAAACTTTGAAGTTCTTGCTTGGGAAAGAAATAGATATTTCGTTTATAGAAGATATTATTGAAACATTCCACAAAATCATCAAAATAATGCACATTTTTACTAATCAAAAGCGATTTACAAAAAAATGGGGTAAATCCGTAGGTTTCCGCAGCACGATTCACATTGGTACTTATATTCTCTACCAATTTTACGTAAAATATTCTAAAATTGTGTTGATCTTTCACCTGCGCCAAGCTGGTTTTACATGCATTAAAATTTCTTCATTCAGTTGTTTACACGTAGCAGGGAGAGTCTCCAAACCACTAGTTTATAAATAGTCTTTAACTTAAAACGAAGCTTTAAAACTGCCGATTATTTGATACTGGTTTTTAATATGAATGAATTCTGTGCGTCTAGAATTAACCGCAAAATCTATATAAAGGAAACATGCGGTATTATACTGGTTTGATATAATTCACTTTTAACGTTAAGATACATTCCCTGAGAACTATCGACAGGAATGCAGATCGTGACGTCAAAGTTAATTATGACGTCATATCGTATGAAGTACAGACAAGTGACTTTCTACATATCGCATCGGGAAGCCTTAACATGCCCGCGATGTCAGTCTTAAAAAATCACCAGCTGCAGTGCATTGCGTTTTGAAAAAAAGCTTTTTAAAGGGCGTGCCCACCCCATCCCATTTCTTTGATTTACAGCCAGATACCAATCCATTGGAAAGTAGTTCCAGGAAATTCATGCACATTGTACATGTATGTATTCAAAATGCATAGTTTCGGTGTAGAAAGACGTATTCATGAAGTAAACAGCAAAAACAACACTCCTTGTTATTTTTTTTAGCAACAAAACATAATTATATCATTTGACAAAACATATCTCTCTGTAAAAATATTTTGTGTAACAGAAGCTTTCACTTGTCGCTATTCAGTTTCTTGTCTACTTTTAAGATCGTACCATTTATATCAACACTGAAGAATTGTCTACCTAGAGCCAGGACTCTGCGTTAAGCAGAGCCCTGCTAAAAACCAACAGAGAACAATTTCATCCATTTTAGAATAATAGCAACAAGATAAAAATTGAAAAATGTCTTTATTTTCAGTATATGAAGATTTAAATCTAAAATCTTCAACTGCGTTCTTATAAATGAAAAGTTTATATTGCATTAAAAGGACTAAGTGCGGTTTTATGCAATTTTTGCCCCCCAAAATCAAAGTTTCAGAAAGAGTCTTAAAATAAGGTGAAAGATAGTTAAAATCATATTGGAAATAAAGGTGTAAAAGGTTATCACCACAGTGACGTCATAATGTAGAAATGACGTCATGAATATTGCATTATTTTGATAAATTGATGTTTTGTAGCAAAATATGGGTGTTTTCCGATGGTTTTTCGACTGGGAAACATCGAGCGCAGGCTTGCTCAAGTACCATTTTTTAGTATAATATGTATAACTATCTGAAGAAATACATATGTTAAAATCGCACTTGAGCATACCTGCGCTCTATACTTCCGAATGCAAAATAAAGAGCAAAAATGAGAATATCATCATTTGTTTGCAAATTTGCGGGAATTAGGTCATTTAAGTGACGTCATAGAGAAACAGCGAGTGAGCAATGATGACTAAAATCAAGATTAAAGTTATAGGAATCCTCTTTACAATGATTTGTGAAGATTTCATTTTTATACGATACTATTTAAAAATTGGTTGAAATCGGGGGCAGATATTTGACCATACCGCACATAGTCCTTTCGATTCAATAAAAGAGTGAATTTAAGTTATCATGTAACACAAGTGTTAATTACGTCACTAAATAACTGGGATCCTGGTTCTATATGAGCTCCACAGGTTGGACAAGAAGGTCCTAAAACAAGGGAAAAAAACGCAACATATATTTTCTATCAAGTTCTATTTATTGCAAAGAACTGTTAACATTTTACTTTTAAAGTTCGTCTTTTCAGACTTTTTACTTTAAATACGAGATTGATATATCTAAAAGAAAATCAGATAAATTTGACATTTCATGGTAGTAGTTTGTTCTAGTGTTTATTTTTTTTTAATCACTATATCAACATAACATTTATGCAATTGATTCGTAAAAACAAGGTATTCGTTTTACGTGCAATTGAAGATCTTTTTTGTTCTCGGTAACTGTATATCTCAGAGAAATGCTGATTTTATGACCTAATATCATTTATTACCTGCGGTTTTTACAGATATTAAACTAGTCCTAGACGTTGATTGCGGTAATAGTTTAGGAGCCTGGTCATCACTGAAAGACTCCAGTATGTCACTGCGTATCAGCTTGGGTTTGTTTGGGATGAGGTTGTTTTTCTTCATGTATTGAACAATCTGAGTAGATAACGCTGCCATTGCTTCCTTTGCCTTTAAGAAAATCACGCAAACTCTTTCATATGATTCCGTGATACCATCAAAACATTATCTGCTTTAGATATTATATAATAAACAGCTATAATAATACTATTGGTCATTGGTAAGTCTCTTGGTAAGGAGCGATGACAAATGAATTGACAAAATTATCTTTGTGCAATATTTCATAACTGATTCATCATATCAAAAACAAATCTGATTTTTAACGATTTTAAAAAGATAAATTCAAATTACCAAGAGTCTATTATATTATTTCCCCTCGACTAAAATCCTGAAATTTATATCAAAATATTAGACCTGAGTTTATTCTTAGCATGGTATTTAATCCTCGCTTTTCGACCGTTATGCCGAAATACATACCAGGGCTGCGTTTCCTCCTGTGTTGATATTTTCCTTGCGAAAAGCTACAAAGTGTGTGTTTGCCCGAACAGCTACTTCATGTGTCTTCTTGTTTTGTAAAGGTGTGTCTAAGCCAATATGAAATTGTTCCTGCAAAGTACACGAATACTTGATCAAAAAACGAGAACTATTACGGTGGTAGTATATTGCACTACCTGATATGCCACAACAAATTACCAGGTAATACTGTAAATTCCTAATTAAATGCGAGGAATTAATATCCATGTAAAATCGCGAGAAGCATCCCTCGCGGATTTTAAAATGTTGCAATTATTTTCTGAGAGTTGAAAACTGAAAGAAATAAGGAGAATGTTCAGCGTTCGCGATTTTATATTTTCGCAATTTGATACAAACCAGCGGGATTGTGGATTTAAGTACTCGTGCAATATAAGGAATTTACAGTATTGGATTGAGCAGTCTTTAGATACGTCGTTACCTACATTTGACATAAAAAAAATGTTTATTCTGAAATAGTGTCCACACTGAGAAGAACTTCAATAGAGAACAATTCTAAACACTTTGAAAATAAACACGATTCATTAATATAAGAGTCTCTTACCATGAGAGTGAAGTCCGCTGGACCAACACCAATGAATACGACTGACAAGGGCAGATGGCTGATGGCGATAAGCCTCCTTAGAGTTCTATTGATATCATTGATGACACCATCCTTGATAAGTATGACAAAGAGAATATTATCAGTATGACAACAACCAAAACCCTTGATAAATAAAGGTTTAAAATGTTCGTTTCTACGATTGTTAACCCACATGAAACATCATTGACTGCAATTTTGATCACGATCGTGCAACATATTTTTTCATCATGATTCAGAACAAATTTTTCTTCTTTTTTGAATATGTTAGGCAAGAGCATTAGACTTGCTTTTACAAATGTTTTATAACATTTTGAATACTTTTTTTTTTATCAAAACTTGGGGGTTATAGGACACGATGAAGTAAACTGGTTCTGACAGTTGACAATAAAAATGCACAAGGCTTCTGAATCTGATTGACATACTATGATAAACCAAAATAATAAACGCTAAAACGCTAATTCCTCTAAATTTTGATATAAAGTTGATAAGGTTTAGCATATCAAATATCAATATACTCTTAACATATCGTAGATTATTAATATAAGACAGAAACATTCTGTGAATACTTACTGTGATCACCAGTAATACAGTGTACACCTGCTTGTTTTGAGACATATTCTGAGATTCTGCTAAAGCGGCTGCCTTCTCTAACATAGGAGCCAACTGAGTTGGGCCCGAAAAGTGCAGTGAAGGAAGAACGTCCTCGTACTGACCGATGGCACTCTGTTCAAGACAGAATTAAACATTTTATACATTTACATCTTTGTGATCTTTAAGATATTTTGAAAATAACAATTGAGGTTTAAAACAATCAACATATTTTTCAGATTTTTTTGCGGTAATTTTCTCTGATAAATTTCATTCTTTAAACTTATTGTATTCAACATATAATGTTGATCGATATAAAGGCACGCTGCAAAATTTGTTTGGCAATTTATACTTTTTGGACACGAAATAAAAATCCACTGTCCTATTGTCTTTCCACATAGCATTTTAAACACAGTTTTGTCTCCAAAAATCTGCCTACAAATCAAGCTCCAGAACTTTTTTCTGAACGAAATTCGATTACCGACGTGGAAATAGCTAAATAAAGTATTCTTTTTATGTTCTTACAAAGGCAGAGTTCTAACTTTCAAAATACATTATAAACTGAGTATCTTATTCACAGTTCAAGAAAAATACCTTGATTCCTTTGACAAAAACTTCTTTAACGAGAGGAAAACAGTGGGACACTTTCTTTTTGTGTTTCCACTTAGCTCCAAAGCCGTACAATGCTATCTGTTGTTCTGAGCTATACTGAGATATCATGGCACCTAGAGTGTCCATGGCATCCATGTATTGGTTCTCCTGAAAAATTCAATGATAGAAGAATACTGAATAGCATATTCAAACACTTTTACTTTTCATGACCTCTAACTTCTCATTGGTCAAAAAAAGATTAATCACGATGGGAGAAAACATATCAATTTATCACATAAACTTCATCGGGTAAGACTATCTTTTATAATATCTAGGTAAAATTTAAAATATAAAAGTGGAGTTTTAAAAGAACAAACTTTATTGAAATAATTTAATATTTACTGGTTTTCTTATTTAACCCAATTATTAATGTAGCATTATATGTCATTGTTGTCTTTTAATTTCAACTTCATTTTTACAAAGATTTGTTGGCCTTTCAATCTTTCACTTTTAAAAACCAATAGTTTGCAATTATTCGCCAGAACAATGATTCATTAAGTCCTTTTTTAAGATGACGTGAAAATTACTTAGAAGTATTCTAAATTTAATGTTATATTTGTACCTTTGATATCTTGATATCAATTTCGATATATTCTTATTCCTACGGAAATAGCTTTGTAAGCAATTTGATTAAATATAAATCATGGAAATTAAAATATAATTTTAAACCAGATGTCTTGTTTCTAATACGTGTATGTATATCTAACGTCTTCATATATTTAAAAGATAAGCTTGTATCTATATATTTACCCCAGCAAGACAATTTTGCTTAAATCTTCGAAAAGCAACAGTCTTAAAAAAAAAAAGTGGGTAGTTATGGGTTTTAAGTTTGTTATCTCTTATACGATTGTATACCAATACTTACTCTCGTGTTGTTAACACTGTGGAGTGATAACTCTTCATCAATTGCACCATTGGAAGCCTGAAATAATATTTGCACATCTGTTGGTTAAAAGGTTTACCATAGTTTTAATATTCAAATCGTTTAATCATATACCAAAGCAGCATTTTGAAAATCGTCTCACCGTGAAATCTATTGCAACTACGGGTTGGATTTGCAGCCCCCCTCTAATGAAGTCAAACAGGGAATATTGCATATCTATTCTAAACGAAACAACAAACCTTCATTACAGTCATTGATAATGTTTATAAACTAGTTAAGCCACTTGTATATTAACTAGAATTAATGGGGGTTTTTATATAATGAAAACTCGAATGATCATACTTGAACTGGAAGAACCTCAGAGAACCGGATACGGTATTCTTTTTATTTTTAGTTTCCTTCTTTGGACTCGAAAGGTAAATCTGAATGAAACTTCCATTCCTAAAAAAATGTAAATGTTCGCTGACGTGGTTTTTTTTTTATGTTTAACAAATTCATCAATAAAAACAGAAATACATTGAATTTAAAGTCATTGTTGAATAGAGAGTGGCACATAAACCTTTTTATTGTGACGCATACTCACCCTTCTTCTTTGCTCATTTCTCTCAGGGTCGTGTTTTTGCGTCCAATCATGTGATAATCATTGCCACTGTCCAAAATATGTTTCAATATTGAAATATTTTACTTAAAAATGGAACAATTAAGTTAAGTTTTGAATTTTCTATTTGCATTGTATATAATTGTAATGTGTGATGTTCCAACTGTATTGTAAAAATTTTCATTTGTATTGTACATTTTTATGTTTGAATTGTATAAATTCAGTTTAAATCGTAAAATGTACATTTATAATGTAAACTAAGATTTTCATTTCTATTATAATTTTCCATTTGAATTTTGAACGTTTCTTTTTGTTGTTTTCTTTTTTTAATTTTCCACTTGTATTTTAAAAGTTTCCTTTAATTGTTATATTTTTTTAAAATTTTTATATGTACAATTTTCCATTTGTATTTAAAAAGTTTCATTTAATAGTAATATTTATTTTTGATTTTTATTGAATATATATTTTTATCATATATTTTTAGCTGTCTCTTTTGTGTATTTTGTATTGAATACTTTCCTATTATTTATATAATCTTTTATTTTTATTTCGTGTATTCATTGACATCCCTAAATTTTATAAGTTGGGTTGACTTTCAAATGAAACAAAATATACACATTTCTGAAACATGCAGTCTTTTTTTGTTACCTAAAATGCCAGACAGAGAACTGAATTGCCCTATCCCAATCACTATTGCACAAAGGTTGAAGGTTTATCTCAAACGGTCGCCATCTACAAAAGTATAAAACACAAATGCCATATAAGACTCACCAAAAGTAATATATTCAGCAAAGTATTAGAAAACCTATTCATTGGTACCTTTTAGAATCGAACAAGAATATGTATTTATTTGGTTCTGTAAAAATCCGACGCTATATTAAAGAGAGATGAATTTAAAGAAACATAGCTTAACTAATTGGAATATGTCAAAGATGTGCTTTGTGATCATAGCAAAAGGGTGTAAGAAAAATTGTTGACTATTAGAGCCGTTAGTTAAAGTAGCGATCAATTACTGTGAATGAAGGCGGAGAATTAAGAGAATATCGCTAGACTGTACCTGGGGCTGGTCGATTTGAGGGCGGTTTCTGTCCGGTACACGGGGTGGTAAGTAGTTCCCGTCATACCGTCTATACACCGGGAGATTTGGAAAAAGGAGTCCGGCTACAACGACAATATTCTAGATCTTTAATACCTATATACATTACACTGTAAGTGTGTTATAAGTTTGACTATTACAAGAAGAAATGATAGGAATATAGCCGTTACTGCATATATACTGAGCAGACGTCCAAAATGTGTGAAGTCTCAATGGTAAAATAATACTGGAATTGTCCATAATGATTGTCTGTTGTAAATATAGGTAATCATATAACTAGCATGTAGATGTATCTCTTTGCAAATGCTAATAAATGCTTTACAATATGTTTAAGAAGGCGTTTATATATAAACAATGAATGAGGTTGTTCATGTACATAGGTAAGCATAATCTTTACCTTATTCAGGGACAGTACACCTTTTTTGTCCAATTTGTGGCCCCCGACATGTACGGACACTTTATTCCGAGACTCCTTCATGACTTCGGTCGTAATGCTGATTAGACCTCTACTTTTGGCATGACCTGTAATTTACATCATTTTATTTTATTAACATATTGGCTTTGATGATCCTGTGTGTGTGTATATATATATATATATATATATATATATATATATATATATATATATATATATTTTTAAACTCTTTTCAAAAATCCGACTGCATAGACGTGTAGTGTGTGTAATTTTCTTTAGAGACAAAAAGAACTTTTGTGAATAAAAAATACCTTTACTAAAGTACGTATTTCATCATATGGGGGAGAATGTGCGCAGATCACATTTTCGATTAAATCAAACTTTCAGGATATTTGAATTGATTGCAAATGAGATATACATGCACAATTTACTTTTGTAGATTTCAAGGTTTTTTTTAATAACATCAAACGGCAGACGTTAGTTTTCATGCCTAATAGATTTCAACCTTTAAATAAATATCATTATTCAATTTTATCTACATCACGATTTGGAAAATACTATGGAGAGAATAATAAAACAGGTCACCGAACATCACGCTTTTCATTACATCTTTTTTTTTTAACCGGATTTCAAATAGAAATTTAAATTAAATCCAAATAATGTTCAATGCAACATTAATCTCACGAACCCGGAACTCGGAGATTTTTATTGGTGGTTTTGATTAGCTGGTCCCCATCAATGAGGTTATGGAGGTGGTCCTCTACGGCTCCTACATAGTCATGGTGCTTAAGGTCCTGGGATCTACAAGATATATGTATAATTATACATATCTTATACATTTGTTGTTTATGTTACATTTTAAAAATGCATTAATATGATGATTATACATAGAACATATATACATAAGCAACTGTATATTGAACCCTTAATATCCTTATCTTTTGTTCTAGTTTTAACGGCTCTACGTCCACTTATCAAACTTTCTGTTATACGTATAAGTTGTTCCAGACCTTTGATCTGAAAACCTGATGTGAACTTTTATGTACAAACATGTATTTGTATCAAGGATCCTTATTATTATGATAACCATTGACACTTAAATCTAATTTGTGTTTGGATTTGGGCTACCGTACATGTAAATAAAAGAATAATATCAATTGAAAACTGCTGTGCTATATACTTTTAGAGAGAGAGAGAGAGAGAGAGAGAGAGAGAGAGAGAGAGAGAGAGAGAGAGAGAGAGAGAGAGTACATACCTGCTGTCAATATCGTACACAGAAAACATCAGCTGTTGGTTCATACCAGGCTCAAACTCCAAAACAAAGCTTTTAACAAACTTTAAAAAACAAATATCAAAACTTTAGTTACGTTCGAATATCTAAAAGAATGTTCTAATAAATTATTCTTAGCAAAGTTACACGTTTTATTAACAGAAATTATTGTCCATTAATTTTCTATAAATTTCTATATAGAAAAAAAATATCAAAATTGGACAAATGCCTGTTATGTTAAAAAACATGTTTGAGATTTTTTGAAGATCTTTTAAACCAATTATTTGCTTGCTAGAAAATTTTATCGAAATTGAAAGTCTTTAGGGCTTCGTCGTAGCGAACATTTCTCATCGCAAATAAGAATACAGTGTCTGTCTAAAAAATTAAAATATCAACAGAAAAAGTAACCGCAATACTTGTTAAACGCGAAATTAAATCGCCACGAATAAAACTTGGTTTACATAGATGAGGATCGAATTAGTTATTTCAGAATTTTATATTTTGGTATTCCTACCTGGGGGTTCAGTGTGTTTCTAATTGCCTCTGTTCTGTCATACTCCTTCCACTGTCCGAACTGTCGGACAAACAGCACACACATCGGGTCGGACTTCGTGAAATCGTCCAGATCCGCCAAATTGGTGCAGCTGATCAGGATTTCTATTTTACTTCCAGCCAAATGGCCGAGACCTGTGTTGAATACCGTTGACATCTACAATATTATAATTAATGGTCCGCCAATCCAATCGCAGTCGATACATGTATAATATATGGAACGGATTCTTCTCGTCTTCTGTTCTGTTAAAGATTAAAATATATAAATTATCTTTAGCTAGAAAATCAGCTTTAAAGATTTTGTTTTTGAAGTTATTATTAAAGTTTTTTTAGTCACGTTATAAAAAAATCTTCTTAGTGAAGCACTTCTTGAAAGATTGATTGATCACGCATATGTAACAACCTAGTGAACTTCTTAACAAATGCTTTTCCCCATTTCTCACTATTACGTGGGAGAAGGACATGAAGGTGAGTCGATGGCACCCTGAAGCTTAAAACCTATTCGCATGCAATCCACTATTTGAATTGCCAACATTAAACAGAGGCTAAATGAGCACGATTGTGGCAGAACTTTTCAGGTAACTATGTGTATTTCACCTTATTGCTTAAAATATAAACAAAATATAAATATTTGTATTACCCTCTCTCAAAATCAATGCAAACTCTCTCTCTCTCTCTCTCTCTCTCTCTCTCTCTCTCTCTCTCTCTCTCTCTCTCTCTCTCTCTCTCTCTCTCTCTCTCTCGTTGCCTTGGTCATTATAGGCAGTTTGGATATGATGTGGAAAAAAAAATTCTCTTAGCGATCTTATTTTAGGTTTAGGGCATTGATTTTGCAAAATGTTCGATTCTCTGTTTATTTCTGTGTTGACACTAGGTTAAAGTAGTTGTGCTGAGTCCAGGGTTTTTTTAAATTCTTTTAGAAACAACCATTTATATTTTCTGCTATAAGCGGTAGTGTTCTGTCATTCTGCTATTACTAGTATTCATTAAACATGATTCACTTGGGGTTTGCAGATATAGTTCATGTGAGTTATTTTAT
Organism: Magallana angulata; assembly: GCF_025612915.1. Taxonomy (NCBI): domain Eukaryota; kingdom Metazoa; phylum Mollusca; class Bivalvia; order Ostreida; family Ostreidae; genus Magallana; species Magallana angulata. The sequence continues at coordinate 41,706,132 of NC_069115.1, forward strand.
TCAAACACATGAATTACATCTATTAATTTACAGGGTATCGGCAACAATATCTTGATAGTGTCTGGTGATATTATTGGATAATAAAACACACATTCTTTCTTTTTTCCTAGCTTCTTTTAGTTATTTGTAAACTTTTTTAAATGCCCATGATTAAAAGCACACAATATCGATTTTTGTTAATTGAAATTTTTCACCATCCATTCAGCTTCTATTCCCTCATGAGATATGCATGACTGGGAAAAATGGATTCATATGACGCTTTGGTCAGTTGTGCCTAATTCCTTTTATACGAGGTAGATTCGTCTCATATCAAAATTTCATCGCGTTTTATTGTTGGATGGATATTAACTCCGGAAATTTTATAGAGCTTATTGATAATGATTGATAATTAAATCAGTCGTGATATTTTCATAAATTTCGAAAGTTGATTAATTCAATATATTCTCACAATTAAAAGGAACCTGGTGCAAAATTTGGTACTACACAAGGGAATTTCTAAACATATATAATACATATTAATAACACGGTATATATAATATATTCTTTCAATTGATTTACATTAAGGGATATTTCTTCATATCAATATCGTGGTCTAACATATATTGACGAGGTAAATGGATTCTATTATGATTTATTACGTACATTACTTGATTTGAACACATTTTTATTGTACATACACATAAATCATAATGGGATTGGGCACAAGTTCCAATACTAAGACCGCCCTCTCCCAATACAAAGATATACTCAAATATTTGAGTTTTTTCAGAATTTGAGATTAAACTTAGGCAAAAACTCGATTTTTTTTTTTGTTGAAATCAGGGCCAGATGTAATACAATAGAAATTGATGTGCACATGTACACAACATAATTATAGGTACTGTGTGTACATGTACTTGCCTTCCATATTACAATAAATGTGAAATTTGCTAAAACAAAACCCTGAGTGTAAAAGATTAGACATTTTACACTAAACTGGCTATCACTACATAAGGAAAGAACTATATATTAACAAATAATTTCTGCTCATTAAATAGCTATGCAATGCTTTCTATATTAACAGCGTGGATACCGCCATACCGATAGACAGGGTTGTCTGCAGACATCTACATGTACATATAGGGCATGTGGTCATAAATGCATAATTGTGTCATATATTATTCAGAATATCAGCGATTTATTTTATAGATAAGAGGGGTAATTTATACCGATTAAAATCAACGTTTACGTGATCTATAGAAACAGTGCGACCCTCGATCTGTGAATAGAAAAATATACGTACAGATAGACGTACATGTTCATGTACGCTGTACATACATCTGTATTTATGTACAGATATTTATCTGCCAATCATCAATACAAGTCGCAATGTGATCAACCCTCCTCTCTCTCTCTCTCTCTCTCTCTCTCTCTCTCTCTCTCTCTCTCTCTCTCTCTCTCTCTCTCTCTCTCTCTCTCTCTCGTTGCCTTGGTCATTATATGCAGTTTCGATATGATGTGAAAAAAATATTTTTTCTCTTAGCGATCTTTTTTTAGGTCTAGGGCATTGATTTTGCAAAATGTTCAATTCTCTGTTTATTTCTGTGTTGACACTAGGTTAAAGTAGTTGTGCTGAGTCCAGGGTATTTTAATTCTTTTAGAAACAACCATTTATATTTTCTGCTATAAGCGGTAGTGTTCTGTCATTCTGCTATTACTAGTATTCATTAAACATGATTTACTTGGGGTTTGCACGAGTTATTTTATTTAAACACATAAATTACATCTATTAATTTACAGGGTATCGGCAACAATATCTTAATAGTGTCTGGTGAAACTATTGGATAATAAAACACACATTCTTTCTTTTTTCCTAGCTTCTTTTAGTTATTTGTAAACTTTTAAATGTCCATGATTAAAAGCACACAATATCGATTTTTGTTAATTGAAATTTTTCACCATCCATTCAGGTTGTATCCCCTCATGAGATATGCATGACTGGGGAAAATGGATTCATATAACGCTTTGGTCAGTTGTGCCTAATTCCTTTAATACGAGGTAGATTCGTCTCATATCAAAATTTCATCGCGTTTTATTGTTATATGGATATTAACTCCGGAAATTTTATTAAGCTTATTGATAATGATAGATAATTAAATCAGTCGTGATATTTTCATAATTTTAGAAAGTCGATTAATTCAATATATGCTCACAATTAAAAGGAACCTGGTGCAAAATTTGGTACTACACAAGGGAATTTCTAAACATATATAATACATATTAATAACACGGTATATATAATATATTCTTTCAATTGATTTACATTAAGGGATATTTCTTCATATCAATATCGTGGTCTAACATATATTGACGAGGTAAATGGATTCTATTATGATTTATTACGTACATCACTTGATTTGAACACATTTTTATTGTACATATACATAAATCATAATGGGATCGGGCACAAGTTCCAATACTAAGCTGCCCTCTCCCAATACAAAGATATACTCAAATATTTGAGTTTTTTCAGGATTTGAGATTAAACTTAGGCAAAAACTCGAGTTTTTTTGTGAAATCAGAGCCAGATGTAATACAATAGAAATTGATGTGAACATGTACACAATATAATTATATAGGAAGGCTGTGTACATGTACTTGCCTTCCATATTACAATAAATGTAAAATTTGCTAAAACAAAACCCTGAGTGTAAAAATTAGACATTTTACACTAAATTGGCTATCACTACATAAGGAAAGAACTATATATTCACAAATAATTTCTGCTCATTAAATAGCTATGCAATGCTTTCTATATTAACAGCGTGGATACCGCCATACCGATAGACAGGGTTGTCTACAGACATCTACATGTACATTTAGGGCACGTGGTCATAAATGCATAATTGTGTCATATATTATTCAGAATATCAGCGATTTATTTTATAGATAAGAGGGGTAATTTATACCGATTAAATTCAACGTTTACGTGATCTATATAAACAGTGCGACCCTCGATCTGTGAATAGAACAATATACGTACAGATAGACATACATGTACACTTCACATATTTATGTACAGATATTTATCTGCCAATCATCAATACAAGTCAATGTGATCAACCCTTCTCTCTCTCTCTCTCTCTCTCTCTCTCTCTCTCTCTCTCTCTCTCTCTGTTTGTTCGTCTCTCAATAAATTATTAATCTTTTTTTTTTCAATTCAAAACTCTAGAATATAATCATGATAGTATGATAGATTGCAACATGTAAATTTCGAAATCAGTTACATAAAAAAACTCCAAACGTAGCATAAATATCCACGAATAAAAATAATCTTTAAAAGAATGATAACTGACCTGTTTCGTTAACATCAAGATTTATTCCAATGCAAAATCAATCGCAAGAATTCTAAATACCGCAGGTCGCCCTCTGTGATTGTATGTGGGTTTGTTTATTTATGTTTTATATCGCCAGGACTTTTTAAATACCCGGTACCTGTACACTTCAATGAAGAGATCCTCTCCGCCGTGACATACATGTATGTAGTTGGATCATTGAGCATAATGAACGGGTCGTAGCCCAAACGTCACGACTGCATGACTGATTCAATTTAAAATCCAATTTCTTTTGAAGACACGGATTTAAATCCTCACAATTATACATCTCTGTGAATGATTAATTGTAATTGTGAATAAGAGAGCGATACCGATTATACGTTCATGTAGTAACACATATGTGTTGGGATTTGATCAGATTAGGCTTAATTCATAGTGTTAATTAACACGCTGCATAATTATGTAACTCTAAGCCACAGGATACGGTTCAGATCTATTATTATTTTAAAACCTCGATCAATTTTAACAAGATTAATTAATAACATAATTAATGCATTTTAAAAGTAAGACAAATGGGTCCTTTGGTTGGAAACACTTTCGCTTTGCTTCCGTATTAGCAACAGAATTTAGTCGTCGTACATTTATAATAAGAACATCCTTCAATTTGTTCACTTAACTAAAGACATGTTATGCTGCTTCATTTTCTCAATGTGTATGTGTGTGTGTGTGGGGGGGGGGGGGGTATGTCCTTCACAAGAAATACATAATCGTTGTGTATCGCAATTCATTTGATCATAGAGAATATGCATTTTTTGTACACAACATCAACCTCAATTAAAACTTTTCATCACCAGTTTCATTTTACCATGTTTGCTGTTATATGATATGTGCTTCACCTAATTAAAAAATCTTTTTTTTTTTTTACTTGTAATGAAAAAATCTATAATGTAAGTGAATATCTCTGAAAAGGTTTATTTCTTTATAGCTGTATGTTGTGCCCTTAGACAAGGCATTTTGTCTCAGTCCATCCAGCTGAAATTGGGTACCAGCTTATACGCTGTGAGTTATCCTGCGATGGACTGGTGTCCAGTTTAGGCCAGGGGAGTCGATGACCCTCATCCGTTAACGTTTTAAAGCACCACGGAAACTGGGGATAAGTATCAGCCCCTTACACCTTCAGGGCTCGGAGAAAGATTTTAAAAACATACTATAGTAACTAGCCAATTTCTGGCGGTCGTATTTCACATCATTCTTTATTACCGGTAAAATACAGTCTGTTTACATGTAATATTGAATTTTCACACACAAACCCCACGGACGCTGTAAACGACAGTTGTCAATGTAGCGGTGGAACTGTCCGTCCTGATCCAGGATGTGGATACGGTCGTTGAATAGGTCTGATGTCAGGATTCGACCCTGGCTGTCTCTAGTGATGCCGACAGGACCAAATGGGTTCTTGGTAGTAGAGGGAGGACCGGTAATTATGTTCTTAGTTCGTTACACTCAAACGAACATGAATTATTTACCATATAAAACAACACATTATTATAGGATAGGAGGCGAAGCGCTCAGATTTTATTCAACCACATTACATAAATTCTATTTTTCTGTTTCTTATCAAATCCAATCACAGTAAATCAACTCGATCAATCAATCTCTCGTTTAACTCCATCCATATGTACAATCATCAAACTACAAAAGATAAATTATAAACTTCAATACTGATAGCAAATCGATTATTACAAATAACATATCATAACAAGGGTTGGGTGGGTGGGAATATCTCTAATACGTGAACTAAGTTAAGAATCTGAGCCTTCGAATGGCTCTCCACTCATGCGTACTAGTTACTATATAAATAGCCAACCATTGTAAAAACCAATCACCTGTATATATATTCATAAAGAAAACTACAAACTTTCACAATCTAACATTGGGGATCCAGGTATTTTCCCTTCCTTGTCCGGTCACCATGGCATTGAGCACTCGTGTGATCATCATGTTATAAAATGCGCTGGTTATCGTGTAATCATATTTTAAACATAATGTTTGAAATAGAAATGAAAACATATAGTAAACAATACGCGAGAATTCCTTTTAGATAAAATAAGTGCATATTTTGAAATGTTCAAGGGTTGCTGAAGACCTTATTATAATTATTGATTTTTTTATGAAGACTTATAATGTAAGATTGAAGAAGTACATGTAATTACATATGCATGGTAATCATTTTGGTGATAGGTATACTTTCCGGATCATTTTTGGCCCCCAATCACGACTCTAATTTATACATCGTATATCCATTTCTTATGGATTTGCTGATTGGTGAATATTTCCCCCTTCGTCCAATGAATTGAGTACTTACATATGTGACTGTTCTCGAAAGTGAAAGTAATAAAAATATCAATATTTTTACACGTAAACTTCCTGCTAGATCTATTCATTTTGCATTTGTTCTTTTCACTCCGATAAAATGCAGGGCATGTACAGTACCAGAAGTCCAGGTATTATTTAATTTTTCTTGCTTTTTATAAACCCAAATTTAATGCATCGCACACTGTAACGTTTTAAAAGTTCACGCTAAAAATCATAAATGCCTATATTTTATCTATAAAACTCAATCTTAGATAAATATTTCACCAGGATCGTATATACTAACTTAGTATATACGTCCCTGATTTCACCAATCAGAAATTTTAAAGATGAGATTCTTCCAGAGACATAATGTTATTTATGTTTCTTGATTCCTCAATTTAGAATAATTGACATGTCCAAGATACAAATGAAATAATAATATGCATGATATGATTCGCACATTGTAAAAAAAAAAAAAACTTTTGTGACGACAAAGTGTCTATTCAACAAGAGTGATTTTACTCACTTGTTTGAACATAACAAAACTAAATTGATCCTCCTGGTTAAATTTGTATGAATTAAGCTCTATGCATGTGTCTATGTCATTGTTATAAAACATGAAAAACCATATTTTTAGAACACACAGGTTATGCATGTAAAACAGGTGTATAAAGTATAGTTTAAAATGGTGAGATATCAGAGATATATGGAAAAAATGAGAGAGAGGGAGAGAGAGAGAGAAATACCATGATGCATATATATATGAAGTACATTCTAATTTAATTTTTCAGCTGTGAAGAGGCTCATGAAGGAGGCCCAGGAACTGAGTGAGGCAACAGAGCAGTATTATGCGCAACCTCTAGAGGTGATTATTGTATACTAATAAATAGTTTGTGCTATGACAGTGTTGTAGGAGTTTAGCTTAAAACAAGTTAGAATGCGATGCAATCAAAGTACTTTCATGTGTGCATGAAATCAACAATGAAATGGTGTCACTATTTACCTAGAAATTTTCATAAATATACTGTAACCATATAGATGTAGATCTCAAAAACTTTAAAACAATGAGATATTACATATTCTTGAAACCCCTATCAAAGTTTACATTTTCTTACAAGTTCTATTGTCATTAAAAAAAACCAATTCATGTTGCTAAATTTAATACATATGCATCAATATACTCCTATACATTGTCATGTTAGATCTATTGTGTTTAAATCGACAAACAAAAGAATAAATACACATGGACTAATCTGATATCTTGTCTTACAGGACAATCTATTTGAGTGGCACTTTACAATAAGAGGACCCTCTGACACAGACTTCAGCGGGGGCATTTATCATGGGAGGATTGTTCTACCCCCAGAGTACCCAATGAAGCCCCCGAGTATTATACTTCTCACAGTAAGTCTATCCAGTTTCCCTCTCACCTTACTTTATGGATTTCTAAATCATTTGGAAAAATATTATATTTTTAAGATAAGAATAAAATGATCATGAGTCACTGCTGATACCAAAGAAATTATCTTGTTTATAAAAATGTTGTTCCACTTTTTAAGGTTATAATTCTGTGTTCAGATTGTTTATCTTTCAATTCGCTTTTTTTTAAATTTAACTTTTAAATTAATATGAACAAGACCTGCTAGAATGAATTAAATTATAAATGGTCTGCAATACAGCTCATGATATAAATATGATTTTTTGTGTGTGTGTGATTGGTATGCATAGTATGCTTGTTTCTTTTTTTTTAAACAGCCGAATGGTAGATTTGAGACCAATAAAAAAATATGCCTTAGTATTTCTGGGCATCATCCAGAGTCTTGGCAGCCATCTTGGTCCAGTGAGTTCTTTGTTTGTTAATGATTTTAAATGTTATTTTTAACATACATGTACATATAAATTCTCACACTTCTTGGCAATGGGAAGCTCCCTGATAAAATTATCACTGAAAAGCCAGTGAAAAGGCTATATTGTTTCTGTTATTATAGTCCTTTTATTTGGAATCAATAGCATGTGAAAATTAAAATTGTAATCATTGGCTAAACACTAGAATTCCCATGCATTTTTAAGCCTGTACTGAAAATCACTATTCAAAATGACTCTTTTCATCAGTTCGCACTGCATTGCTGGCTATAATTGGTTTTATGCCTACCCATGGTGCTGGAGCTATTGGGTCCTTGGATTATCCTCCAGAGGAAAGGAAGAAACTGGCCAATAGGTATTTACATGTTCATTATCTTATTGTCAAGCAATATTGTAAAAATATTTCTTCAAGAAAATGAGTTATACATTCTGGTGATTAAGTATGCATTTTCTATAGTCTAACAATATATGTGGGTATTAAATATGCAGATGTGAGATTTACCACTTTCAAGTTTTTTTACCAAGTGCGTGGGGATATTTCATACGGTTCTAAGTTTACAGCATAACTAGTGTAAATTTTCCCAGTGCTAAGATTAAATAATCACTTTTATAGTACTGAAAATTATTGTCTAATTTTGATTCTAAGGAGCAAAGAGTGGAAGTGCCCCACATGTGGAATCATAAACTATATCCTGAAGCCAATGACTGAAGAGTCTGAAGAATCCAAAAAGACTTCAGAAGAGGCAAAGGAACTGGCCAGTCAGATCAATTTCCAGGTATACTATACTAAACACCTGTACTATACATGTATTTCACTTAACCATTAAGATGCCTTAATGGTAATGTAGAAAATGGGTGCATATTCTAAATCAAATGAATAATCATTTTCAAGTCTTTCAACTACTGAGATGAATTGGATGTAAAATTGATGAAACATTCATATTAATGCAAATGATGATTAAGGTTTTTGGAGATTTTTTTTATTGTTGTTGTTGATAAAAACAGATATTAACAATGTTTTTCAGGCCGAGAAAAAACCCGGTGACAATGTAACAGCAGCTAACCAGGAGACAACCCCTTCATCACCGACCAATGATCAAACTCAGTCAAATCCACAATCACCAACTAACTTTGCTAACCCTGTGTTCAACAATGGATTTCCTTTTCCACCTCCCATGATGGGAATACCCAATTTTCCCAGTTTTCTCCCCTTTCAGATGCACCCAGGAGGAGGAGGGGGAAGTGCGACTGTACCCAGATTTCCCCCACCTCCCCCTTTTATACCAGGAATGTTTCCCCCAGGGCCACAAAATGCTTTCATGCAGCAATGGCAAATGAATCCCTTTATGATGGGTCGGTTTCCTGTTCCTCCCTCAATGATGTTTCCAGGACAAATGCCTCCATCACAACTCTCTCAGCCCATGACTAATTCTCCACCACAAGCAACACAAGCTAGTACACAAATACCCCAACCACAACCCCTAGCTACCAAACTGCCAACAAGTACCCAATCTGTACGACCTCAGACTGCACCATCCAGCTCCGAGCCCACAAAAGTGGAAAACATCACCTCAACATCTTCTTCAGCAAATAATGAATCCAGTGAGGGTATGGATTCAACCGCTTCTCCTGACATTTCTCCTCCAGGATCTGAAAATTCCAATCAAGAACCTCAGAAATCCTCACCTTCTATCCAGTCAAGTACAGACACATCCTCTTCACAGCCACAGCAATCGACCAATGTTCCTACAGGTCAAAGGTCAAATGAGGGACTAAGACAGAGGCTGGTGGAGGATGATGGGATTAATGTGCAGTATAGGGCACCGGTAGGTAGAGTGGGTCAGAGCGCCGAGATCGTTGACCATCAACACAGACGATCAGGCCTAAGTGTGGCCAACCTGATGGTGTTCTTCATCGGACTAGCCATCGCCATTCTTCTGATCAGACGATTCTTCTTGTCTCGTAACTGGAAGTTTTACTATGGTGTGTGATCACAGCTGGTGTTCTATAAAAGGCTTTAACTGCATTTTGTGATATTGCTGAAAGCATATTGGTTGTTGATAGTTTTGTAAATATTCACGATATATATATACATTGATGTACATGTACATGTATTTTAAAGATGCTTTCATCTGTTGCAATGTATGTGCATGTGCATATTTACAGTATTTGTTTTTAAGTACATGTACATCTAAAATTTTTCAATGTAAAACCCAATGCAAGATGATGGGTAGAATATTTTCATATTTTAATATTACATGTAGATTTTTTTGAGGGAAAACACATTGCTTTACAGGTTAATGTTATGTTAGAATAAATTATTGCAGGGGAACCAATCTTTATTCTTTAGTCAATGCAAATATTATAGGGTTGTTATTTACTTCCGAATCAAACTTGTTTTAAGATTTTGCCTAAATTTATATTCATCTTAACACAAATGTTTTAAATTTATCCTCTTTTTAAAAAAAAATATCCGTCAACAATGAGATGAGAGTGAAAAACAGGACCTAAATTTCCCCTCTCCACAGTTTCGTTTCCCCGCCTCACAGTTTCAAAGTAAATTAAATTCAGCATTTGTATTTTTGTGTTTTCATTTTATCTTAATTCATTAGTTCTGTGGCTTTAATCAGTATACTATGCTATCATTTTAAGAAGTATGTAATGGCAAATACGGTAATAGATTACAGTTGGTTCCTGGGGATGTTCATGTAATTTACGTCGCAGTAAGAATATTTTTAGAAATAACTCTGTGTACAAAGATGCATACACAAAGTAATAGGAATGGAAATTTAAGGATTAATGGAATAAATAAAATATAGGCACTATGCCACCACAAGAGACCTTGCTGTCAATTCACTGGCACCTGACATTATATATTTTTCTCATAAAGAACGATATCTGTGAGCCAATGCTCACTAGTGATACCCCTGCTGTGATGTGAATATGCAAAATAAGCAATGTCGAAAGCTGGCATCCGATTGGTACAGAAATATATCCCACAATATGGCATGCCTAAACAAATAGTGTGTAAAAATTTCAAGTATCTGCGATAAATAGCTGCTGAGAAATCTTTGACGAAAGTTTGTTTAAAAATTTTGGCTAAAAATAAACAAAGTCATTATTTAACAGGAAGTTGACGTCCAATTGATACAAAAATATATCCCACAATATGGCATGCCAAAACAAATAGTGTGTTAAAATTTCAAGCATCTGCAATAAATACATAGTAATTGCTGAAAAATCTTTGACGGAAATTTGTTTGAAAATTTTGGCTAAAAATAAACAAAGTACTCATTAAACAGGAAGTTGACGTCCGATTGGTACAAAAACACATTCCACGATATAGCATGCCTATACAAATACTGTGTAAAAATTTCAAGCATCTGCGATAAACAGTTGCTGAGATTTCTTTGACAAAAATTTGTTTGAAAATTTTTGCTAAAAATAAACAAAGTCGTCATTTAACAGGAAGTTGACGTCTGATTGGTACAAAAATATATCCCACGATATGGCATGCCTATACAAATACTGTGTAAAAATTTCAAGCATCTGCAATAAACAGTTGCTGAGATTTCTTTGACAAAAATTTGTTTGAAAATTTTTGCTAAAAAATAAGCAAAGTCGTCATTTAACAGGAAGTTGACTTCCGATTGGTACAAAAACACATTCCACGATAAAGCATGCCTATACAAATACTGTGTAAAAATTTCAAGCATCTGTGATAAATAGTTGCTGAGAATTCTTTGACAAATATTTGTTTGAAAATTTTTGCTAAAAAATAAGCAAAGTCGTCATTTAACAGGAAGTTGACGTCTGATTGGTACAAAAATATATCCCACGATATGGCATGCCTATACAAATACTGTGTAAAAATTTCAAGCATCTGCGATAAACAGTTGCTGAGATTTCTTTGACAAAAATTTGTTTGAAAATTTTTGCTAAAAATGAACAAAGTCGTCATTTAACAGGAAGTTGACGTCTGATTGGTACAAAAATATATCCCACGATATGGCATGCCTATACAAATACTGTGTAAAAATTTCAAGCATCTGCGATAAACAGTTGCTGAGAATTCTTTGACAAAAATTTGTTTGAAAATTTTTGCTAAAAAATAAGCAAAGTCGTCATTTAACAGGAAGTTGACTTCCGATTGGTACAAAAACACATTCCACGATATAGCATGCCTATACAAATACTGTGTAAAAATTTCAAGCATCTGTGATAAATAGTTGCTGAGAATTCTTTGACAAATATTTGTTTGAAAATTTTTGCTAAAAAATAAGCAAAGTCGTCATTTAACAGGAAGTTGACGTCTGATTGGTACAAAAATAAATCCACGATATGGCATGCCTTAACAAACACTGTGTAAAAATTTCAAGCATCTGCGATAAATAGTTGCTGAGATAAATGCGACAGAATTTTTTGTTACAAACGGACAGACAGACACACAAGGGTAAAACAGTATACCCCGTCTCCTTCGGAATAAATATACCTCTATCTAATAATACATGTATGCCTGTTTGTCAATTGTACATTACTTTTTTTAATATATAACTTTACATATAAAATTAAATAATTATATTGACAGTTATTGTGATGGTATAAATGCACACTACTACTAGTTTAATCAGGCAGATTCCATTCAGCACTAATCATAAAAAAATCGCTGAACAGTTTTATCTGATGCGCTTTATTTTACAAATGTACATGGGTCCAAAATTGGAAGACAAAGTGGGAAGTACAAGCTGCCCATATTTTGTCTTTGGGAAGAAGGTAAAAATATCTTTGAATATCGGCCTGAGGTAGCTAATATCTATAACAACAGTGTCAATGTCAGTTTCTTTCCATAAATGGTCCATCGCTGCGTGAACGACACCATCATTCTGGGCAGGAGAGAGTGTACAAGTGGAGTACACGACGGTCCCTCCTGGCTTGCATGACTTGATTCCAGCTCTACAACACAAGAGTGGAAGCTGTACAAGCTTTGCTGTATGTGACAGTTAATCTGAATTTAATAACCTTAAATAACAAATAGCTATGATGTGAAAAGTTTAATTCAAGAATTTGTTTCCTCAATATTTCATAGGAGAAGAATTAAGATGATCGTATTTTATAACTATATTATAATCATTTATGTAAATATTTATCTTTAAATAAGGGAATAATAAATAACCTTGACTTTCAACAGCTTTTAATTATAGCCGTCAAAGGTCACCAAGTAAAGAGTCTCTATCATATATCATATCGTGTATCATGAATTGATTTACTGAGTATGTTTACCATAGAACATGTAATATGTACCTGGTAGTTTAAAAATAAATCTCTTCACTGAGAGACCAAATAGGGGAATAAAACTGATACTAGTAGCAAAAAATTGTTCTTACACAAGCAGTTCCATTTGCTCTGTTGGCAACTCGAGTCTTTCTTCCATTCGACCTGGCTTGAACAGATTGTTGTCTTCACTGATCAACACGTGTCTGTCTGTATTACAAGGGACATCCACCAGGACCTGGAAATATCAGTATTTTAGGTAAAAAAGTATTGTACCCCCGGTATGTGTATACAGTGTACCTCAGACTAGGTGCATCTTCCAGGCTTTTAATTCCACTCTACTAACACTAAACAGTTATGGATATTATACAGGTTTGTATCTACAAGCTATATTGTCAGTAGAAAAAATCAGTATCAGAACCTGATAAAAAATATTTTTTTGTTTATCAATTTCATGTTCACAACTGTCACTGTAATGAATTACAAATGAATTACAACTTATATGTACCTTATTGTAAAATGGGTCCTCTAAAAGTTTGCCATCTGTCTTGGATACCGACATGGAGGATGGGGTTTCTCCAATGTACCACTTTGAAATGTCCTTTAATCTGCTCAAGCGACTCCATGATTCATCAATACATGTAAGGTTTTCTGCAAAGTTTAACATTTTGCAAATTATTGATGAATGTTAGATCAGTTATAAGTTTTCATGGGGTACATTTTCTTTCTCTTTTTTTCAATCAAAGAGGGGGGGGGGGTCCTGAATAAGATCATTACTAATTTGAAAAGGAAGTCGGTCATAAATGTTAAAACTTACCGGTAACAAAGAACGTGTTATTATTATAAGTACAAACCCTCTTAATTTGTTCAAAACCTAACTGTCAACTTATATATTTAACTTATGTATAATACACATGTATGATTGCAATAAATTGCATTCACATCTATAATTTCTGATTACTTTTATCCCAATTCACTCTCTGAATAGCAAATTTGATTTTCTTTATAAAACTAAATACCTGTCTTTAGAGTCTGTAGCATTGCCAGAGTTTTTCCCCCTGGTGCTGCACAAAGGTCAAGAACAGAATCGTTTTCCTGAAGGTCAAGGGCAATCACAGGAAGCAAAGAAGCAGCGTCCATCATGTAGTAGCCTAGTGAAACATACAATAGTCCCTTTCAATACTGGTTTGAAAAAGGGTTATATCAACTGTCTATATACTAACTTGTAATAAGCACATATCCCTTATAACTGTTTTAAATACATGTTCTTAATTCATCGATTTTGAACACTAAATTGGATTGTTAAAATGCTAAAAAAAAAAAGACGGGTACAAGTGAATTATATGTTTCATTTTTTTTTTATATATATAAATTAATGTAATTTCTTCTGTAAAATGAGCTTACTGACCTAGGAGATTTCCATGCTTCATTTTGGGGTTTGGAAATTTGGAAATGTCTCCCTTGGGATATACAAAGAATTTAAGATCTTCAGGAAGCTCTGGTACCTGTTCTTGTATCACCTTCACGGGCACCTCAAGCAGGCTGTCGTCAAAAGTGGCCACCCTAGCTATGTGCTGCTGTAGTAGCTCTTTGTCAGTGTATACTCTTTTAGTGGGTATGAAATCATACAAACTTGTGTTTTTTCCCACCACAGGTTGAATTTCTTCTTTTACATCTTCATCATCATCATTGACATCATCATTTTCATCTACTTCTGAGTGAGGAAGTCTTTTTGGGAAATCTATTAAACTCTCTAATGGCAATGAACTTTGTTCAGTGACAATTTGCTGGTTCTCTTTCTCTAAATATTTTGCTCGAGCCAGTTTTGCTTTCTCCATCACATTATAGGTCCCTAAATCTGTCAGATATTTTTCAACTTTTTCATTTTCACTGTTATAGTTGTTTAATAATGCACAGTACTTTGATGTTGTCAACAGAGAAATTCTGATTGATGGCCATCGCTCCTTGAATACAGGTTTATAAAATGCTTCCATGTGATTCAGTGCATGCACTGTATGTGGTTTGCTTCCCTCATTTTTAGCCTAAATGGCAAATTGAAAAACAAATGTTACAAAACTGCATACAAAACTGAAAAATTGCAGTTAAATAATACAAACTTTTAAATTTATAATGGTTATTTTGTACCTGATATAATTTTTTTTTCAAGTTTAGAAATTTATGTAACACTGTCCCAAGCTCTCTATTGCACAAGTTGTACAGGAATGGTCTAATCTTTTAAAAGGTAAAGTTCTGAGTAGAACTCAATTATACGTACAATATTTAAACTCAGCTTTACACTAGCTTTGCCTAACAACTTATTTCTTATGGTTTTTAATACAAAATACAACAGTTTATTAAATCATTCGGAAGAATTATCTTTTATTTTTCATCGCAAAACTCTGTATTTTACAAAAAACATGTACATTCTTTCAGGTCATCGGGATATTAGAATTCGGGCGATTCCTGAACGATCACATCCCATTACATGTAAATTTACCATTGTGATTTATATAAATTTCATTATTTATTTCAGCGGAATAGTGCCCGATTTTATCAACACTACAGTACAGTACATGTGACAACAATACTGACCCACTTTTTCTTGTAACCACGTCGCTGAATGTAGTCAACTTGTTTACAAGGACATGGTAAGCATACACAAGAGTATCTGGCATATGTACACACTGTTCCTGTAGAAATAATTCTCATATATAGTGGAAACATTATCGCCGGTACCGATGTAACGTACTAACAGTGTTAAAACACGGGCATGAAAAAACGCAGGAAATACTATGCGCTACATAAATTTAAACACAGCAAGACAACCTTATACAATCCGGAATTAGAAACTCAGCAAGACAACCTTACATAATCCGGAATTACAGATATTCATCACATTTCCAATCAAATAACTTTCTTAGCAATTCTTTTTTACTTTCTTAATACTTTGAGGTATCATAAAGATGTATAGATACATGTATGTTTATGCAGCACGGTAAAAGAGACGGCTTTTCGAAAGAGTGAAGTGGTTCTGAAAAGAACCGTTTGTGCTATGACTGGCATCGTCTTCACCAACTTGGTCCGGCTTACAGGTACCATTTCAAGGTCGGGGTAGGGTCGGGGGTTGCGGCAATAGGACTAAGCAGCTTGTGCTCCGCTATTGACTCTCTTTCCTTTATTCCTCATCAAGGTTCTTTGCCATGCATTTCGTTCAGCAGCTCCTCAGCTTGCGTCTTTTTCAGTCTGTAGTATTCTTTGTAGCCTCGCAGCATTTCTTCCAATGCTTGGACCTGCTTTGCAATTGACTTCGATTTACAAGAATCTGGACGGGCATTCAGCATTTTCAAACGTACTTCCAAAATCTTGATGTGTTCCAAGGCTCTCTCTGCTTTGCTCTCAGCAACCAGGAAATTCGGAGTTCGATTCTGCATTTTGAATTGACATGACCAGCTTCTGTCTGGATCCAATCCTTATATACCATGACCTTTCAACACTTCTTCTGAGTTTAAACTGTTCAAGCCGGGAGACAGACATGACATAATTAACTAATTGCTTAATGATTAACGGTGTTAGGAATCTCCGGGGAATATGATCACCCGACCGGAGATAACAGACGCGATTTCATCATTGTCAACAAGATTGGGGATCTTATAATTGCGTAAGTGTTAATTATACCTAATTATTAACAGACGACCTGATAATTGGCATATGATCTAGATGATAAGCGTAAAATGTCAAGTTGGATATGATATCGTTAAAATCTTACATGTATATGGTCATAAAGTAAATTTTTAAAGATTTTTTAATATTCAATTTTAAAATTCTTCACCTTTTATTGATGAAAAATAAATATTTCATTAATATCAATACAATAACCTTATTTATAATTTGGATATATCATTAACATAATATGTTGTTATTTCCTTTCTCATCCTTAATACTCAGAGTTGTTAATGCGTGGTTTTTATTATCACAATTTTCACAATTTGTTTCATTTGCCATTAAGGGATTTAGATTATGTATCTATTGTGTTTTAATTATGATATTGTAAAAGTATGAACATTTTGATTGTTATTCAAATTGCCCTTCGTTGTAATTTAACCAAATGTTTAAATTTAACCAAATCGGTTTGCACAATCCTTATGTGAATTTACATATACAATGAATGATTTACTGCTGTTGTGAAGTGGTCATTACATACAATAACTGCTCTCAAACAACGATTTAAGACAAGCTTCTAATACATTGAATGTCTATTTTCTCTCAAAACATTGTACATGAGGTACAAAATACCAAAAATATTACAAATGTAAAGTGCAAGGTCAAGTTAGGAGGAGTAGAGTAATATAAATAAATTAAATCGAGCTAATATTACAGAAATATTACCAAAATGGTATCATTTCTTCGAAGGGTATAACATATACATGTATGTATTATTTAAATCTATTTTTGAATTTTTAAATTAGTTGAGTATATTGTCAATGTAAAATCTGAAGATAAGTACTTTTGTTGAATTTCAAACATCAAATCAACGTATCTGGAAATACCAGAATATTCTACTACATGGAGATACAACATGGACATTTCGTATTGACCTAAAATTGACATTTACCTTTCAATTGTATGGAATAATTATTTTCTGTTTTTCTTACTTATATTATATCCATATTGCATTTGTATTTGACAACGAAACATAAAATGAGATAGGAAAAAAGAATTTAAAAAATACATATATTTTTTAAATTATTTTATGTCGAACACAAACAAATAAAATGTATCGGATACTATCACTTAAAATCTGAAAATGTTTCGGACATTTATTATCAACATTTCACAGAATGATTCAAAGATAATTGCAGTCTCATAAACTAAGATATACTTATAATATCAAGAAAAAGTAATATATTTATTGATACATGTATATGTTTGATATCTACCGGCATCATATAAGACCATTTTATTCATCAGTCCCGTTTGAATATAGTCTAGAAATGTTGAATTAAATGCTTGAAGAGTTTTGAGTGTTAGAGAGAGAGAGAGAGAGAGAGAGAGAGAGAGAGAGAGAGAGAGAGAGAGAGAGAGAGAGAGAGAGAGAGAGAGAGAGAGAGAGAGAGAGAGAGAGAGAGAGAGATTTTGTAGGGTTTTTATTTAAATGATATCAAATTATTAATCATAACCATCATTTTCGTTAATCTCAACCTGGATATCAGTTGACACGTAGACAAAGCTCAACTAAGTGTCAGCTCATCTCTGGAGTTCACTCAACGCTCACTGACTCGCGCATTCACTGTAACTCTTAATTGTCAGGTCTCTGACGGGTGTTATTATATAAAACCACGATGACTGATAATGTTGTTATTTTGCATTCAAAATGCGACCCTTAAACAAACACAGTAAACTTTTCCAGGCAGAAAAAGAAGTTCAGAAGGCAAAGAAATACATCCTGCTCCTCCAGAAACGTTTATCAAAGCTAAATCAACGATACGAGACTTCACTGCATCCTGGAAACGAGGAGATTGAATTGCGCCTGCGTTTGGTTAGGCTTGAAAACATTATTAACGAAAACATCGAAGAATTCACAAGGAAGACTGAAGAAATTTGTGACAATCACTGTTCATATCGAACACACCCGATTTTATTTTTCCCATAATTCTTTGCAACGTGCTTGGCCGACGCTAACAATAGGCGCTAAGTTATACCCGGCCGAGCTGTCCAGCAATAAAGACGTGCTTAGTGTGTGAAGGGGGTATCGTGTTAGAAGCCTGTGTGGCATGTTTTAGTTTCACAAGTTCAGCATTTGACGCGGACACGGATAGCTGACCGTGGTAAGTATTTATTTAGTTTGGTGTAGTTTATTTGTAAATTTTTGCCTTTTTATTAGTATTACGCAGTCGTCCTATAAAGTCACCTTGACCATTGTTCACTGTAGAGTTACCTGTGTGTTCACTGATGTGTGACTTTAGCGAGAGTGTTTAAATGGAATTCGTCTTTTTCTATAGTACAGTTTTTGCTATTGCTGTATAAAGAAACGGTGATTTAAAGGGCTATTTTCTATGCGTTATTTTATTTTACAATTTATTGTCACTTTTTCCACTTAACTACTTGGGCGGAAGTGCGTCACCGGAAGTCTCAGACGCCATATTGTTTACTGTAAACAAATAACTTAGTTACCATATACTTACAATATTTTGAGATGTTGCCTTTAATATAATACTATTTATACATTATCATAGTTTGATACTATCAGTGAGATACTTATATGATGTATTATACAATATTGTTTTTATTATGGTGTTATGGTGTCACTTGTACACTTATTGTAGTGTCATATTGTTGATGTTGAGAAGATGATGTTATGGTGAAGTCGATGACGATGCGATGTTCATGTTGATGACGACGATGATGTTATGGTGATGATGACGACGACGATGATGATGGTCATGTCGATGAAGATGATGTAGATGATGTCGTTCATGGTGACGTCGGTGATGATTATGAAGTAGATGATTATGGTGATGACAATGATATCTATTATGACTATGGTGTTGTAGTTGATGATGTTGACGATAGTGTCGATGATTATGATGGCGATGGTGATGATGATGATTGTGGTGACGAAACTACTCTAGTTGTGGTTGTCCGTAGTTGGTCCAGGACTACAGCCCCGGAGATTCGGACACTCTTCTAATTTATTTTTGGTCATTTGTATAAACATCATATTTTTTCTTGTTGAGTGAAAGTTGTGTGAGTGTTTGTGTGGTTTAGTGTTTATATTTCTATCTTTTCTTTCTTTCTCTTATTTTTTTTGTTATTAAATTTTGTTAAATTTAAGAGTCTTGTTGTTGTTTGGAGTAGCCTCCGCTCATCCCGTTACAAAATTGAACATAGTCGGCTGAAGATTTGTAGATGCTAATAAGTCCTTAAGATTGCAATTCAAATGCTTTGATATGATTTGACGACTTTAAGAACCATAAAATCAACGTTCTGTTGAAATCTTGTTTAAACAAGATCACATTTTGGAAGTTTCATGGATAATGACGTAGCGGCAGATTGTGCATTTTCTAGAATGATTTCCTACTTCATACCCACACGAAACACCAAAGAAAACATATATATATATATATATATATATATATATATATATATATATATATATTATATTTTTGCTTGTAATAATTGCATCTCTCTTTGAATCTTTATTTGAATTCCATATAAAAAGAGTGCAAGAAGCAAAGTGATCCAAACGTTAAACAAACGCCCGCAAATCATTTGTTTTTCTGGGCGAAAAAATTATTGGAAATAAAAAAGATTTGCGCTTTTGCAATACAAAAAAATCCATTCACAGTCGTCATACACTGTTAACGTACAATCGTGTACATAACTAATTTGCAATTAATGCCAATTTTAGACATGTATTCAGATCAAATTTATTATAAAGTCCTTCGGACTTTATTCGATTTCCTCACTCCGGACCGTAATTCATCACCTCATAATACGCAAAGAACGATTCCTTATATCCCTTAAATTAAACTGAAAAAATTCCAAGATTTCATTTTGAAAAAGCCCCTTTAAGATTGTCATGTTTCAATACACATCTAAAAATAAAAATTCTAGGAAATTTTGCATTGCAAGCGACATGAAAGTGTCCCGATGATAGCGTTGAAAAATTGTGCGTGGTATCCCATCCTTCCGAATAGGGAAGAGATGTCAACAATTCCCATAAAAAGCTCTGTAAGAAATCTGTTTTTGTTCCTGTGATTTTTCAGGGTGAAAAATGATACGCGTCAATGAAGAAATATTGGATTTTTTCCCTTTCATCAATATCAAATGTATTTCTCTTGCAGGTTAAATTGCTGTGTATTCTATTTAAGAACCGTCCAGATATGCGACGGAACAAAAAATTTGGGATAGACTATAATTGATAGTCAGGGTTTGATATATAGTGCACGAACTGGAGGCGAGTACACACACAACACAACACTAGTATTGTTATTCTGCTGACAGATGTACACTGATGTACTATGATATGAGTCAAGAGATTAAGGTCTGTCCAAGGTTACCCATTCCATCCCTTTCTGTTGGTTTTCTTTACAAAGACAAATACCTGTCAGTGAAAAACAATTGATATCAATACTTGGCAAAAAGTTAAGAATTTCTTCTTTCACACGTTTCCTCTATACCCGGAAAAACTCACAGAAACGATAGTACATTCCGAAGATTTATAATGCTTTGGAATAATTCGACAATTTTTATCCATTCAAAAATCCTTGGAATTTCTTTTAAAACACAGCCTTAGATAAAGGTGGTATTCCGTGTTGCAAACAGCATGAAAAGTATCAGAATGATAATTTAATGTTGAAAAATCGTCAATTATACCATTGAAAACATAGTACGCAAAAATAACTATATAACCCGTAAATAATAAAAAGATATTTGATAAAGAATGATAGACATTTTACTTTAATTCTTATTAGGTTAGAGACAAGACATAATGTTGACAAACCTTACATGAAAATTGCAAACAAATTATGAGATCGGAAGATACAAAACAAATGCCGTTTAAGAACTCTTTGTTGATATATCTTAAGTAACAATTAAGTAAAAACAGAATATAAAAAGACGGTTTCCTATTAGTGTTTCTTTATTCATGCCCAAACGAGAAGTTCTAAAAGGAAATCCATGGAAATCAAATAAAATTTCAGTCACGTGTAAATGATATCCAATCAGCGACCCCATAGTTGTGTGGTGCATCGACAATTTTGACCCCACAGATTACACTTGCAAGCGAGTCCTCCACAACAACTGTGCTGGATTTCATTGGACCAGGGCAAGCAATGCCGATTCCAGCTGTTGCAAATTGGCTGTCTCAGGTAATAGTTTCGCCTGAAAAAAGATCCACAAAACGTTAATGTATTTGCAAAAAAGTATATATATATATATATATATATATATATATATATATATATATATATATATATATATATATATATATATATATATATATATATATACACACACACACACACACACACACACACACACACACACACACACACACACACACACACACACTACCTATTTGCTCGTTACGCAAATGTACGCGTTTTTCTTCTTATAAACAATTTTAAGTTTCAAAACTTGAAGAAAAAAAATGAAAATGAAATCCAAAGAAGGGGGTATCATCTAATATTCCTCTTGGTTAATGTTTTTTTTAATTCGAATCTTAAAATAGTTATCTACATCATCTGCACATGATGATGTTATAAACAATGCAACCCTTACATGTAAGCGAGATATTCATGCAAAGTAAATACCCAATCTCACCTAGTTAACATTATTCGGACATCTTTGTACCTAAATGAACTGATACCAATTTGCTATGGACCATTTTTAAACAAATAAAAGTCATACTATTGACACAAATGGAAACAAGAATTGACAACAATTAAGAAGAGGGCTCCTTTCTTTTTTTTTTTTTAACAATAGATGTCGCATTCAAACCAAGTATCTTTTTCTGATAAAAAAGGATGAGCTGTTATCCAAGAGCTTACACCAAAGCGACATATTCCATTAAACTACATCAAGATTTTCTTCTACTCTACTTTATCTGAAGGACAAATCAAGCCGAACAATTGATCGAATGCAAAAACATTTATATCTTCTATCTTAATGACCAATAAAGAATTGTATGGTTACATGGACCTCATAAATATAGACTGTTGTATAAAGTCAAACACAACGACGCATTTCCTATTTTTTATAGATTATGATAGTCATTATTAATCATAGAAACCAGAAACCTTTATTCTAAAATTATATTTGTACTTATAAACCGAACAAGGGGGAGGGGGCTAAAATAGACTGTGCCTGCTGCCTAATCCCATTCAATATACATGCATTATATTGAATAAAAAACGAACAAAACATTTTGAGATGAAAATGTAGTATTTTATTTAAATAAAAGAAATCAACGGATAAGTACGCCAGAAATTTTCCTTAAATTCACATTATCATGAATATTCCGTTTTGAATTAAGTATGAAAATTGCACTGATTTTAAAAAAAAATGTAAAATCAATGCTGATTCTTTGAATACTTCACCAATTCCTAAATCGCTGATGCTAATGACAATCTAACTCTAATTTTCCACAACAATGCAACAATCTTCTTTTTTTTTAAAAAGTTGAATATGTACTACTAAGTAAATTGGATTACTAAGTTTAGAGTAATACTCCGTAATCCACTATTCAATCCCTCCTAAAAACACCCCCACCACCAAAAAAAAATCAGCTCCCCAAGAACAATGTCTCTCCACGCCGTTGATGACATGGTCACGATTCTGGTCAAATCTTATTTTTCTGTTTTTATTGTTTACAATGATTTATCAATGCATTTCTAATGATCAACCATAATTTTAGATTCAGTAGAAGAGATCTAAGCAAGATACAGAGATCATAATTCTTTTCATGTAGGCAAGGCTCGTGCCATGTTTTTGTTTATTTTGGTTCAATATCCATGTACCAGAAAAAGTTCTTTTTCAAGCTTCTTTTTTACCTGTTAATTTGTTTTGAACTTAAAAAAAAAAACAGTTCTTAGCAATTGTTACAATCATTTTAGATCTAAACTTGGAATATTCAAAATGTAAACGAAAAACATGATTTGAGCTTTGTGTACACACGAAGAAATGCAAACTCTGTATCTTGCTTATAACTCTACGAGTAACACTCAAATTTTGGTTTACTATTAGAAATACTTTACTGAAACGGAAAAATAAATTTTGACCAAAATCGTGACTATGCCCATTTAAAGATGAATGACAACTATAAAATGTTGTATCTCATCACCTTCAGACTTGAGAGCACTACTGTTACAAAACCATACATTGTATTATATGTTTTATAACAGTGCTTTAAACTTTTAACGCTAAAAACATGTCGAAACGTATGTTTTAAGACGCCATTAGATACTCAGACTAGTATACTCTAAGAACACAAATTTTAAATGCACTCTTGTTCTGGATGACTACTCTATGCATGGTGACAAATCAGATACCTTACATTTATGATACTAGTCTTATTTTGTGTCTGGTAGCTCTTTTTCCGATACTGGTTGGAACACTTTAAAAAGTAGGCTATGCTTTTAAAATGAATACTATATTTAAAACTTATATGATATCTTTAATGCTTTTGTAAAAAGGGGACAGTTCTTTAAGATTATGTAAAAAAAAAAAATTGGAATTTTTACTTTAAATTTCTTTGAAGCAAAATTGAAAGAGTGAAAATGGCGGTCGGGCGGTTGAGTGCTTTGGCGGGCGGCTGCCAAAAGGGTACCCCTATTTTACGGATAAGTCGTCCTACAGTTCTGAAGATAGAAAGTTGTTGTTTTTCAGATCGATTTTATATATGTTAGAGATGTACATCATACTTGGATTCTGTTTTTTGATAATTTATGAAAAAAGTATCAGCTATTAAACTTAACTTTTGTTCGGCAATATAGTGCATATAGAGTACCTGATTTTTCTGCATAGGTAGTGTTTATCAATTCAGGGTTGACAAATGGATTATGAATACTGTTCACACAAAAGAAAATCCGGTTTGCTGTCACATTGACAACTATTCGCTAATTATGGTATGGATATTTATAACATTGCATCCATATCAACGAACCTAATTACTAAGATCGTTTCGCAAAATCTAAATCAAGAAATACTCCCGCAGTTTATCTCCTGTGCTTTCACCATCAGATGACTTTGATAAATCTAGATTTATTATTCATCAGCATAAAAACAGTGCAAAGAGCTTTGGGAAAGGAGACTTATTAAAAGTCTCCAAGAAAAGCAATAGAAATCATGATGTGAAAAAATAGATTTTTAAAACGTAAGACAATTTTCTTTTATTGTTTTTTTTTTTATCTCAAAGTACGTGCACGGTGAGATTAAAACGTATATTTCCTACGTCAGATTAGGCAGCACATTTTCGAACAACCCCATCAAATCAAATAAAGTACATCGTCTCAATAGACACCGTCAATTAAGTGCATGCCTTGGTTTTATGCTTCCAGCATTCATGTTTGATGTGTTATGTCAGAGACTGTCTGAAAGTGTATCTCAAATGGAATTTTATCTACTGTGTTTACGTAATATAAAGTACCTTGATATTAATCCACGTTTGTTTTGATAATACAAGAATTATCTATCATAACGTGCCAGTCTATCATCATTATTTTGTTTTCTATTTGTTTTAGTTTTACCTCTTTGTCTGCATCTATATATATTGTCAACATATTAATAAAAGCGATTCTTACATTTTTGACGATCCTCTATTTGTTTCTTTTTTTCAATAAATGTACATTACTGGGATGTGGATTTTGAAAGAATATCATTGTTTCAAGCTTTTTACCTTCTAATGAAAAAAAAATCTTACATGCAATCTGAAATTTTCATCCAAATTTCACATTAGACTTTTGATATTTTTGTCAATGTCATGTACAATGTAGTTGTTTTATTGACTTAATCTAGTTTCAATGGATCCAAACAAATAATCATACGTTGATGAAATTAACAGGGATGTTCAATGAAAAAATATGATAATACTTTTTTGTCATATATATATATATGTAACATAAAAACAAATTTGTAAAACTGTGCCAAAAAAAGAAAGGTAAATGTTTGATTACATCAAACTATGAAAACTACCATTTGTGATATGGTACAGCGCAACGAATTAAGAGTTTTTAACCCCGAACCTTTTTAAGGGTGGTGGGGACAATATTTCATCTTTAACCTTGTGAATATTCATCAAACGCTCTGGTGGCAACTTTTTATATTCAAAAGATTCTGCATGATATTCACAGCACTGAATGAAATTTATTGTAAAGCCATCTTAATGAAACATTTATTTATTAATTTTTTTTTTCAAATCAAAAATCAAAATAAAAAACAAAATCAACGATTTCAATTATGTAAGATTTAGATAACACATTCATAGAATAAACCGTATCGCACTTTTCAGGGAAATAATATAGTAATATAAAGATAAATGGAAAGCGTGGAATTTAAAAAAGCCCTTTGTTCTAACTACTCGTATTAGTTTTTAAAAATAATGAAAATTATCCTTAAAGATTAATTCATTTATATAAGCAACATCAACCTTATCCTTAGTCGTGATCTCACTAAGGATCAGGTTGTATCGCGCTTTTGTAGAAAATAATGTAGTAATATAAAGTTAAAGGAAAAGCGTGGATTTTTTTTTTTTAAAAAGACCCTATGTTCTATAAGTTAAAGGAAAAGCGTGGATTTTTTTTAAAAAAGGCCCTATGTTCTAACTACTCGTATTAGTTTTGAAAAATAATGTTAAGTTTATGTTATATAAAGTTGCTCAATATTTCCACTGTATATTTATTTTTCAAGCACTAATTAACATATTTAAAATACTAGCTGCAGGTGTGTAGCGCCCGTTTTGAAAAAATTCCAAAGGACAACATGAGAGCTACAGTGTCACCCATTGAAAAATAGTGCGCTCATACCCAGATCGTCCATCCAATTTACAGCACTCTATCTTGCTTATTACTCTACGACTGGCTCTCAAATTTTGGTTGATCGACAGAAATGCATTCCTAAAGCATCGTTACTAATAAAAACCGAAAAATAGAGTTTGACAAAAATCGTGACCATGCCCCTTTAAATAAATACAATGTTTTACAGTAAATTCCCACGGGCTTTAAGAGAGAGAAGAAACTATGCTTACCTATCCATTGACTTGAATAAATCTAATGCTTTGTTCTGATTGTAGTAATCGTCATCGTAATCTGTAGATAAAATACAAAAAATGTTTCAGCATGTAAATAATAATTATGAAATCTTTTTTCATAGCTTCAGATTGGTCGGCGACTTAATCAATGCATAATGTTTTAAATACCACACTCCCTTCTATAACATGTGCATAAACATGTTTTTACTATGATTAATGTTCTTTTAGTAAATTTGTATAGACATAAATTTCTGCTATTGTGAGTTCACAATAGTGACATCTACTGATTTGTTATTTACTGTAATGTTAACTGTTTTATCGTCCAGAAGATGGTACATGTACTTTACCCTCTCCCCTTATAAGCTCAGTTTGTATACGTATCATAAAACACTTAGGAAATTCATCAGTCGTTTATAACTGCCTAAAAGTTGTTGTAATAATTAAATGTATTACATTGTTCAATGATTGATAAAATCATCTCCTTTGGAAGTGCGTTCGATACATTTCTCTCTCATAAACACCACACATGATAATATAGAGATGGTTATTGTAATTCTGAGTTAGGAAACAAATCAATTTTTAATGGAAATTATAAGAGAAGTTTTAAAGAAAATAACGATAAAACAAAAAGCGAAACAGAAACAGCAGAAAATAAATTTGACAAAGATTACGACCTTTAAACTACTGCAATTTCATCAATATCTTAAAAAATCATTTTCCATGTTTTTTTGTTGGTTGAGTTTAGCAACTAATTAAATGCTATTTGAGGTGTAATATTTCATACTTTATAGATAGAATCTTCATTCGTCAACCACGAATTTACTTATCCACGAAAAATAATTACCCATTTACATGTATAATATATTTGAAAATATACATGAATATATTGTATAGTCAAGCCTACAAGTTCAAACAATATGTAGTATTTTTTTTTATTTTAATATTTTCTTTGTGTAGGTACTCAGAAAGAGTACAGTTTTCTTGTTTTCCGAGATGATATTATATGATACATCATTAGAGGGACTTGAACAGGATTTTGGCCCAAAATTTTAAATTTCATTTACAATTACATTTGCAATGTTTAGAATGGTTAATATGGGCATTTCCAATGCTTTTTAACAATTTGAAAGTCATATATTGAGTTATAAGCAAGATACATAGATTGAAATTTGATGTTTAGTCAACGAAACTCGAGAGTTTTTATTATTTACATACGCATTTTACTGGTTCAGCTTCAACCAAAGTTTTCTTTCTTCATTATTCATGAACACATTGAGTAAGTTTACCTTGTTTACCACCCCAAAAATGGTAATTTCAAATTTCACATTATTTGTAAACAAATATAAGACTTGAGCTTTGTTTACATAACACTGAATTCTCACCACTGTACCTCTCTTAAAATTTAACTTCTAACATTCAAACGTTGAACAATCATTCAAAATGCGCAAGTCAACTTTTTTATACATGAAAATAGACAATACAATTTTGATTCAAAACCGTGTCTATGTCCTTTAAATGCATATACAAAAACTAGTGTGAAGCAGGAATGGCTAAAAGAAGATATCGTTATTATGTGTTAAAATTCCATGCCTAAAATCTGACCATTTCACGATTTTACAATGTTGGTCAAAAAGTACATGGTGGCAAATTTCGTTGATATTTTATTATTTTCACAAAAAATGTATGCTAAAACTTTCTTTCTTTTATAACACTATTCATTAGAAAGGGATTTTTTAAACAGTATCAACACCTTCCCTTGAATATATCCTCACACATAAATATTTTATCTGTTTTCCTTATACCCTTACTTTTATAGATTTTTACAGAACGTGTTGTTATTGAAACATTTATTGCAATATGAACATGAAAACAGTTATATGCCTGGCTTTAAGCTTACTTAAAATGGAATCGGCTTATAGTACCGGATATTAACAGTAAAACGAATTTCTATATCAAGACTACCATTTGCTTCATTTTCGCATTCAGTCTTACCATAAAATTCCTATCAATAGACATATTGACGAACAGACGGTAAAGTTAAGGAAATGTAACGATGGGTTTTTACGACAATTGTTTGAAATCCAAGCTAGCGTGATGTTTTCTACAATACTCTGAGTGGTAAAAAAAATAACCAAGAGACATACCATTTGTTACAACTGCCAATTTATTGTTATTGCGACAAAGACCTCAATACTTATTTTCTCTTTTGGATAATGGACCCGGATTCCGAAAGAGCATCTAACAGCATATACATCCTATATCTTGCAAAATTAACAGACAGATATACACGTATACGTAACTATGAAGTAATATTCGATGAAGATACGTTATCATAACAGAAAGTATAAATGCGACTGCATGACTAGAACGGTAATGATAGCGGGTATTAACCAAAAAAACTGTTAAGCAAATTCTTACACATTCACCCAGCAAAACCTTGAAGTGTTCACACCGAAAGCAATAATTTTAGAATTACAAACTAAGATAAGGTGAAATTTTCAACAATCTGAATTTGATATGTCTTTTCATCAACAATACAGATTAAAAAGATAACAACAATTAAAGAGCTATATATGATAAGAGTTAAATTTGGCCCCCATAATTCGCCATTTTTGAAGTGTTTCGGATACAATAAAATGTTAACTAATTATTTTATAGAGTTGATATAAAATAAATTTTTTATCTATTTATTTGATATATTTGCACTCACTGGCAGTAAATTACGTCAGAAGTGACGCCATTTCTATAATTCAATCAAAATCAGCCAAAAATTGACATTTTTCTTATCTATTTACGAATGGGAAATATAGAGCGCATGCTTGAACAAGGAAAATTTTTTTGTCACTTATTAGTCTTGGCTAGATACATCTCTGATTAAAATATTTTATTGTTCAAGAATGCGCTCTATGTTTTCGGAAGGAAAAACTGCTTGAAAACAAGCTGTTTTACGCTAAAACTGCAAAAATGGCGGGAAAAGGTTGTCTTTACAATGTCATATTTCTAAATTGTAGGCACTTGAACCAAACTGAATATAATGTAAAGACATCACAGACATATCTGTACAAAGAAAACAAAGAATGATAGTAAAATGATGATGTTCATTTTAGGGGGCCATTTTAGGCCCTTATCATATATAGTCCTTTTGAAACCAGTTACCGGTGACGAAACGTCTTAACATTATACTGCTAATTTGCTGCACGTTGTTAACATGATTGGCAATTTTTTGTGATTTACATTAATTTTTAGTGATAGTTTAAAAAGAAAACAACTTAACAGGACCAAAATGATTAGTGAGAAACAACCACAGCCGTTGGAATATCAATGTCTGCATTGCGTCTAAGGCACATTTTAAACATCGGGCAATCCAAGGGAAATAATAGTTTGATATAATTTTTCTTTTCGTAGGTATAACGCCATTTCCATCGGTAGTTAAAACAATTCAAAGTCTCTGAACTAAATTAAACAAAACTGAATGTATTTGTAATATTTAGCAAAGTTCTGGCTCTTGGATCGAAACCAGAGGCCATGGTCAATGCATTGTTTTTAACTAGTTGATTCTTAAGTGGAAATAGGAAATTGCAATAGCCGCCACCACTAGAGCTACATGCATCTAAGTAATCGCAGTGCACGTCGGTTGTATATATTGTGTCATTGTTTAATTTCTTGAGGAAAAAAGTTGTAAGATACTTGTAAGGAAGTCAAGACAGAAAGGGAAGATTCAGACAAAAAGTCAGTTAGAGCAAGAAAATATCTGACTCATGGAAAACGCCTGATGCAGCATTGGGTTTTATTTGCCAATTAATCAATGCACACAAATTAAGTCTAAGGGTTTGATCTTGTCATTTGTAGTCTGCTGTTTCAAGGATTGGACATGAAAAGTACATTCATTGCTTAAGGAAATAAAGAAGACATCAGCAGACTTATTGATCTCAAAAGAATTGATAGTCGGAATAAATGCAGTCGGTCAGTGGTTTTGTGCAAATGTACGTCACTGCCGTTTTGGAACACTCCTTAGACTTGCATTGTCCCCAATTGGAACCAAGATACGATCAATCAGAACTGGATATTACGAAACTGTCAATGAAACTTAACGAAGCGAGTCTGTCGTGAACGAAAAGAACTAACAGCAAGCAGAATGAGATGGAGTGGCAATTACTTATTATTGGAGAGCCCTACAGCCAGTTTCTGTTTGACGTTAAGTATTGTGGACTGGGTCAACGATTGAATTTCTTGTTTTCAAAAGATTTGCTAGGTTAAAGTTCTCAGCTTTTTTTTCAATTTGATTTATACAAAAGTGTTTGTTATATGGATTTATTTTCCAAAATTTATATTCATTGCAAAATAAGTAAACAAAAACTCCTACAGCTTTTTAATAATTAAAGATTTAGTATGCGTTATTTCTGGAATTGTTAAACATAAAGAATATTATCAAAAAGAAAAAATAATGACATGTTGCTTTGCGCAGGCATTGTTATCCGGGCTACCAATGATTGCTAAGAACACAGAGCACTGTTAGATGGTATCTTAAGGTGCTTTGATCTTAAACTAAAAGGTGTTTTTTTTTTCATAATAAAAATGTTATTTAACCTTCATAATCTATAAATGAAATAAATTTTTAGGGTATCCAAGATTTTAAGAACTTAATGCAATTTGGGCCACGATGAATATAATGGAATAAATAACTTATCACGTTGAAATCAAATTACGAAAAAAGGTTGTTTAAGTGCATCGGTGGCTCTAATCCCTTTACCTTAAGTTAGTAGGTCCTTGGAGTCACTAAGCCAAGCAGGTCGTTGGATGGCCTAGCGTAATATTAACTCTTCAAGACTTATTTAATTGCTCTATATAAAAGGCAGATTTATGGTACATGTACAAATAAAAAATTCCGGATAACTTAAAGATAGCGAACATGGTTGAGGATCGAAAATTGTTAAAGATTTGCATTGTCTCATAGTTAATGTATTTCAATGTCCTTTCATTCGTAAATACACACATTTATTTATCTAGTTTTTAAATTTGTAAAAATAAGGAACAAGTATCACTTTAAGATTATTTTTGAATTAAGTATTTGTGTAAACCAAAGGAATATAAAATGATAAATTATACAATCTTAGTGTGAATGCACTAAATATTTAAAACACTTCCAGTTTGATACTCTTGTCTCGTTTTGATGAATTGAAATATTAATCAAATCAAAGAGCAGGAGATTCTGAGAGTGGTGTCATTTTGTCGACGATAAGGCGCCGTATGTTTCATGTATCTGGACCCTTGACAGTTAATTACGGAATACTAGTATACGTACAGGAAATCACTTTATTTATGCAATAGTAAATGAATGATCTACGTATATTTATAGAATCGAATCCTTTAAGTAGACACACAGTTATCGGCAGCAGTTGTTTTAGACGAACAAAATCTGAATGCCAGAGATTGAAACCCACGGGACGATTTCAGGACACACGCAATGTTCCTCAGTTTTCCATGATTTTCCTTGATAGATTTTTTTTGGTATCAAAACCTGGTAATGCCCCCGAAACTCAGAGTGCATTTTGCTTTCTTTTTTTTTATATATATACAAAATGCAATTGAATGCTTATTTATAAAGTCAAAGTATATATTTTCAATTACAATTATACATCCAGATAAAATGATATCATATAATATGAAAATATAACTTTGGAATTAAGTAAGTAAATCTTCACATAGCGGATATAGTAAAAATAGAAAATAATTGAAGGAAGATCGCGTCTCACAGAATAAAGCTCTATCATTCAGTCAAGTGAATGTTAACTGAAAGGTCTGTAAAGGTGACTGATTGAATAGCTATGCCATTCAGTCACATTTCAGTCATATTTCAGTCACATTTCAGTTGACTGAATGGCACAACTTCATCATGGGTCGGGCCTTGAGGAACGATGATTGAGTTTGTAGACATGATACACACATGTGAGAACAAACAGGTACAAAAATGCAAAAAATAACTAGAGTTTGCAATGAAGCTAGAATTGATGGTAAAGTTCATGATTTGCTCCGTCAGTTTCTTTGTTGTGGCTCAATACATTGTTCTTTATGCCGTATAACTTCAAATTTGTTTAGTAATTTCAGACAATAAATGAAACCAAAATCTATTGTGTATGTTTATAGATAATAATTAAAACACTAGTATAAATTGGAACAAAATGGAAGTGATCATTTTTTCTCTCTCTCAACAATATCCGATCATACAAATGACTTCAGGTGTGAAAACTGATTCGCCTCATTAGCTGTTCCCTCGCTCATTTCAATATTTTAGTTCTTAAGGGTTATTTAATTGATAAATCCATTCTATTGTGGAAATGAGTTCGCTCAGCACACTTCCGCATTAATTTCCTCTCATTTCATTTTCTGTATCCCTGTAATACAAATTGATGTCGATTCGACTCCCTAATCACCTCGATGATATTCACTCTGTCACGAATATTCTGAGTTTATGTCCTTGGATTTCATTATGAAGACAGTGCTAAACTCAAATGACTCGGATTTCCATCGTTAGCCGATTTTGTCTCTGAATTCTTGATTTCAAGATGACTTTAAGATGCATAGTGTAACTTTCTTTTATATTTCAACAATCGCATTATGGTCATTGTGAATAGAATTGTAAACAGCTTTTAGCGTGTCAATTTGTTGACTATTTATTATTTCATATCTACCAAAATATTCCATTCTTGATAGCTATATGTAACGTATTGCATCGAATATCCACTTTCTATATCACTTCAAAACAAATCATAATGCACATCAAAGATACTTTCCAAAGCAATAAAAACCAGTATTAAGGTTTTTATCCAAATGATTAAAAAAATAGAAGCAGATTAGAATTCGACGTATTTGAACAAAGATAAAAGTTGGGTTTTTTTTAGTTAGGAATTGATTTTCTTACCTGCATAATACATGCAACTTCCAAAGTTGAGAGAAATGAGAAGAATCCAAATTCCTGCTATAAAATAAGTCATCCTTACTGAACTACAAAACAGAACAATACAGTATTAGCTCAGAATTCCATTTACAGACAGCGTGCAGTCTTGGAACACAGTAACATTTATAGTTTGTATCGTACACAAAAATCTCTGAATATTGAATTACTACCATTTATCAGCCACTGTGTAATAGGACAAAAAGCTTAATTAAAACATCCAGTTTAGACAATAACGACAATGAATAGAGGACCCAATTTTCAATTCTTGATCCCACTGTTGCTTATATTTATCATATCTCCCACTCAAATGGTATAACCCCTGCACCAACAGGGGGCGCGGCAAAGACATCTAATCAGCCTTAACACAAGAGAATAGAATCGATATGGTCTTTATGACAAGTGTTCATAATTAAATCAATTTGCCACGATTTATCGATACTACTCAAGAAATCGACCGGAATAACGAGGCTACTATAGGATAGTTTTTTGTTACAGAAACCCCGCGATTGAAGAGGTATGTTTGTCCATACTAATAATGTTTGTGTATGGTATAAATCATAGCGACTTCTCGCTTCTCCGGGCGGATGAATACTCATAGAATGTCATTAAAACTACTCCGTGGTATTTGTTCAGACCAATTTAATGCAACAAACAAGTTTTAGCTCTTCAGACG
The DNA here is from genome assembly GCF_025612915.1 of Magallana angulata. Classification (NCBI taxonomy): domain Eukaryota; kingdom Metazoa; phylum Mollusca; class Bivalvia; order Ostreida; family Ostreidae; genus Magallana; species Magallana angulata. The sequence goes on from NC_069115.1 coordinate 41,740,310, forward strand.
AGAATTAATCTGCTGTATTACACTTGGTATTCAAGTTACTTCAAAAGCATTTTCATTCCATGCAAAGGCTCAGGGTCCCAAAACATGCATGGTAACATGATGTGTAAGTGTGAATATATCTATTTATACTACAATACTAATGGTAGGAATATTTGTAAGAACTTCCCCTAGTTCAAAAACAGTCGAATGATTGTTTGTAGTGTAAAATTAAATAACCATATTATAATTATGATAATTTTGCAAGTTTAAAATTTCAATTATAAACATTAAAACAAAAGATGAGATCGGCTATTATCAAGCTTAAAACAAAATTGATGAATAAGATCGCCTTTTCAGTCACGCCAAAGATGCCCCACTCTATAGAACCTATAAAACAAAGTTACTTTGATATAAATTAGAGGGGAAATTCTTTGTATTCTTTTCTAGTTTATTCTGATAAAATCGATAACAATGAACAGCACGATAGTTCTATCTGCTGATCCCATTTTTTTTTATTGATGAATACATATTTGAAATAACCGCGTATTGCAACGTTACCATTATCATTTTGTTACAAATACACAATTTGAAGAATAGAGAAGATAACTTTTCTAATTATGCCTTCATAGGAATTTTCTTGTTTTCTTTTATGAGTCGATTTACATGACTGTAAATCTTTTAAAACATTAGACAAACTGAAACAAACTTACCAAGACTCCAAATTGATGATGTGATTTACATAAATGTACATTTACCGTTGGTGCTTTGAGTCGCCAAAATGCATAGAACACACGCAAACAAAAGAAAAAAGTCATTAGGTAAGAGATATAATATTATCCCCGTTTCGACCAGGAAGTGGAATAGTGTTAGTATATTGAATATCTAAAATGCACTATATCAAATGAATTTGAAATACATTTAGGTGTATAAAATGTCTAGAAGCAAAGTGATAAAATTTATTAGAAAACCGAGACTCCGATTTTAATCCCTTTTCACATAATAACAATGGTATATGCAGATGAACTTCGATATCTTGAACACTGATGCATGCATCTCCAAAACAATGGATTTGTCGAAGTCCCAGTTACTTATTGTACCCTTGATATCTCGAATACTCGGATATATCGAAGTTTTTAAACAAACCCATCTAGTTGTATATTACGCATGTTTATCCGATATCGAACATTATGCTTCTTTTAAATGGTTATTTTTAAGAAATGAAATAGTTTTAGCGCTATAATGGGAAAATGTTATAATCTCAAACATACAATTTTCAAAAATATATTTCCAGCGATTTTTCCCGCTTCGCAGTTTATAAAGCGTAAACTGCCCCAAACCATTTTATATCGTATAACACTAATAAATATTGAATTCATTCCTAAAATATCAGACATGCCTTTACGTCTCATATAATATTTTAGAAAGATGATGCTATTTGATGATGAAAAAAAATAATAACAAGTAATGTTGTTCTGATATTGGAGGAAACAATGCTAATAATTAGCGTTGTTTTAAAATGTTTTTCAAAAATTGTTAATTTTTTTAGCATGGTGATGATGTTTTTACTGTTGGTTAAGATCATTATGAGCAGCACATTCAAAGTATAGTTTTAACATGACAAGTAAAGTAATTTTATGGATTTATTTAATGACTTGGTATTATATTCGAACGTCTATTAAAGTTTGAAACAAAAGTATGACATCAAAGATCCAATGCCAGCGTTTTCGCCATGCAGGAGTTCAGAAACTTTCTCTGCACTAAAAGTGTCGCCATTTGTACAACATTGCCGCATTTTATGTTTTTGCAAAACTAGATGTTTCCTGAAATACGATTCTTAATTGACTAAGCCGCCTACCTTGTTCCGGAACCAAAACCAGCAGAATCAAGTTCAGCAAGTTTACCCGTCCTTCATCATCCATCTTTGCAGAGATTGGCTGAAAAGAAATAACATAAACATTTCTGTAAAATCATAACGTATTTCCGTTACTAATTAGACTTGTTCACACATTTTATGACATCACAGTTGCCATTGCTAGTGCAATTTAAAATTGGACGATAATTGTTGTTTACGATGTCTCATATTTCATACCAAATTGAAAAAAATAAATGGTAGTACCAAGCTTTTGTGATATCTTCCTGCTAGATATTTCATTTGGACTTGATTCTTTGTGATCATTTGTCGATCGCTTGGCACTACATGATATGTGACATATCAACTTCTAAGGTTCATCTTTCTTGGATAACAGCTATCAACTTGTTGTCCGTTTGTCGAAAAATTCAAAAGGAGTACGATGAGCCTAGATATTTAATTTCAAATGTAGTTTTTTATTTCATCTTACAGAAAGATGTTTTATGTTTTAAGATAGGATAAGATAAGTCTGACCCAATAACTTAAACTGTCTGGAAAGTATGGAAAATATAGTTTTATATACAATCGTTCAAACCCATTGTTAAAGATATGCCGTTGTGCTTCTATATAGCACTGGGTCTGACCTTTAATGTTAGTTAGTTAAAATGTTCATTAAAAGAGGAAAAACTATTCGGTTTTAAGGTAATGATGTACTTTTGTCGTTATGTGTATTTACACATATTTCTATGGACTTAAACATTTTCATGAAAGAGTATGAAATATTTATGTACCGACCTTTAACCACACAGCGTTTGAAGTTGATATCAGATAAAATTAATTCAAAAGATGAAGACCTTCAGACCAGAATCGTCTCCAAGGAAACCTGTATACTGTAGATTTTGTGCATGATTAAAACCCGGTAGTGCATAATTAATGGCTAAGGAAAAGGGAGAAAAAGCACATGCGACAGAGCCTTTTTAATGTTTTATTGATTTTAGGTCATTAATTTTTTCTGACCATATGTGGCATGGAAGGAAAAAAATCTATAACCGGTTCCATTTTTGATATTGTGATTTGGTTTCTTTTGAACATTTTTAACAAATAAGCAAACAGGTTATAATATCACTATATGTAAATAATTGCCGTTATAATGGTTTTCCAGATGAAGAAAAGGTTAACTGAATTTTAATATCAAATGTTATATTAATGTACATGTAAGTATATGCCAATCTGTTCTGTATAAGATATAGAATTTACATTCTAGATGTAGATACAAATCATACTCATTTCAAAATGCTTTCATTATCATTCTTGTTAGGTACCATTTTTACTGGTTTCTATATATTCAAGTTCAGGAAAAGTGACTAATTTTGAAGATTGCTGGTTCAGTCGTTGGTTCGTCTGTCATCTTCTTAGCAAACTAGCGGTGTATAAACTTTGGCCTTAATTGCTGCATGACTTTGAAATAATTAAAGGAGGCATTGGGACACCTTTATTTTGTGATACCCTCACTTCAAAATAAATGTCAATTATTATTACTTTTACATTACTTTTTATACAGCTGTCAACTGGGGTCGAGTAGTTTGCAAGCCGGTCCGACAGATCAACTGTTGCCCGAGACACAGTCAACAACTGTTTTGTTATACCCCTTCTAATCAGTGACACGTTTTCGCGGAAAGTGACGTCACCAGTCTTTTTTAACAGTCAATTTTAACAGTTCAAATCTAACAGTTCCAGTCCAACAGTCAAAATGCTGGACTTTTTTTTCGTACTGAGTTATATAGGAACTGTTTTACAGGGGTATATCAAATAAAAATATTATTTCATCCACAATATCCTTTTTTTATTTTTCATCACCAAATATTTTCATTAGGTTTAAAATTCGTAAACATTTGATACAAAAGTCACGAAATTTAAAACAGGATGAAGATTATGTTTTTATAAGAAACTTTTCAAGAAATCTTAAAAACGAAGGTTATAGTTGCAATAGGATGTACCAACAACTATATTGAATCTCAATTTGCCCCCATGCCAAAATTATCAATTATTGAGGCGTGGATATCGTAAAATAGATAAATAGTATTTGGTTTCAGTAAATCAATAGCATCAGCCAATGAATGAACTTTTAAAATAGTTAATTTCAAAATCACAATTCAGACATGCCAAGATCGATTAACCCACACATCATTCATTGACCAACCCAGCCCCTGGCTTTCTTCCATTAGCTGCTGTAACCGAGATATCAGGATGGTATTGGGTGAGACATTTACCATTAACTTATCCCCACCAGTTTAAACATACCAGTTATAGAGATTATAAATTGTGCAACAGAATCATTAGGGAAAAGGAAGAAAGCTCAATATGTGAAAAGACATCGATTTGTATCAGTATGTACCGTTCATTACAGATGGCATTTCTAGTCATAACTAGCTCTTTGAGGGTTTACATAGCATGTTCTTTAAATTAAGATGTATTTTGAATGTATCTTCGGATTATATCCCCGAAAGGTTACATCAACAGCGAACAATAGGCAATAGCTACGAAACACAACCATGTAAAAGATTTGAGGCACATAAGAATGGATTAGGATAGTTTTACAAATCTAGAACAACCTTTCCCAAAAAATATATTTTTCAAATTTTACTTAGAGATGTTATTTGGTATATTTTCAGTATGCTATATTTCATACATTATTGTATTCTTACTACCTACTTATGGTTGGCACAACGAACTAAACATTCTCGGGGTTTAATAACTTCTAAGTTCTATTAAAACTTTTTTGTGGAACTGTATCATAGATAACAAATTTACAACAATTATGTGCTTTTAAATACTGGTAAACCCTACATTACTATTACTGTTGAAAAGAACCTGAAGCCTATTTGCAGCTCTGTTCTGCTGCTACCTTGACAAAGAAAAACTATGGCTTGTGTAAGAGCATTTATTAAAAATGCCAGATGAAGTTATATTGAATATAAACATAAAAATGTGAGACTGCATACATATATAGTAAATTATCAACAATGCAGCAGACGGTGGGGCCTAAAAATATAACCCACACCTTTTACAAAAGGAAGTTATCCATTCCACTCAAACAAAAAAAATAATTTTTAGTAAGGAGGATAGAAGGGGTACAGGTGGGCAAAACTTTCGATGCACACCGATGATATATTTAGGATCCGGCTAATAGCCTGAAAATGCTCTTAGCGGTATGAGTATAAAAACCCCAAAAGATCCTTTAAATCCTCATACTATAAAAATATGAATAATTAATTGTAACATAGTAAAAATATATTACATAAAACTATAAGTATTTGGATCACATTAATTCCTTTATATACATGTACATCAAATACTTAATAACAAAAAATTAATTTGTTTTTTAATTTTCAATTGTTGTATTCTTTCTTCCTCACCCTTTTTACGGTATGCATATACTGGTTGTGTTCCCCAATTTATTGTATTTATTCAATAGAAATATGTTTATTATAAATTATCTAATCACAACATTACCGAATAATATCCTCAAAATGCCACTCCTATATATCAATTCAGTGATATCAACGAGTTAAATTCTATATAAATATGAATTTCAAATCATCATTTGTAGATAAACGTAAAAGATTTAAATTGCATTCCTGTGATTGTGGGATATTGTGTATCGACGTACGTCACTCAATCGTGAGAAATAAAAATCCACGTCACTTAATTATGACACATATTGATTCGACCCACAGGAAAGTGGGTCAATAATTGAGGACAAACTATTAGCTAATTATTATTTTCATAAAGTATAAGCATTTGTCATCCGGTGTCGTGTAGTAAATGGAAAGATAAAAGCGAAAATGTCTCTGGGGGTGGTCCGCAACACCTTTAATTTGAATTAAAATGTACATTCTCTCCCTAAATTGCGTCATTGGAGCTTTTACTATGGTGCACAAGCTAAACAATTTCGGTCTCTTGTGATTTCTCCAGGTGTCTTCCATTATGAACTGTTGTTTGTCGGTCAAGTAGAATTAATTATATTGTTTACAGACTGTTCTGTGCATATTTGTCCTCAGTTTTGCTGAAAAGATTTTTCAGGCTTTTGGGAAATATTAGCAAGACGGCTTGACGTCAAGTCGGTCGATTCGTGATTCGGAATTTCCATGCGATTTAACGTGTTCAAATATCTAAAGGCAACTGCAAATAGGATGAGTCAGAAACTAGGTGCATTTATATGCTCAAATTATCAAACGTGTACACTTCCTAGTGTAATTTTTTATACAGGTACAGTAATTATTTATTTCGTTCTTTGATCCAAGTTGTACTGATATTTGTTTTAAAAAAAACGCTATTATATTTCTCTTGTAGTATGTTTCAATATTCATGTAAATTTTTCATTTATGAATGACTTGTATTAGAAAAGCTCTACCATACATAAAGAGATTTAACAACTTTTCGTAGTACTCATGAAATACGAAGTATTTACTGCGGGTCTAGTCATTGATAATAATATCTGTAGCTTTTAATGATAGACGCAATCCATGTTTTCTTTAAGCTTGTCCATGAAAATCAATGTTTTAAAGCTAAGCCTTGATCATTTTCCATTTTATCATGATCAAAATTGTTCCTATGCACATTTTTATTCAATCGTTGAAAAGCTAGTATGCTGATATAATCTGATGTAACAACATGTGATGTGACTTGATGTGACGACACGTGATGTGATTAACTGGAAATACAAAGAAAAAATACATAAGTTTTGATGCTCTGAATAAACAAACAAATCACACTCAGTATATGACAAATTTGACTCTATTAAATATATGCCATGTATTCTTGTAAACACTATTTTCACTTATGCTCTAGTAAATTAGTAAATATAACAAAACGTACTACTATACTCTGTCCCAAGATATTTTTGATTCACAAATGGCTTAATTGCTTGATATTTATAAATACCTCAGGATTCAAACGATGTTCATTCAAAAGTATGAAAAATTTCCAAGATTTCTCAGTCAAAACGCCCCTGTTAGCTTATCAGGTTTCAATACAATGCTAAAAATGTGATGTCTACAGAGATTTTGTATTGCAGTAAGCCCGGATGATAACGTTGAAATATTGCGCGATGTATTCCGAGTGTATTCCGAATGGAGAAAAGATGTAAACATTCCCCATTATAAATCTCCGTAAGGAATCTGTTTTCGTTCCTGTGAATTTTTCCAAGTGAAAGATGATAATGTGTCAATGAAATACTCTTTTAAAATATCCCTTTCAACTATTTCAATTGCACTTCTTTCACAGGTAAGTGTATTTTTATTAAAAATCGTCCAAATGTGCTGCATAAATATCTTGGGACAGACTATAGCAAATTACACAATTCAAGATGAATGGCCATATATGTATGCCTATGGTTAACTGCACAAAATATCTCATGCAAAAAATGGAACCTTAAATCCCGATATTATCATACAATAAAAACATGCTACGATGATACTTGTATCTTTAAATCTATATACACATTCTAGATATATCGTTGGTGCCAACATTCTAACATGTTACTAAATATACTACTTAACAGTTGAATATTTTTGTTTACCTATCTTTTATACATAGCAGGATCCAGAAAATTTTTCCAGGGGGGGGGGGGGGGGGTCCGAAGGATAATTGTGTTTGCCAGGGGGGGTCCGAGGCATATTTTCGCGATAATTTTACTATGTAAATTTAATAAATTTTCATTTTCCAGGGGGGGTCGGGACCCCCCCCCCCCCCGACCCCCCCTCTAGATCCGCGCATGCATAACCCTCTGCACAAAACAATACACAAGCAGATTTTATGTTAAACTTACCAACTTAAAAGTTTTCTCTCGTAGAAACAACATAGTAAACATGGTAAATCTAAATGGTATTCAGCACAGGGACTAGGGAAAATCTAAACTCCTCGTGCCCCGCAAAAAATCCTAATAACAAAACCGAATCCGGAAATCCGGAATATTCTAAAATTCAAGAATTCAAACTCAATCAGGAAAAATATTGCACCCCTGCGAATGTTATTGTCATTTAAATTTTAGACCACGTGGTTTTATTTGACCCTTTCAGTTTCGCAGTAAAAATCGTGCCTCGTGTTCATAGTCTATTTTAGAGAATCTAGGCAAATATAAATTCTAGAGGTTTATTGATCTTAAACTTTATCTTTATTAATTGGTGGATAAAATGTGTTCTAGAAATAGATGTGGCAATACAAAAAATAGTTTTTTTCTGCTGTTGCGACAATTAACATGCGTAGTAGAGATCCCACCCTAAGAATTAATTTTCGATCCGCGCCTGACCTAGTAATAACATCAATAGTGAAACAGACTGTACTATTTTATGCAGAATGTTCCTTGAAAATGGCTCGATACACTAAGTTTTTATGCAAAATATTCACCCATTATTTTAAAAAAAAAACGGTATTGCACACCACAAGCATCAAACATGGCTATGATCTTATTAAGCAACCCAATGTTTATATTATCAACCTCTCTACACGTGGTTGAACACGAACGATAACTCTGTTCTGAATATCATCGTTTAATTTAAGAAACCACTAGATGGTGAAATAAGACATACAATTACATCTTAAAAGGTGTTGATGTCTTAACATAAATCAAAGTAGAATATGATATGAAAATCGACCAGCACTTACGTATTTTGAGAATATTATCCGAACACTTATACTTCCGCTCGAAATTTCACAGGAACTGAACAAATCTCGGTGAAGTCCCGTGAACTTTCATTCGAGCACCTCTGGATTTATTACATACTTAGCAACGATAAAGAAAACATTCCGAACACATTTGCAGGGGTGTATAGTATAATGTTAAATTGGCTATAACACAATCATTTGATTAATCATCATATAGTTGTCAAAATTCGCAAAATTTTAAATATAGCATGTAAGACACTATGAACATGTTTCCTTTCAAAAGATATCTAGTATGTTATCAAAGACACTCTTTATCTTTTTAATTAACAATAATAATTTTCTCGGTTCGCTTTTGCGTTTTAGTGATTCAATTTTTTTCTTCTTTGTTTTGTAACTTTGCACATTTAATGTCAAGTGAACTGGTTTTGTGAATTCCCTAAGAGAAGGTTTGCCTAGTAGGTTAAACATTTAGTTGTACTTTTAGAAACAAGTGTATATACATAACAAGCAAATGTGCAAAAGTAATAAACAATCATTGTCACAGGCAAAAACAAGCTGCAAAATGACAGAATTTCAAATTCTTAATTTGTAAAACGTACGTACATGCATAGAGATTATTAGTGCAAGGTTAAGAGGTAAAGTTTACAGCAGAGCGCGAAAACGTATGAGAAAGGGAGCGTAATTTACATGAAAAACGTAAATAAATCTTATTATGTATTGGAAATATAGGTCCCTGATAATGAGACATCATCATAACCCATTTGCCACTTTTCATGAATGGCGTGCATACTTGACATAATGCTTATTGTGATGTGTGAAAACAATATTGATTAAAAAGAGATGAAAGTTTGGCAGATAGGAAAAAGCGAAACAAAAGACGCTGTAAGCAACAAGAACGTTTTAACGCATTTTCTAAAAGTCAACCTCAAATCAATCCAACATTTAACATTCAAACGACCTTCCGCTTATGCATTCATATACATGTATATGACATCAGAAAAATAATTTTATTTACAATAAATGATATTTAAAAAAACATGTAAGAAACAGGGCGAACATTTATACGCAAAATGTAAAAAGAACTGTGGTTAAAGACGCACTCTTCACGATTTCCTTTCGGTTCTCCTTCCTTTTATCTTCTGCAGAAAGTTATTTCAAAATAAAAAGTCTAGAGCAATTTATACTTTCAAGTGGAAATTGAAATCTGCATGCGTTTATGTAAATTATGAATAAACATTTTTCAAGGTTGAATTTTTTTTTGTTATAAATCTTATTTTTATATGAACCTAGCTTGGTTTGTTTTGGTCGTTCGTTGAATTATCTGCCATGAACAACTACCTTCATTTAAAATACAATGTTAAAAAGTCAAGCATTCAATGGTTCAGTTAGTTTTGTACAGTTAGAATAACTCAGTAAGATAGTTTTAAACGCAATAGAACGAGAAAAACAAACGAAATCAAAATCCAGTCCAAGGTAATAAAAATAAAAATAGTATCATTCATTTTACAATGTACAGTATACGTAATGATATTTTATATTTTATTCATTGGTGGTTAATTTTTTTTCTATATTATTGTACATTAAACCATTTAAAACCTAGAAAAAAAAATGAATTTCCGTTAAAATGAGGTAACTAAGGGAAAGTGAAATTTTAGAGAAATTCTTCGTTTTGAGACGTCCTTTTTAAAGGAAAAATAATGTTGATGATTGTGTTGTCTGATACAGGACATCTGTTTTTAAAGGTGAGCTATTGAAACCGATTTGTGTTTTATAAATTTTAACTATAAAAGAGTGTACTAATGGATTTCATAACGAAATTTTGGATATTCATATTTTGAAAAAATATATATAATTTATATAATAAGATTCTTAATAGAAATAAATGCCCTCCTGTATATTTCAAAGAGTCCGGCTCAGTCTTCATTAATCATGGATACATATGTTTTTGTTACCTTGTTAATCAAGACCTTTACACCAGGTAACTTGATAACATTATCAAAGAGGTCACGTACTGGAACACGATACCCAAGATATCTCGTACTTATAAAAATGTATGAAATATATCAATATGAAATATACAAAATCATTGCATTGGTATTGATAATAACATGGATCTTATTAATATAAAGTTGAGTTTTAAAAAACATCCTCATCCCTACTCGTTTAATTCTCGTCAATGATATTAAATGAAAAGAAGAACTATGTATACGAACAGCCTATACAAGAATTACAGTGACATCGTTGTTCTTTCTCTGTTAAAGGAGCTGTTTTACCTCGTATTTGCTTGAATCTTCTGTAAAACTCTCTTCTTTGCACTTTGTACCTTTTTAAGCTTGCTTTTGGTTAGCAATACCTTGGCATTGATAATTGCATAAACATGACCATGCTTTTATCCGCGATAAAAGCTACTTGTAACAAATTAATTCTACCATCATTAGAGCTTTGCAGGGGTTTGATTTTTTCCAGGTAGAAAGAAATTTTGTTTTAAAGATATTTAGTCAAACAACTACATGTAACTCTAAAACTAGAAAAAGGACCAGGATTTGCATATAGATCAAACTGTGCTTTCGGCTAGGAGTCTAAATATCTCCCTTTTATTCTGAATGTCATGAATTTCGAAATAGATTTCAAACAATGGATAATACACTGTACATTCATCAATAATGAATAATTCTCTATTAGGTCAAGTACTAGTATTAGCGTTTTTGCAGTATTGTGCATGTACAGCAATTTTTTACGGATATTTTTGTTTATACATATATTTGAGATATATTACATCTCAAATCAATTTTTCTATTTTATAAAATATATTCATTTTGTCCAGCCTGTGTTCGACACATTTCTAGTGAACCATACAGCCTTCAACATTGACAAAGTCTGAAAACCAAAGATGAAAGGAATAGCTCCTTCTACTTTGATTAATTTAATCCAAAGGTGATTTCCCTCTACAAATTACAAGAAACATGATTTATAATTTGGAAAATCCTAGAAACAGACCTTATTTTCGCAACTCCAATTATTGCTACTTGAACGTAAAATTGTTTATCATAATGTTATTTAAATGTTTACGTTATATGCAACAAATACGGTTCCGCTACACTATAAATAAACAGCACAAATACCATAATATGATGTTGTAAAGACCCCGTAAATAGCTGGACCTCAATAACACAGCTCCCGTGACCACAACAATAGCCAGTAATCATCATTTGTCAAAACATATTTTTATCTATATATTGTTTACGTAATATGCAACAAATCGCCTCCTATACACAGCATCTAACATGATTATTGATTAGAACAGTCTCTTAAATAAGCCATATCATCACAAGTCGAAACACTACAAAAGCTGGTAATGATTATAATCAAGCATGCTTTTTGTTGATTTGTTTACGTACAAAGCAGTAAATACGCCAACATACATTGTAACATCAATTTTGCACGATGTTTAGCGATAAGTTCGAAAAATATGATAGCCTAACCTTATTTTTTGCCAAAAAAAACCCCGTCATTCAATATTATCATAATAAGAAGGCAATCGTGTAAACATGTATAAGGCCTTAAATTACTCTGTGTTTTGGGTTTAAACGTTTACTTTGCACAATACAACCCAGGCACGTAGCATCAGGGGGGGAGGGGGGCAACTTTTTCTTGCATCAACCAATTTTTTAAAATTAACATATAAAATATTGAATTATCATGGAGTTGCCCCCCCCCCCCCCCCACACACACACACTTTTTTGGGAGTATGTAAAAAATTGATATGAAAATAAGGAAATTAGGAGTGAAATTGAAGTTATATACCACGCCAGTGGAATTTTTTCGTTCTGAGTAAACGCCATCCTTAAAGAAGAAAAGTTTTTCCTCACCTCTCTAAAGTATTACCCGTAGGAAGAAAGGAATTTGAAATCATGTCTAACCAGAAACACTGTGAACAAAAGTAAGCAAACATTTATATAAACATTATTTTATTATATATTGTATTCATACAGCTTTGCCAAAGAGGGTTACAAAGACATCATTTCAATTGTAGTCTATATACTGTTAATTCCTTATTTAACGCAAAGAATTAATTTCCGCGTAAAATCGCGAGAAGCAGTCCTCACTGATTTGAAAATTTGAACTATATGAAATTATAACAAAAAAGTGGTGCTCGTGATATTGTATTCTTGCGATTTTACGCGGATTTAAAGACCCGCGTAAAAAATTAATTAACAGCAATTTTGGTGAGAAGCTACATGTATTTGTACAGAATAATCAACTAAATTAAAAAGAGCATAAGTTCAAGAATGTATCTTAAAGAACTATATAATCATGTACTATATCGTATTGAACCATAAAGACATTAAAATAAGCATTTAAAGGAGTTTGATGCATATTATATAAAAGATAAAAATAAAAATTATGATAAAACTTCCATGTGGTACATTGGTAAGGTAAAAATAGGATCCACTTTCTTTTCATGACCGGTTTGAAAAATAAAAAACCACGCATATTTAATTCTGCTCGTCCTTTAATCATCTTTTTCTGTTGTTGCAAGGTTACAGAATTTGAGAATGAAGAATGAATTTTATTTATCTAGATGTAAAGGTTATTTTTATAATGGAAAGGAATAAGGAAGTTTATTAACGTTCGTCTTTGATCTTCTCATTATTATTCGTCCTGAGAGTTTTGTAAATCCATTAAGATCACTAGAATAAGCGGCCTCGGGAAATTGTTGGCGTCTTTTGGGAATAAACATTACTATCGCTCTCCTTAGAGCAAATATGTATCTTTATCTTAGTATTTTTTTTAAACCATAGAACGGCAAATGACCGGCAACATCTACTTCGTGTTCTCCGGTCTTTTTAGTTAAAACTGCAAACACTTGTTGAGTTTAGTCCACAATGAAAGGGTCATCTTCAGGACACTAATTGTAACGACAACGGGTAAAACATGGCTGATGATTTGAGAGGCCTATATGCTAAAATAGATAACTTCTTTATAAAGGCAGGATTGTCAAGACTAACCATAAGATTTCCCATATAGTTTCAGAGATGTAATAAATATTTGTTTAGTTAGTGAAATTCCATTTTGTTCTAATTTTAGAAATTTACTTTTTACTGTATTTTAATAAAAAGCTCTTCTTCTCAAATAACGACATGTAATATAGTATTCAAAACGACAAGACCAAGAAGCTGTCTTTATAGTCGGACATGATATCACCTATAAAAAGTTTTGTTTTTCCTCTTATGTCTCAGTGCCTGGAGTTGATTAAGGAGATTGGCACCTGAAATACTAGTAATGCCAATCATCCAAAAACATCTTGAATATAAAGACAAAAGACCCATGATGTTCATTTTTAGCCGGGCTCTGCTGAAAGCAGAGTCCTGGCTATAGGCAGGCAAATCGCCAATGTTACTATAAATAGCACAAATAAACAAAAAACCAAACAGCATCAAGTTAAAGCTTCCGCTATACCAAATAGTTACACAAAGAGCCACGTTTTGTCAAAAGTGTTGGCATTTTGTTTCTTTTTTTAAATTTCGAATGAATTGTCTATCTTTTTTAGTTTTCTTATTAATAACGTGTTTTTAAAACATTACTATGCATTTTGGACACATACAATGCGCATGAATTTCCATGAACTACTTTGCTGCACGATGAAGAAACGGGGATTGAATATATAATGCTTGTTGTAAAATTCAAGGCAGCAACTGCTAAACTTTTTAATTTCTACTAGACAGACTTATTTTTTGTTTATAGCCGCTTACAAAATTTGGTCGCTCTCTGATGCTTTGCCGACATTAAAAGCATGAGCGTGAGAGAGAGAGAGAGAGAGAGAGAGAGAGAGAGAGAGAGAGAGAGAGAGAGAGATTTTAAGTCTTTACTACACAATATGCATAAAGACACACCAAAAGAGCCCGGCTTTCAGTACTTCAGTACTTTGATTTGTATTTGTGACCTTATGTCACATGCCATTTTTTGGAATTATGGGGACCCAAATAGAAATGATAATTTTCCTGAAATTATTGCTTAAATTTGGCATGGAAATTGATTATTTGATCAATACAGTATGACGTTAAACACATGTAGTGACTATAAAAGTAATATCAAAGTCAAATTTTAAAAAACCTTGCTTTACTGATGGCTTCAAATACCTGTTCATAATGAATACAACAGCAAAAAAATAATGGTAATACAAACTTTAAAAACAAAATGCATATAAATCGACATATAAATAGATATATATTTGAATGTCTCATATAAAAGTAAAAAAAAAAGGTAGGGGTCAGATCTCAAAAAATTGAGATATGACATGAAATAAGCCAAGTTTAGGCAAAAATGGGAGTTCATTTTCTCTTGATTCCTATGAAAAATAAGCTGAATATGGCAAAATATATTGATAGAAATATCAACAATTTGTTCAAAAATGTTTTTCAGAACAACATGAATATATCGTTATACACAAACTATCTGGAAGTCTAATTTGCGCTGAAAATCAGGAGGCTAAAGTAACATGTATGAAAGTATAAAGAATGAAAAGTGTTCATTTTCTTTATGAAAACCTTCCGCCACAAAATATAGTCCCTTACTAAACTCTATGAATATATAGTTTTTTTTTAACAATTTTATTCAGTATTGTTTATTGGGCACTGTAAAATATAAATATACAAATAGAATCAATGTATGATACAAATTGTTAGATAATAGGCGACATAAAATAGTTACCCAAAAAGAGAGGAGCGAATCTCTTCAAGAAAGGAGTTTTTTTTTTTTGGTTTTCGACTTGCCAGAAGTAAATTTGATCAAATGTACATTAAATCAAGATAAAATGAATTAAAATATCATATATTTTTCTTTTTTTACTATCATACAACTTAGCATAGAAAATGTAATCAAGGTTAAGAATCTATCAAGGACTATATTTCTAGCGGAATGTTGGCGTAGGAAAATATCACGTTTTTGCAATTAAGAATTGCTTTAGATTCATTAGTCTATTTAGCATTATTGAAACAATAACATTAATATTGGATTTTTTCAACTAATGTGAGCAGTTCAACTAATTACAATATACTTGTGTTTCAGAATATGTTTTTAAAATATGATTTGCCTATCAAATTTACATTTTTTATATTTTTAAACGCTCATTTTATAAGAAGATATATGTGAAAAAATCACTTAAATAGGATTTTCTCTCTTATTAAATGATTAAATGGTCAATTTATACGCTTTTTCGTCAATTATATATTTATATAAAGTCTTTATGATATGTAAAATCAGAAATATTTTAATATTGGAAGCATAAAAAATAATATATTCATAATTTGAAAAACTTAGAGGAAATGCGGGCTATTTAACATGAATTTCAGCTTATATATTTATTCCAATTAAGTAGTTTAAGCTGATAGACATTCTAATACCTTATTATTCTATTGAAGAATAGAAACTTCATATCTTAAACAGGTGTCTTCATAACTGCACATAACTACATTTATTTTTTTATCATCCTTAAAGTTGAGGGAAATGGTAGTGACCTTGACCTCATTTTATTGCAAAATAAGAAGGACAAATTTAATTTAACTGATAGAATCATTAGGTAATATGACTGTGTCAAAATTTCATGAATTTCTTAAGATAAGAAGTATGTCTAATAACGAGAAGACTCCTATCTTAAGTTTAAAGATTTAAGTAGATTAATTTGGCACATTTCCTCTAATTCACTTGAAATTTGAATCAAAATACAAACATACATTCAAAAATTTTAAAAGATATAGACGTACTGTTTCGATGGCAAATAAAGATATCTTAAATTGTATATTATGTGTATATATTAACTCAGATGGACAAGTGATGGAAAATTAACAACCTCCACAGTATGAGCAATCCTGCAGTATATCACGTATATTATTAACAAGAAAAAAATCACGTTAACGCACCTTCTTCATCATCAAAATATTGTTTCATTAATAAACATACTATCGTAGAATTAATGACCTTGGCATGTCATTACTACAATTACACTAATACTAGTACTGGTCTGGTCTTTGCTAATTGTATTGCACTGCGGACATTCTTCAGAGTTGGTAATTACAGTATATAAGTGAGTGAATGTATATAGGGAAGTAGGTAACTAATTGGCTGATCTATGTATGCTGAGGATGACAAGAGTACATTGCTTCATCATTATGTGAACCACTGACCTATTATTGTTCGATTCTCTATAGTACGACAATTACTAAAATGTTTCTTGTAAACAATAATAGATTATCTCCCCCACCCTTCTGTTTAATTAAAAAAAAAAGGTTACGACTACTTACAATATTTCAAATCAATAATAATAGAAAAAACTCTTTTAACAATGTAGTTGCTTTAACTACTACTAGTTTTGGTTTTATAACTAGAATCATTTGTTTAACGAGCAAAAACGAAATTATTATGAAATGATTAATAAGTAACTGATATTATTACACTGTAATGTATTCATTTCGTCAAAATCCCTGACAAAAAAGACAATTGTAGATGCTATGCTAAAAGACCCTAATGTTTAAAGCTGTTAATTATTTTTTCAATCCAAAAGTGGATGCCTTATGGGAGATTTTTTTATTTTTTATTTTTTTACCAAAAATCTTTTGATTCTGATAGGATATATGTGTCAATATAACAAAGAAATACACGTTATTGTTATTGTTTACCGAAATTGATAATATAACTATTTTAACAAGACCTTGGACTTTCAGTAGGACGTAGCTATCTAATACTTGCGTCAGAACAAGTTAAAAATGACGCGGTTTCAAGCGATACATACATCGATTGCGTAGTCTTAGCTCGAAAGCCAGACAAATCTTGTTGATTTCAGAGAGCCTTGGCCAAGTGGCCGACACTGAAATATACAGACATAATTCACATTGCTGTTTGACACAACTACCCAAAGGCCAAGCACTTGTTAAAATGGTTCTAAAATGTGTTCTGATTTTAAAGTCAATATTAATGTTATAATTTTTTTAATTACGATGATAGATACACGAATGATGAGATATTTTGTCCATTTCTGTTTCTGTTTGAAGCCATGTTTTGTTGACCACGCGTTCATTATTTATTAACGTTACCTTAAACAAAAAGTACAAGTATTCGCCGATGCACTCTAAGACTCATTATGGTCTAAATGGAGGATACTCAAGTTCGTCTTTGATCCTAGATGATGTTTAATCTATTGACTTAGTTATCATTAAAATACACCAGAAATATATCTTGATATGAGTTTTACTCAAGTCATTGACCATCAAATGACGCTCACGCTGAAAAACAATGTCTGCTTCCATCCGTTCATTTTCCCATTATATTAAGATGATGGTCTAACAAATATTATATATTACATTTAAAGGGGCATGGTCACGATTTTGGTCAAAAATTATTTTTTCGATTTTAATGTTTACAATGCTTAAGTAAGGCATTAATAATAGGCAACCAAACTTTGGGTGTCATTTGTTGAGTTATAAGCGAGTTATAGAGTTTACAATTCTTCGCGATGTAAACAAAGCTTTTGTTTACATTTTAAATGTTGAAGTGAAAATTCCAGTTTAAGACCTCGAATGTGTTAATCGTTAGGAACTGTTTATATATGCTTAAAATGAACTAGATAGACAAATAAGTTTTAAAAAAAAATTACTGGTATATTGAACCAACAGGGCACGAGCCTTGTTTATAATACGAAGAATTGTGCGCACTGTATCTTGCTTAACATCCAAAGTCAGTTAAAGTGCCCCAAAACCAGTTTTCGTTGTCACAAGCGATTTTTGAAAACAAACTTCTCCATCTTTAATTGTTAAGGGGATTAAATTTAATATCTAGGTATGACTGACTTATGAATTAAGATATTACGATGTATTAATCCCATTAACTGTACTAAAATGAAGAGTTTATAAGCCAAATTTGATCAAAACCCGATGTCACAAACGAGAGTGGTCGTATTTAGGTACAAAAAATAATCTAAAAGCACCAATATAGGAAGAAAAGTAATGAATATTATAATCATCAGGGGATAGACTTTACATTTTATGTCTATAATTTTCTCCCTGTTGGCCGAAGAAAAAAAATACAATCCAAAATTTGAGTGTCCCATTTAATGCTGTGAATTACGTTACGATTTTCTTGCATCAATAATGAAATTGTAATAGGCGTTTACCGTGAGGTTAAATGGATAAAAATGATCACAAAGTTACACAGATATGAAAAAAATTATGACTCACTAACAAAAGATAACATTTTTGAAAAAAGAATCACAAATTTCGAAAAATTTCCATATTTACATTAAATTGTGAATTACGTTACGCCATTTTGCAAACAGTGCCTGAATGCTACAAACTTCAACTATCCAGACTGATGTACACACCGATGCCTATCATTGTTACTACATACACAATGCTTCTAACTGCCACAGTTTTATTTCGTATTCTAATTAAAAGTCAAGACTGTGAACTACGTTACAGTGAATTACGTTATGACCGATTTACTTTATATTGTAAAATAATCCTAACGGGGGGCAAAATCACCATGAATCTTTATTCATTGACACCGCTTAACATACACGCACTTGTAGAAAGAAAGTATACATGCGGTAACCATTTTGACTACTACAGTTGTGTACGCAATCGTCAGAAGTGTGATTATGCTTATTTGTGGTTGAAGAAAACTTTTTGGTTTTTAATGATGTAATTGGAATTTTATATTGAGAATGAAGAATAAAGGTTAAACTTTGATATCATAAATATGAAACATTGATTTGTTTGGTGTTTAAATGAGGAATAAGTCTATATTAGAGTGTAACGTAATTTACAACAGTGTAACGTAATTCACGAACAAACATAACTACTGTTTTAATTTTATATAATGACTAGAATGAAATATGCAAAGCTTTAAAAGAAATCGTGGGAACAAAAAAGACCAAAGGTTAGAGAAAACTATCGCAAAAAAAGAGGTTATTATGCTGTTATTTCACGGGGTGGGGGGGGGGTTGTGAGTTGTAATAGCCGTGCAGATCATGTTTCTGGGACGCAAGTTTCAAAAACGTCAATTTGGTACCATGTGGCTTGGAAAGAGTGGGTAACTTGTTGTATGAGCTCTGTTCCTTGGCAAGGCAGTGAGGGTGACACCCCTACCAACAGTTTTACAGAAAGCAAGCACTGGAACATATAATTATATTGTTGGTGATTAGGTGAACGCAAGTATCAAGTAGATGCGTGCATGTTGCCACCATGTACGAAGGTTTATAGTACACTGTATGTTGAAATAATTATCGAATAAGACCAGGGATATCATATCACATTTATGATAGGTGGGGAAAAGTCCTTTAAATGCGCGAACGGACAAAACTTGGATTCCTAGTACAGAGAAATAGTGATATTTTTTGCTCTTTGAACGATCCAGTATAGCAGGAAGAGACTAGAAATATGCTTAAATTTTCTGAAATATATGAAGAAAAGCTCAAAGTTTGTGTGATTAACTATTAAAATCCCTTCAATAAGTTAACTTTATTTACTTTTTATTTTTATTTCCATATTGACTCTTACAACTTCGTTTGTGAATTACGTTACGTTGCTTGTTTTATTCTACAGACTTATTTTGAAATATAATTCATTGCCCATTCCCATCAAATTTATATGGACACAAGAAAATATTGCTTTATTATCTGTAAGAAGTTATTATGTTCTTTAAGAACATGCAGCTTTTGAATTCCCCTGATATTTAACAAGATATGTGAAATGTGCCATAATCTGATTTGAAACAATCATAACACTTTGGAGATATATTTTATAATTTGCATAGGTATGGCAATATATTTTTTTTTATTTCCCATAGTTTCATTTGTGAAAATACTGCTGTTTAATCATAAAAAACATATTGATTTGCACTTTAAAGAATTAATGTGAATTACGTTACAAAGAACACCAAAAAAAAAATGTCTCAAAAAATATTTCTTCTGAGTTTCAACATAACAAAAACTTAAGAATCTCTTCGTAAAAGGTATACAAATGAAAGCAGATGCATAATTCTCTGTTGGATTTAGTATGTAAGTTTTAAAAAAGAATAAATAAAATAGGTTTCTTATAGGACAACATTTTTTTACTTTTTACCTTACAGATACTATGTGTAAAATGGACTATTTTAGAATAGATAGTCAATTTTCCATTGAACTATGGTTTTTAATTGGATAGTTACTCTATCTGCATCAAGTATTATTACTTAAAACACTATTTTGAATGTTACAATTGAAATTTATTTTTACATTTTGTATAGTACTCCATGAAGTTACGTAATTTACTTCTAAAATTACACAGGATTTGTTGAATATGTCTGAAAAATATAACATCTTATTTTCCAGAGCTCTTATATGTGTTTTCTGGTCATTCAGATATTGCTCTATCCAAATTTATACATTTCTTGCGATATCTGTACTGAGCCGTTTTTTGAAAATTTTTGGGGCACTTTAACTGACTTTGGATGTTAAAACTAATCGACTGGCACCCAAATTTCATTTGATCATTAGAAACGCATTCCTAAACCATTGTAAATAATCAAAACAGAAAAATAAAATTGTACCAAAATCGTGACCATGCCCCTATAAATAAATGTTTTCCTTGAATTTTTGGCTGTGTCAGGCGCAATTTTAATTGGACCATCGGTCATTTAGCTATAAAAACACAACAGGTTTAAAGCATTTCGTTTGAACCGCGCTGCCTGTAAGTTTGCAATACCCTTTCTGTTAAATAAAAATTACTATCAAAAGATGCAATGTAGTAAGTGTCCTTTTCTTTTTTTATCAAAATTAAGTCTTTTCACATAATCATCATCATATTACATGTATACAATAAGGAGATTTTTTTTACATTTTGAATCAAATCTTTACTTATCACATACATTGGTGATACATCTTACCTCCACTTGCTCACATGAATATTATCTTTTTTAAATACCATGTAACTTTTTGTAGTTGAGCTCTGATGTTCTTTTCTTATACATATTTTTTATTCAAGACAAACATGCATATACATTTTTCTGAATATTAAGCGTTAATAATGTGAAACATCTTTATTTTATATCAACTAGACTTTGACCCATGTGTGCACGGCTTGACATTGCATATGATATCGGACATTTATGAAATAGATACATCAACACACCGTATTGTTGACATTTACATATTAACCAAGCTTTAAGCCTACAATAATGCTATTAATTTCACTACAGTCTGCTTAGTTAGAATAATCTAACTGTGTCTCGGGACAGGCCATCGCCAAAGTTAAAATGCTTCCCATTGACCCAGAATCGCTCCCGATGCTGTCGGAAACGACAATGGAGGAACATTTATGAAGCTGCATTGAAAATAACTGTTAAATTATTCATAACAAATTTTGAGGCTGTAAATATCTTTCATCTTAAAATTAATTTAATTCATATTAATGAAAAATTTAACTTTTTTACTAACGTTTTTTTATTTGCTTCGAATTTACACACCATGTTGACATTCGAAACTCTCGGGAATTTTCATATTAAATGCACTGAGTTAGAGTTATCTCCCGTATTTCCTTTGATGAACAGAATATAAAACAAATCAATAAAAATTAACAATGTATTTATAATATCGTTTCTGAGTTAATCCATGCAAATGTGATATTGTAGCCTCCCGTGATTTAGTATGAATGTAAGGCGCATGCGGAAGATTGTAAAATTTAAAAAAATCCAGATGATTTCCGGATTTTTTAAAGGAATTTTCGTTGATTATTAATTAGCGAAGCATGATTGAGAAAAAATAAAAACAAATCGGTAACCTTCAAGTATCAATGATGTTTAAAATGTATAAAACAAAAGACAGTACTCTTCCGATTTCTCGGTATTAAAGCCAAAAAATTTGAGTCTATCATTTTAATATAGTAGTATAGATATCGATCTAGGGATCTAGAGTAATGAAAAAGTGGGGTTTTTACATTTCTTATTGGTTCTTCAACATTGCTATCAACAAAAAAGTACACTTATTAAGTAACTTTGTATTGATGTTGTAAAAGACATGTGGTGATAACAAACAGTGTAGAAAATCAAAAGAAAAAAGACAAAACAGAAGAAGAGCAAACACCGACCTCTAAAACAATTAAGAGGTAGGATGAAAATTATATTCATAAATTATCTCACTAGGTATTCCTCTCTATATAGTTCTATATCCTTGTGAAAATATCTAATTAATTAATTTTTTTTAAATCGTACAAAAAAATCAATGACAAATCCGTTAAACATAAATTTCACTAAGTCTCCTGTAAAGTAGAGATAGTCCATTTTGAATGAAATGATGAAGGGCGAAAATAACTCTGGGCGAAAATGACCCTGTATATATATATAAACCAAAATAATACACCAAATCAATATTCAAATTTTAAAAATAATTAGCTGGTAATTTGTCATTCATTGATATTCATTCCTTCTTTTGTGAGTTTCAACGTACTAACTTACGACTACCATCTGGTTAATCCGTGCTTTAATCCTGAAATCGTTTTTCATTCTTCTTTTTACATAATTAATGAAGTTTCTCAACTTCCATAATTTTTTTTATCAGTCAATACAAACAATACAAACATCACCGTTCAATCTGATTACTTACAGCATTGTTTACAAGAGAGACGTAAAGCAAAAATGACACAGAAAACGCTATGTAAAAATTGAACCAATATTGTAAAATCCTGATTGTGACGTAGTGCAGTATACTTGGACAACCTTAAAATACAACGGCTATAATTTCTCTATTTTATCAACATCTTCAGGCTTTAGGTATTTTTGTAGACAATCTAGAGAGTATTTCCAAAGTGCTTCTTGCTTCTCTTGATACCTAAGAAACAAATCTTGTGCTTATTCGTCGGGGGAAAATATGAATTACATTATACATTATACAAAAAAACGAAACATTGTTAGATGGCTAGTAGGTATAACAACAAAAGGACTAGATGTTAAAGAGTAACTTATATATACGGAATATCCACGTCATGTTTGTGCTTCATTCCTTCTTAGAACGGGTACAGTTACATTTATAATTTAATTTTTATGTGGAGGCCCTCATATAGAAACTTTATATTGCACACTTTAGTGTTTAATATTTGCGAAGACCACATAACAAACCTTGCTAGACTGTTAGCCTGCTGGATTCTCAGGTCAATATAGTAAGCATCTCTAGTATCTTTATAGTATGGATTTACAGCTATATTGATCAAAGGTTTAGCACCTTCAAACGGAGTTTTCGTCATTCCTTTAAAGAGAAAAAAATGCATGGAAATTGCAACCTAAATACTGTACGAATTATTTTGTAAGGATCAGTCTTTGTAATTAAACAACATAAAAACTAAATAAGAGCAACTTCTATTTATAATTTCAGGGACGTTCACGCTCAAATCAACATATATTCACCTTTTGTTGATTTATTCGTGAATACCATTGTTTAGTTGACCTAGAGGAAATTAAGAAAAATCTATTTTTATTGGTAACAAAAGTCAATGGAGGGGAGGGGTGAATAAAGGCGAAATTTTACACTTCATAAATTGCTTGGTAAACTATAAACTTGGTAAGGTTGCTATACTAAACGATTAAATGTGTGATTTTATGACTGAACTTTTAAAAGCAACGCTCTTGCGCGCATTGCGTGTGTGTTTGTGCGTTTGTGGGTCCTGTAAATCTCAATAATTACAAGGTGCTTAAAACCTTGACATCATGACTGAATTTGACGCGTTTCATAAAATATATCCAAGCATTTACCGATGAGTTTCGATATCTGGAAAAACACTTTCCACATTCCAAGGTCACTGAAGCTTCTGTTGATTTCAGTATCAACAATGCCCGGATGGATACTGTTGACGGTTACATTTGTCTTTTGGAGACGCCTGTTCAAGCAATACATCTGCATTATCTGGAAAAGATTGAGAAAAAAAACTATCACATCCGCAAACAGCAAGATTACCCGTTATACATTGCATGATCGAAGAAATGTTTTGTTTTAAATGTTTATATATGTCAAAGAAAGAGACATTTCATAAACGCAACATATAAGATTGATATGAATAAAAATATTTGTGGAACGGTTTCAAGAAATACCACCATCCTACTTGATATAATTTTGAATTCCCATAGTACTGAAGTCTATGAAAGGTTTCCTTTGTGTGGTGTTTTCCCTGGGCTTTCTCTAAATCGAAATTAGAGGTTAGATACGCCTCACTGGAAACCAAGACTATTCTACAGTCTTTGCCTGAGTCCAGCATAATTGGTAACAACTTGTTTACCAAGAGAAAGTGTCCGAGATAATTCACCTTAAAAAAGGAAATTTATCCATTGATTTTTATTAAGATGGTATTATACAATGCAAATGAAAATGTTATACAATATGAATGAAAATCATAACATAGAAATTAAAGAATTATAACGTAAGAATTTAAAAATAACTCAATACAGATAGAAGTTACATGTACACAAATTAACATTATGGAATGAAAATGAATAACTTTAAAATGCATATGAAAAACAATTAACTAGAAATTGAAAATTAACCAATACAAATAGAAAACAATGCAATGCTGTAACAAATAACAATTTATACATGTACAATACAAATGGATACAGTACTCGTTACATCAAATTTTGCTTCCTTGGACCTGCCATACACAACCTACCTGAAACATAATTTCAAAACCATCTTCTGTATATTCTGGAATTAAAACAAAATGAACATAACATTTTCAATGTGTCTAGGATACGAAAACTGTGTTTTTTGATATTTTAAACTTAAGTTTGTACATGTATGTCACAACAGCATGCAAATATGTTCAAAATCGACATACCTAGTGGATGCATTGCAATTCCTGCATTACAAAGTAACAATGGAGTTTAGTTTCTTTAGACTTGAATGTTTCTATGAAGTTTTCAACTGAGTTAAGGGATGCAAGGTCTAGAGCCATGAATTCCACGTCGAGTCTCTCTTTCGAACAAATTCCTGCTGTGCCTTTTGCTTTTTCCTCCTCAAATTCCTTCTGCATGTTTTCTATTGCCTTTGGATTGGGGTAAAACATTCATGTACTAAATAAAATCACTAATCGTCTATTTACTTTTTCAATTGTTCTTCTGGATTTTGAAATAAACACACTGAATTCGCATTTAGTGTAAGAATATGCCAGCATTCGGCGCACATCGAGCGTACGTCTTTATTTAACTATACATGTACATACGTTAGGTCCATGTCCACTGAAAATCGTTGTTTTATGCTTTCGCATTTTCAATTGGAGAAACTGCGTTCACAGAGTAATGAATTGCAATTACTTTAAAGCTAACATCTTAAATTATTGATCGAGGTTGCAGTTGATATGCAAACTTTGTAAGTTCTTTATTGTTAAATGACAGTGCTAAAAAGTTACAAATAGTTATAAATATACCTTTATTTATGGATATATTTCACGGACCTTTCTCAGTACTCACATTTTTAGCTCGCTCCTCAGATCTGCATGCGATTATTACTCTAGCCCCCATCATGGCTATCCATTTCGACGTTTCATATCCAATACCTACGAAAGTTTAGAAATGTTTTACACTGGACTTTTTTAAAAGGAGCTAGCCTCTTATTAAAGAAAGAAAGATGAATGTTTCCCTCCAATTAATGGATGTAAGCTAGTAAGGACACATTATCAATCATTATTAGTCATCCCTCCCAGCAGTTAATGGCTGTGTATTGTTTGGATCTATTTGAAAAAAGTACCTATAGATTAACACAAGTACCTATAAATTACACACAACTGACAATCAATTATCATAGTTTAAAATGAATGATAATAATGTTTGAACAAAGGTAGTGATATTTCAATTGAATATACAAATCAGAGAGAGAGAGAGAGAGAGAGAGAGAGAGAGAGAGAGATGTATTGGCCCGTACAGTCCTTACTCGGTTCTTAACATTTAAGAATGATCTGTTAGCATGACTCATACATGTACCCTTGTTTATCCAGTATTTTTGACCCTCCAAAATCTTAACTTGGGGTAAATCTATTTTAAAATCGGTTTGTTTACTAAACATCACATGTACGATCATTATAATTAACGCAAAAAACACGGTACGATAGACATGCACGCTTCTAAATACAAAACTGTACATGAACATCAATGCTTGTTCTGAAAAAGTACCGCAGGCAAAGTCATGCACATAGATGTAATCTTGGAAGTCAATGGTTTGCTTAGAACTGGGACTGCCACTTATACGAGATTAAATGCCGAAACCCTGATGTTAAGTTTATCTCAAGTTTGTAAGGTTTAGGCCGAAGTGATATTCCATACTTTAGGGTCGGGATTTCTTCTTCCGTTTATAAATGAACTCAACCTGAGTGTCAATATTTATGACAAGCTTCCATCGAGTGGTGATTTTAAATAAAAAAGTGTCAAAGAAAAATAAAACAGGGTATTTTTTCTTGTGATTAGATAACGAATGGGTATATAGCAATTCCATAGTATCACGCAGCATCAATCACTTATACAGGCAAGAAGCATCGGGGGGGGGGGGGGGGGAGGGGGGCAGGGGGGGGGGGGGCTGACTTACCCGTATTTCCCCCGGTAACAAGAACGACTCGGTCAGTAGTCAGGGGTACTGTGAAGAGTGATGGCGTCCCTCCCATGGTTGTGTTAGGACTGACTAAATGTCTCAGTCACTCGTGACAGTGACAGACATGTTGTTGGTATATATTGACTCTTTGCTACGGTAGTCCGTTCTCGTCTAAAATCAATATTATTAAAATGTGTTTCCTTTTCACAAGTGCGGATGCTTAATTACGGGGGTTAATATATAAATAGTGCCTGTTTAGGAGGGTAAGAGTTGAAATTGACACCCCGAGAAAACTATTGTCAACCGACGCGAAGCGGAGGTTGACAATGGTTTTCGAGGGGTGTCAATTTCAACTCTTACCCTCCTAAACAGGCACTATTTTTTTTATTATACTGAATGTCTTAATTTTACAGAAAACTTTTGTAATTTTATATACAAAGTGCGTTGCTAACGCTGAGGGTAATAGAAAATATTATTAACTGCGTCTTAACCAATCAGATTTCAGTATCTAACATGAAAGTATAACAATAAAAAATGTATATATAATTCCACATACATCAAATCATAAATATTTTGTTATATAATAAGTGTATTTTTTTTTTAAAATGCATTAAAGCTTTATAACATTGTTATTTGCACCGATGAATTATGAGCGAATGTGTGTACATAATTTTTTTACCAGCCATACGCATGTATGTATAACTGTAGAGATCGAAAGATCAAGTTTTACAAATGATATGGATGTAATAATAGATAATTATAAGAAGAAGTTTAAAAAATTGTTTTGGTGCTTATTCTAAAAAATTTAAAAGGAGTTATGCGATATAGAAGCGATCAGTCGGTCGGTACACACTAAGCGAAGCCGGGGCAGGATATAGTGACAATATATTGTTTACATTTAATGTACAGTCCAATTATGCATTTTAGGTCAGCACACATTCAAAATTTACACATTTTTCAATTTTAGAGATAAATCTGATAAAGTTCGTTGCATTTTTTTTTCAGAAATTAGACGATCTATTTCACGCACATTTGGGATTAGAATTAGCATCTGATTCACATCATGGAGAAGTAGCAGATTATGTAACAAGTGACTAGGACTGGAGGATACAGAAATTGAACACAATAGATCAGGCAGAATACGTGGTTTTTTAATTTCCGAAATAGAAAATAATTTGTCCGAAAATGAACGAGAAATTCTAAATGAAAATGACACTTCTTCAGAATTGGGTGACATTAAACAAAACTGTAAATGTGGACAGCGGTGTTTTTCAAAGTTTGAGGATTCAGT
Organism: Magallana angulata; assembly: GCF_025612915.1. Taxonomy (NCBI): domain Eukaryota; kingdom Metazoa; phylum Mollusca; class Bivalvia; order Ostreida; family Ostreidae; genus Magallana; species Magallana angulata. The sequence goes on from NC_069115.1 coordinate 41,768,684, forward strand.
AATTCTTGATAATATATACAATGTAAGAGAATTGAAAAAAGATGTGAAAGATGCGTATATCATGGGTTCTATTAATACTGCCTCGTCCGCTTTCACCCGAAAAGGTTCAAGATCTCGAAATTGAATCAGACGTACCACAATAGTTTTAAACATGTAGATCAGCTTTCCAAAGTTTGTTTGAATGATGTTGGGAAGAAGTCTCTTTCCAATATTTTGAAACATTATTCTGAAAAGGGTGCAGTTCCTAGACACGTGGAAATCTAGAAGGTCCAACCCAAACACGCGGTCAATTTTGATGATGTACAGCGAGTTGTAAATTTTATCATTGGCTACGCCGAGGAACATGGTCTCCCCCAGCCTGCGGCCCTCAGAGGTAGGGATGACGAGCCTCCAATTTTTCTCCCTTGTGACTCCTCAAAGAAAGGAATTCACAGTTTATACAAGTCAGCATGCGAAACAGATGATGTTAGGAAAGTGGAGTACCTCACATTCACTAACATTTGGACCTCCTGCTCTTCCCACATTAAGATATGTGGTCCACGCTTTGACGTTTGTCACAGGTGTGAACTGCTGAGGAAGCAGGTGCTTGACGCATGCATGGAAGAAGACAAATTGGCGGCTCTAAATAAATTTTAAACTCATATTGATGTAGCGCATAAGGAAAGAGATATCTACAAGAAAATTGTACCAGACTCGCTAAAAGAATTACAAAATGCAGATAGACAGGGGCACCACATACCGCCCTTATTCTCTGATTTTACCAAAGTTCACTACACATTTGATTTCAGCCAAAATGTTGCTTTACCTCATCATGTTTGGCAAATGGGACCGCTTAATCTTCTCAGTTTAAAGAAAGTACATATATTCGGTTTTCGTGTTGACGATATACCTACACAATAAAATTACTTGATAGGGGAAAATGAGACGCTTGGATTAGATGGTACGGGATCTCATGGGACAAACACATCTCCTTGGTGCATCATGGCCTTAACACATATGGCTATGGAGAAAAAGAGTGCTTGCTTCATGCTGATAATTGTGCAGGTATTTTCTATCATTCTCTCTCTCTCTCTCTCTCTCTCTCTCTCTCTCTTCATTTGAAATTTTTAGAGAGATTTTATCTTTTCTCGCCTTTTGTCTGATGTTAAATAACGATGTAACAATTTCTTTTCAGGTCAAAACAAGAACAAATTTGTAATCGCTTATTTGGCATGGCGAGTGATCACTGGATTGCACCATCAAATTACGTATTTGATGCAGGTAGTTGGCCAAACACGGTGTTTGATTGATACAGGTTTTGCACGTGCAAAAAAAGCTGTTCCGTCGATCGGATTGTGACAGTATGAGAGAACTTCAGCAAGTCTTTGAGCGTTCGTCTTCAAAAAATAAAGGAATACTATACGAAATTGGAGGAGACACTTCTAACTGGAAAGAGTTTTTGGAACAATTTTTCACCTTTTTGCCTGGTATATTTAAATACCATTCGTTTCGATTTTGTGCTGACCACGCAGGATTTGTTTTCGTTAAGGAAATTAGTGATGCAATGGAAAAAATAATTAAGATAATTAAACCTTATGTACTTCAGCAGATTCCTGGAAAATTTCCCACAGAGCTAACACCTCCTGGATTGTCCAGGGAAAGAACTCAGTATCTTTTCAAAAAAGTTTGACCGTTTGTACGACCAAGATGTCAAGATCAATTGTGTCCACCCACCCACACTGAGGAATAAATTACCCTGTCATCTTTTTTAAACAACTATTAAACTCCATCAATAATCAATTGAATAATTACGTTTTATCTATGTTTGTGTACCTTATCGAATATTTTAAAAGTTTTTATAAGTAATTTATGAATCACTCTAATAATATGTTCATTTGTACGATGTGATTAGCCAAAGTCAAAGACATTTTTTATTCAGCAATGCCGATTTTCTCAACAATTTTAACAATTTTGACGTCAAAATAACCCGGCATTACGCAATGTCGACGTCATGATGAAATAAAAAGCCATCATTCAACCTAAAATTGAAGTTTTAATTTTCAAGATAAAAATATGATTTTAACATATTCTGTTTTCCCATGTTTTCTTACAATATAAGCAATCAAAATATAATTTTGTGATTTTTATGTCATAAGACCCCTTTTCTCATACACTTTGAAATGCATGTAACTCGAACGTGAAGCAGGTGTGACTGTGTAATATTTTATAAAAGAAATACTTGTCTATTCATATTGATTCAGGATACTTACTGATTGTAAAATAAAAGGGAGGCATTGTTTGGTAGATTGTTACGACGGAATACAACCAAAGCGTCCTGTTCTTGTTAAAGGGACTTGGACATGATTTGACATAAAATTTTCAAATTTTATTTTTCCATTTTCAATGTTTATACTGATAGATATAGACGTTTTAATGCTATGTCAAAATTTGAAAGTCAAATATCAAGTTATATCAAGTTATAAGCACGATACAGAGTTCACATTTCTTTGTTTTGTAAACAAAGCTTAAATATTGTCATTTTTACATATATGTTATATTTGTGTAAGTTTCAATCAAATGTATCTTTCTTTTGTTGACACTAAGTATTTATGAAGATATCAAGTTAGTTTAAATTGTTTTTTACATGTCATTTTGTCTAAGAAATGGTAAATCTCTACATTACATATTTTGTAAACAACTATAAGACTCGAGCTTTGTTTACATAACAACCAATTCTTACCTCTGTATCTCGCTTGTACCTTGACTTTAACATTCAATATTTTGGTCAATCATTTAAAAAGCACTATTAAACCATTTTATACAAAAAATTTAAAATTAGAATTTGGGATCTAAAATCGTGTCCAAGTCCCTTTAACTTGTTGATAGCTAAGGTGATTTGCGGTTTAATCAACTACATGCCTGTGTGTTTCCTTCATTTTTTTTAAATGTGAACCTTCATCAAAATCCCTTTTATATTATTTTTGAAGTGGTTAGCGTATACGCGTAACGCTTCATGTAATGTAACCAAAACTATTACGCAATCCGGATGCTTTGTCAAAGCGCTACTTATATTATGTTAAATCAAAGTATTGAGAGTACTGCAAGTCAACCTTCAGTAAGGATAGAATAACACACCTAGAAAGAGTAATCAAATTATTAGTTAATTATTGAATTATAAAAGATATCTTGGTAAATAAACTTACCCATGTCAGTTAAGCGAAAAATTTGCAGTTTTAAGACAAAAAATGAATATCTAAAACAAATTCAGTTCTGGTAGTTATAACAAAAGCCCCTGATGGATTTGAACCCGGGATGTATGGAACACACTTTATCCACTCGGCGTTGGAGAGAGTTATAAGTTGCCGTCGATAAAATCCTTTTAATAAAACAAAATGTCGTTTCGATCAGAGGTCAGTCATTTTGTGATGATGTGTTATTCCACCTTAATGTAAATGTATAATTTTACTTAGTTTTCACGTCTTTTGCTGAATAACTTTAAATTAACTTAAGGTAGAGACGGATAGCAATCACGTGATCGACAGATTTCGCTATTTAGCACGAGCTATTTTTCCGGATTTCTGAACGCCGTCTTATAATTATCTCCGTTTACACATTATTGTCTATCGAAACAAAGTGGCCGACGGTGCAGACGATTCGGAGTCGAAACAAATACCACGAATAAAAGGCAAATTTGCAAGTCGTATAAAATCATGGCGGTCATCTAGATTAAAGTATATGAACAAGAAAGGGGATGTGGGTGAATTAGAGAACGACTATGACTATAAATATATCAATAACACGGAACGGATATATTATTACCAAGAATTAACATGTGGTTTGGATTAGTTTTTAGTATTTCCTTTTCTCGTTGTATGGCTAATACAAGCATGTGGGCAAAATACTTGAGAAAAATTGTTTGTTTAAGCAATTTTGAGGTAGATGTTATTGAATAATTTAATGTCCATTTTTCAAATATATTTGATTACATTAAAATTATTTTTATAGAATTTAATCCTCGGAATGAATTTCAAAATTAAATATTAAAAAGATAAGATTCAACAATATCAAAGTATATTTATTGTAAGTACATGACTATGAATAAAATAAATAATGAATAACGAATAAATATGATCAATATACATTGAACATTAAATAAACTTTATTTCTTAACAATATTAAAAACTTGTCGTAATAACTGGTTATTATTATTTTACCCCTTTTGTATATTTGGTCTGTCGTTCATATGCGGATAAATTGCACTTGATATTTTTCATATACACTGTATAGATCCGATTTTAACATTTTACCCGACATACTACATGTAACTGTTTGATTATTTCCGTAAGAAATACAGAAGAAAGCATTCATTGGTTGCAAATGTTTTTCTTTTCAGAAGCTGTCTGTGGTGGATGAATCACTAACTGAAAGATGTTTACTTTGAAAAAAGGCAAGCTGTTTGACTTTTAGTTGTTTGACGTCACCTGACGTCGTGGGAATATAAAATGGTGCTCCGTAAATCTAATTCATGCAAAGTAAAAATAGCTGTATCTTTTGAAAGAAAAAATTAATTCATGTCATTTTTTGTAAAAAAAAAATTAATTGGTAGTTATTTAATAAAACATACGCAATCCTAAAAGGAAACGGTAATTTTGCTGTAATTAAATCACTTCGTCCTCGAATTTTTCTAACAAGCCTCGTATACAGGAAAAGAGTCCAGGCGTATGAATATACAATATCGTATATCGCTCGTGTGTCATTGAGTAGAAATGAGGATGTCGTGAAATGGCTATATGTAAATTGCACGGAATAAACATTCTAAACTAATAGTAAATGATACGAAGAATGCAACATACATTTGATTGAATTTGTGGTCTAAGTGTTATTTGCCTGTGATACTACAGGGGCTGGTAAAATATGTTTATTTTACGTGTTTAAATAGAAGCCTAAAATAATCAGATTGGGTCTCTGAATTTAAACCAATATTTTTATAGAGTTCTTGCTCTTTGATTTCTACATGTGGTTATAGATTGGTAAAATACTTCAGATCATCAGGTTTCAGAAATTCCCCCAGACAGTCTATGGAGTATTTCCGAAGTGCTTCTCGCTTTTCTTCATTTCTGTAAAATTTAAGATCTTATACACCATAAGATTTAATAAAAAGTTGTACGTGATAATACCAATGAACACATCGATGATTTTTCTTTGTCATATTTACTGCGTCTTTATCTTTGTTTATTTTTTATTTATTCATCAGAAATGATATTACACTTCATTTCAACATTTTCATTTACAAAAAAGTTGGCATTAAGTCATCTTTAAAATGAATCTACAAAATTTAACCTTCGAAATATGGTTTTGGTAATCAAACTGGTCTAATTCATGGACCGTTTAAGTTTCACACATGACTAAACACGCTCGCTTGAAGTGAATCATTTGCCATTAATTTCTTTTGATATCATATTACCTTATCTTGGCCGTTTAAGAAGAATGTCCAGACTAGAAAACTCCTAAAGTTATAACAAGATGTTATTGGTACAATAAGTGACTAATGCTGCATGACAGTAATTCCCGTGTGTTAGGTAGATTTCAACTTCGCAATTAACAATGCAGGAATTTTTGTACCTTGCTAGACTGTTAGTCTGTTTGATTCTCTTATCAATATAAAACGCATCCCCGGTATCTTTGAAATGTTTCAGCACCTTCAAATGGAGATCTGGTCAAACCTAGTATGCAAAAATCGATTCTTTTCAGCTATTCAACAAATTATAGAAAATATTTACCATCATGATTTTCACAATATTTTGAGCATTAAACTTTTTGTTCAAATTACGGAGGAGTTTGGATTATTGGAATATGATTATCCACGTCTGCTGATCAGAGTATTTTCTGGTGATGTACGCTATCCACTGTCACCTCTGTATTTTTCATTCAGTCTTCTGTTTAATTAGTACATCTGCATTATAATATCTCTTACACATGGGGAAAAAAGTTATCATTTTATTTGTCTTTTCTATTCTTCTATAATTTTTTTTGGCCTGTCTAGATTTTTGGGTGAGTCTGCACCCCCCCCCCCCCCTCCCCACTTTCAAAAACGATGCTACGTGCCTGTTGTAATAAAAACACAGTTATTATAAAAATAAGGGCATCATATATTGAAAAAGTCTAATATGTCAATTTTAAAACGCTCTTTCCATACTGTCTAGTCCAATTGCATGGAACGGCTTGAACTCTAAATTCTAAGGGAATTTTGCATCGTGAAATGAATAATAATGGTAATTGAAAAATTGTGAAAGGCTCCAAATGAATGGAAAATATATCATTTCCCGTTTTTCTCTCTGCAGACAGAAATCTGTTTTCATTCCAAGCATCAATTAAGAAATATGGATACTTTTTTTTTTATCCGCTACACTTGTTCTTCACCGAAGTCTTGTGTATACATATATATTTACATTTCACATATATTTTGCATGTAAAGCTACTGCAGATGTAGCACCGTAACACAGACAGGGTACTAAAAGGTTAAATCACGAGTTTTAATTGTGACGTCACAAACGTTGAACGCTGATAAATACAACGTCACAAGCGAAAATCAAATATCACGCTTCTGGCTGTTACTGTGGCTCTTCCATTAATTTGAACTTACCCATAGGATAATACAGTAATTTGAGGTATATTTCGCATTTGCGTCCAAGGCAAGAAGGTAAAAAAATGTAAATATAAGTATTAAATCCTTATTTTTTGAAAGATATAGTCTCATAACTGCAACGGTGTGTGCAAACAAAATTTCATAACGCGCTAACGCACGTTATTCAATTTGTATGCACACACCGTTGCAGTTATGAGACTATATCTTTTAAAAAATAAGGATTCAATACTTAAATGAACATGATTTATGTGTTATTGTCTAAAATCGACTCGATCTCACATTTTTTTTTGCTCGCTCCTCTGATCTGCATGCAATAATAATCAATTCAAGAGCCATTCTAGAAATTCCAAATACAGATGTCTGTATGTTTGTGACAGACCACAATTAATATGTGTATATATAGTAAAATATATCAACTTCACATACCTGCATTTCCTCCAGTGATTAAAGCCACACGATTAGGGGTTAATAAAACTTGAGGGAGAGACGGTGCTCCGCCCATTTGTACGCTGAACCGGAATAGAGATGATTTCTACTTCTATCAAAAATATTGTTAAAACTTTTATGAAGTTTAAGTATGTTGCTCCATCTTCATCATTACGCGTATAATCGCACTTTCATATGTGTATCAATATACCTGGTATTTCCTATTTAACATTAATAGGATTCCGTTTGTATCCGTACCAAATTATGCATGTAGATATAGAACCTGAGCAAATACTAATAGTTGTCGATAATTTTCAATGAGTTTACATGTACATTATCTTTTTTTTTTAAATAAAAATGAATATATATTATTTTTATAAATATTAATAAATCTTACGCACTTCACCAGTATAGATCGAAGAGGGGAGACATGACATTGGTACCCTAATTCAATTGGTATTTAAATTCTATAGGGATTTACATGTATCTAAATTATTAAAATATGAAGTAGTGTTTTAAGATTTAATTTGAATTTTAAGGTAGTTCATGTGCTATTATGTAAAGGGGGTCTATGAGTACCAAAAAAACCGCAACGATGCAGGCGCCAAATATGCATATGGCTGCAAACGTAATAATAATGTATCAGTGAATACATGAATTGGAATTATATTATTTTTTTTTCTTTTATAATATACAGTAACATTTGTTTAACGTGAAAATGAAACTGAAAATGTTTTGTTTTAAATATCAACTAATGTTGATGCATGTGAAGTTATCATTTTTTTTAGGGGGGGGGGGGGGGGAGGGGGTCAAATGTTGGCTTCCTTCTGGGTCGTATTAACCACCAAAGAAAGAATGTCATAGTTTAAAAATTGTACAATTTAAAAATTTGTAATTCATGATTACATGTGTATTCTGAATAGACCAATCCACACTTTACAAAAGTTATGTCCCTTGGCCGCCATCTTTGGGGGGAAACTCCTATATTTCTCACAGTAGCCTTTGTAGTTTAGAGGGTTGTAACTTCGTCATTTGACATTAGAAATCCGTTTCCGCTGTGAATTTTGTTGCCCCAAGTTGGGGCAACCCACACATCGAAGGAATGAATTAAATTCCAAGAGATTTCTTCACAGGACGCCCAAATATTTGGTTGCATAAAGAAGGGATGTGTTGTTTTTTTCCCTTTTGACCTTTGGGTTGACCCCGCAAAGGGGAACAACTTTTGCAAAGTGTGGATTGGACTATATAACTTTTATCCCAGTTGGAATCTAAAAGTGTGCAATAACGTCTTTTTAAAACGTTCAGGGCTTTAGTTTTGAATTTATTTAATCTTTGATGCTTCATTTGGGTATGAAGGTAGCTAGCATATTGTTGGGGAAGAAACCATGATTATTTATGGAATAAAGAATCGATCACTCTGAGAGTATTATGAGGTGATCAAATATGGTCGGGAGTGATCACTTCCAACATATTTTAATCACCTCATTATAATCAAAGATTTAAGGATACCTTATAACTTATATCTGCATAATTTTCAGCAATTATTCGAAACGTATAGGATTGTACATTACAAAATCGATTTATAGTTTTATCTCATACAAAAACACGTGAAAATGTAAACATTTGTCTAAAAGATGGCATGTTTCTGTTTAAATTAATGTTATTTTTTTTATTCCTTTTTCTTTAATCCACCCTTATTTTACCTTCTTTTTTTTTTTAAAGAAAATTAAGAGATCGTTTCAGTATAATTTGTCTTAATACACCTGTACCTACAGAAACGAAATAAACATTCATGGTTTAAAATAGATTGTTTACGTATATATATAAGGGTTGTTATGATATCGTTTGAGTGGTTTTAAAAAGATACTGATTCATGAACCAATTAATTAACCCCATGGGATCGTACGGAAACAAATGAGAAACAAAGGCGGTCCGATGAATACAAAGGAAGGCATGGTAGGTAGATAATCTCATCCATTTAAAAGGTAATTTCAAGTCGTTTCGAAATGTTGAGACTTTGATCTTAATCGGAAGCATCACTCTTATCACATGAATTGGTCACGAAACACATTCAAGATTGACCTCGTCACATGCACCCAACACTGGCCTAAAATCCATTAGTTCCACCTTGATGTTGTCTTACAAATAAGCTTTAGATGATGATTATCTCCTTAGTACTCGAGTATTCACGTGTACTTAAAATGTGATTTTAAAAGTTTTATCCGCTTTTTTTTAATTCGTCGATTCGAAGATGCGTTGTAGAAGGGATCCGGAGCGAAGGGGCATGTACTGAAGAACGGAAAAGCGTAACATCGATTAAGCAAGATTGAAACTTAAATTATTTGTCTGCTGTTCACTTTTTCTCATTAGCAAATTTATTTAAAAAATAAAAAAAATATATCAATGATTGTCAAAAATGCAAAGTATCCCTCTTACTTTTTTTCTTATGCAGAATGCCAAATCTTCATCAACATGCACAGTTCACATTCTACGGTACTTTTTATCATGTAATTTATTTTCATTAATGAAATAGATGGAAAAAAAAGAAAACTTACTATTTCTTATTTTTTGTTCACATTTTTTAAATTTTGGACAGCAAAAATATGCTTCTTTATAATAATAATTATCTTTGTATATATAAAATATGTAAATACTGTGGAATCATTTAAATTCAAGGGGGCCAATTTTCGTGGATTGTGGGGTTTTTGCTTATTCGTGGGGACGTAATTTCGTGGACGAGTCGGTTTTCAGTTTCAGTAGGAAAGATAATTCTTTCTAAATTTGTTTTCGTCGAGGATGTAAATTCGTGGGAGGGGGGGGGGGGGGGCTACCAACAAATACACTCTAAGCATAACGATGTACCGCAATGACACTTTTTTGGCGCACTTTTCGTGATTAACTGTTACGGCTCCGAAAAGTTTCTTTCATTTATCGAAATATGTCAAAGGCATCAGAATGAAAGTTAATTAGATAAATATACTTAAATTATGTCATTAAATTCCGAAATATTTTGCTAATATGTATATTTTTCAACTCTGGCAATGTCTAAATCGCACAATTTTTTCGCTAACTTCGTGCGACAAAAGTTTTATTGAACTTTGCTACTTATTGAATAATTATGCAATAATTGTAAACGATGATATTATTCAAGAAAACAGTATGTATCAGAATTTATTTTTCCAATACATAAAGATCAATAAAAGCGAAAAGATTTCCAAAAACTTACAACTGACACAATACACGTATTTAACATTAACAAACCGAGAAAAAAAATCCAAAAAGAACAAAAAAAAAAAAAATATTCTTTAGCACCGACCGTAACTAAAATTTTAAACTCATTTTGGTGTTACAAATATGAATAATATACATTATTAAAAAATGATTGACGTAGAAAATAAGGTCTTTTTGTGCTTTTCCGATTTAGACACATATATATTTAAATATATACATGTATTATGATGATTTATATACTTGGCAATCCGCTTCATTGTGCGGTTCCTATAGCACACACTCGAAAATGAACATTTTAATGATTTTGATGTTTTCAGAAATTGTAATTGAATTCATTGTATTATAAAACGACATAAGCATCATAAACAAAATAATAATATTTTGGAAAATTATTCATCGGGCAAATAAAACAAAGAATTGATGGAAAAAAATCACCGTGTTTATAGAATTACAAAAATACAAATATATATTTAAGTAAATGTATATTTTTAAAAGGCACTTTCCCTATTTTGTTCACATTTTTTTTCGATACAGATTTCTCAACAGAGACATCGAACTATTTAAAGTATCAAAATCGTGAGTTCTTCTTACATTACGCACAAAAATTCGACTTTGCGCTAAATAATACGAACGTTTAATATTTATAAAATGTCCTTCTTAAATAAGCCATATCATCACAAGTCGAAACACTACAATAGCTGATAATGATTATAATATCAAGCATGCTTTTTGTTGATTTGTTTGTATTTGTTTATGTACAAAGCAGTAAATACGCAAACATCCATTGTAACATCAATTTTGCACGATGTTTAGCGATAAGTTCGAAAAATATAATAGCCTAACCTTATTTTTGGCCAAAAAACCCCGGTCATTCAATATTATCATAATAAGAATGCAATCATGTAAACATGTATAATGCCTTAAATTACTCTGTGTCATGGGTTTAAACGTTTACTTTGCATAATACAACCAAAAGAAAAGAAAGTGGGTAAAAATACAAGGTATAAACAACCGTTTATATCTGTAGTTTTTCTCTTACAATTATTAAAAGAGTTTAGAAATCTTGTTGAAAAGGAAGCATTCTTTTAATATTTCTAAATACTATAGGAAAACTACTTAATTTAAGGACGTTGTTTACTCAGGGTTTGAGTTCTCAAATCTGGATTGTTAAAAAGTTAAATGTCATGAGTAAAATTTGTTCTAAACAGGAAAATTATTTATGACATGAATTATTATTGGTGAAAAAATATTCGATATTTTTACTAAGTTATGGATTTAGGCTAAAAAAAAAAAGGGTTGACAATTAGCAAAACAGAGGAAATTTTTTTCAGATTTTGTTCTCCACTATATTGTTTTTGCTTGTACTTTAATATTTAAAGTTAAGATTTAATTTTTTACTCAACATAATTTTGCATATTTTCTGTTGACTTTATCTCACTTCTTCGCTTAGATAGTAGTATGGCTCATACTACAACAAGAGGCCCGTGGGCCACATCGCTCACCTGAGGAACAATAGGTATGATAAAGTCAGCTTAATGGAGTCATAATACAAACAATCTGGACAATGTACAATAATACATGTAGATCCTGTATAAATAAAATCCATTTTTCCCCCCTGGATATTCTTATGTTTTAACAGGATGATTTTGTAACGTGAAAGGGGGTCACTGCCTGTGATCCACGTGGGCCCGTACCGGAGATAGACTTGGATAGCCCTGATTGCTGCCAATATTTATAAGAGCAGACTTTAATCACCGCTCCTGCACATATATAGGGACTCAACGTTACGCAGGCAGGGATGACCGCACACCTACGTAACTCAACAGGACCAACGTTAACGCAAGCAGGGATTGCCGCACACTGCGCTAGAAAGGCCAGAACACCAGCAGGGATGACCACACACTAGTGCTCCGCCGCAACCACCACCATTACAAGCAGGAATGATCGCACTCTTGTATTAATGCGATACAGGGCAGGGATGACCGCATACTCTGTATCGTAGGTTAGAAAATACGATATTAGATAGAGCAGGGATGTTCACACACCCAATCTATCCCAACCTGTTCAAGTTTAACCCCAAACAGTCACTCAATGTAACTCAGTAGACACTGTCCCTATATATGTGCCGGCCTAAAATAATTCATAGTATCTAAAAATTGGAAATCAAAAATAAACAAACTAATCCGTCCTAACCCAAAAATACTTATGCAGAACAACTTATATACATTGAATATTAATTATTGTATAAAAATAATTATCACAATAATTGGATAACAGTGTATGCATTAATTAAAATAATCAAGAATCAATAAATCAAGGGCAATAACTCAATACAGTAATACAAAAAGATTCTAATGAAAAAATAGCTGCCTGCTTCAATTTTATAGTCATATCACATGTTGAGTATTGCAGTTCTCAAAAAAATCCTTTACAATTGTTTATATATGGGATATTTAGCTACATCAAACTTTGAACCTTCTTGTGAGACCAAAGAATTGTCCTGGAGCCAAAGTCTTAACAATTACAAAGAATCATCTTGCTGATTAGTTTTGAGAAGAAGATTCTTAAAGATATACTCTATATATTCATATGTAAAACTTTAACACAACCACCCCCCCCCCCATGTGGCCTCACCCTACCCCCTGGGGTCATGATTATTACAACTTTGAATCTACACTACCTGAGGATACTTCCAAACAAGTTTCAGCTTTCCTGGCTGATTACTTTCTGAGGAGAAGAACTCTTAAATATTTACTCTATATATTCCTATGTAAAACTTCGACCCCCCCCCCCCCCTTGTGCCCCACCCTACCCCATGGATCAAGATTTTCACAACTTTGAATCTACACTGCCTGATGATGCTTCCACACAAGTTTCAGCTTTCCTGGCTAATTAGTTTCTGAGAAGAAGATTTTTAAAGATTTACTCTATATATTCCTATGTAAAACTTCGACCCCCCATTGGGGCCCCACCCTACCCCCAGGGATCAGGATTTTCACAACTTTGAATCTACACTACCTGAGGATGCTTCCACACAAGTTTCAGCTTTCCTGGCTGATTAGTTTTTGAGAAGAAGATTTTTAAAGATTTACTCTATATATTCCTATGTAAAACTTCGACCCCCCATTGTGGCCCCACCCTACCCCCAGGGATCATGAATTTCACAACTTTGAATCTACACTACCTGATGATGCTTCCACACAAGTTTCAGCTTTCCTGGCTGATTAGTTTCTGAGAAGAAGATTTTTAAAGATTTACTTTATATATTCCTATGTAAAACTTCGACCCCCCCATTGAGGCCCCACCCTACCCCCAGGGATCAGGATTTTCACAACTTTGAATCTACACTACCTGAGGATACTTCCAAACAAGTTTCAGCTTTCCTGGCTGATTACTTTCTGAGGAAAAGAACTCTTAAATATTTACTCTATATATTCCTATGTAAAACTTGGACCCCCCCCCCATTGTGCCCCACCCTACCCCATGGATCATGAATTTCACAACTTTGAATCTACACTACCTGATGATGCTTCCACACAAGTTTCAGCTTTCCTGGCTAATTAGTTTCTGAGAAGAAGATTTTTAAAGATTTACTCTATATATTCCTATGTAAAACTTCGACCCCCCATTGTGGCCCCACCCTACCCCCTGGGGTCATGATTTTCACAACTTTGAATCTACACTACCTGAGAATGCTTTCACACAAGTTTCAGCTTTCCTAGCTGATTAGTTTCTGAGAAGAAGATTTTTAAAGATTTACTTTATATATTCCTATGTAAAACTTCGACCCCCCATTGAGGCCCAACCCTACCCCCAGGGATCAGGATTTTCACAACTTTGAATCTACACTACCTGATGATGCTTCCACAAAAGTTTCAGCTTTCCTGGCTGATTAGTTCTTGAGAAGAAGATTTTTAAAGATTTACTCTATATATTCCTATGTAAAACTTCGACCCCCCATTGTGGCCCCACCCTACCCCCGGGGATCATGATTTTCACAATTTTGAATTTACACTATGATGCTTTCATACAAGTGTCAGCTTTCCTGGCCGATAAGTTACTGAGAAGAAGATTTTTAAAGATATACTCTATATATTCATATGTTAAAATTCGACCCCCCATTGTGGCGCCACCCTACCCCCGGGGGTCATGATTTTCACAATTTAGTATCTACACTACCTGAAGATGCTTCCACACAAGTTTCAGCTTTCCTGGTCTTATGGTTCATGAGAAGAAGATTTTTGAAAATTTCTCGAAAATTTTCATAAATTGCTAATTATCTCCCTTTGCAAAACGGCGTGGTCCTTAATTTTCACAACTGTGAATCCCCTTAGGCTAAGGATGTTTTGTACAAAGTTTGGTTGAAATTGGCCCAGTGGTTCTTGAGAAGATGTTGAAAATGTGAAAAGTTTACAGACAGACGGACAGACGGACGGACAGACAGACAGACAGACGGACGACAGACAAAATGTGATCAGAATAGCTCACTTGAGCTTTCAGCTCAGGTGAGCTAAAAATATTATGAATATAAATGATAAAAGACACCATAACTCAACATTTTGATTACTGACCTCATATAAATTTTATTGTTTTTTTTTTGTAATACCGGATAAAAAATGGGTAAGGATTTGAAAACTGATAGAGGAAATTTGCACTTGAATATCTGTAAAAATTGTGAATGAAAACTTAATAATTTATATCTATTTAATGTCACTACCATTCATAAACTGTATTTCATTTGTTAAAGAGTTAAGCAATTTGTGTTTTTCACAATTAAGAAAATCTCAATCATAGTGTAAAATTTTTAAGGATTTTGCTTAAGTTTTCCAAAAATATTCAATTGCCATTAACTCAAAAAGAAGGTCATTGTAAATCATGTCTAACCAGAAACACTGTGAACAAAAGTAGGCAAACATTTATATAAACATTATTCTATTATATATTGTATTCATACAGCTTTGCCAAAGAGGGTTACAAAAACATAATTTCAATTCTAGTCTACATACTGTTAATTCCTTATTAAACGCAAAGAATTAATTTCCGCGTAAAATCGCGAGAAGCAGTCCTCGCTGATTTAAAAATTTGAACTATATGAAATTATAACAAAAAAGTGGTGCTCGCGATTTTGTATTCTTGCGATATTACGCGGATTTAAAGACCCGCGTAAAAAATGAATTAACAGCAATTTTGGTGAGAAGCTACATGTATTTGTACAGAATTATCAACTTAAAAAGAGCAAAAATTCAAGAATATATCTTAAAGAGCTATATAATCATGTACTTTATCGTATTGAACCATAAAGACATTAAAATAAGCATTTAAAGGAATTTGATGCATATTATATAAAAGATAAAAATAAAAATTATGATAAAATTTCCATGTGGTACATTGGTAAGGTAAAAATAGGATCCACTTTCTTTTCATAACCGGTTTGAAAAATAAAAAACCACGCATTTTTAATTCTGCTCGTCCTTTAATCATCTTTTTCTGTGGTTGCAAGGTTACTGAATTTGAGAATGAAGAATGAATTTTATTTATCTAGATGTTTAGGTTATTTTTCTAATGTAAAGGAATAAGGAAGTTTATTAACGTTCGTCTTTGATCTTCTCATCATTATTCGTCCTGAGAGTTTGGTAAATCCATTAAGATCACTAAAATAAGCGGCCTCGGGATATTGTTGGCGTCTTTTGGGAATTTACATTACTATCGCTCTCTTTACAGCAAATATGTATCTTTATCTTAGCATTTTTTTAAACCAAAAAGAGGCAAATGACCGGCAATATCTATTTCGTGTTCTCGGGTCTTTTTAGTTAAAACTGCAAATAATTGTTGATGAGTTTAGTCCACGATATAAGGATCATCTTCAGTACACTAATTGTAACGACAACGGGGAAACATGGCTGATGACTTGAGAAGCCTATTTGCTAAAATAGACTTCTTTATAGAGACAGGATTGTCAACATTATTCATCAGATCTCCCATTAAGATTCAAATATGTAATAAACAATTGTTTAGCAAGTGAAATTCCATTATTTTTAGTTTTAGAAATTAATTGTTCACTTTATTTTAATACTAAACTCTTCTTCTAACATTATTGCATGTAATATAGTGCTAAAATGGCCCAGACCATGCAGCTGCCTTAAAACATGAAATCATCAATAAAAAGTTTTGATTTTCCTCTTATGTATCAGTGTTTGAAGTTTATGAAGTTTAAAGGTTCGTGTAGATTCATGTAGCACATTTTTTTTTAAATTAACTTGAAATTTTAATTAAAAAAAAACAAGCAGATTTTTGTTTTAAAATACTGAAGATATAGACGTATTGATTCGATGGTGAATAAAATAATCTTGTTACGTGTATCAACTCAGTTAGACGGGTGATGGAAAATTTAAAACAACCTTCTCAATATGAACAATATCGTGCAGTAAATCACGTATATTATTTACAAGAAATAATTCACGTTAAGGAAGAAGTCTTTTCTGGTTTTCTACTTGTCAAACGTAAATTGGATTAATTGTCCATTATACCAAGAAGAAAGGAGATTAAAATAGTATATTTTTGGGAGTTGATTCTAATCAACTCTCCAATGCAGTTACTCTGTCAAAATGAAAGTGAAACCGTGTTTGGGCCAAAGCACAAATCATCGCCACTGACAAAAATTAGTTCTTGAGAATAATGTATGCTAAAGCATTGTTTTTCAAGGAAACATGTTTATAAATACCTTGAAAATAGTCAGATTTTAAATGGTACGAACAATTTAGATATTTTTTGTAGTTGTACGTATTCTTACGCCAGAGTTCAATATAGTCTCGTTCAACTCGACGCTCGGCTGTCTCCGTAAATCTCCGACAAGCAGAGATTCTCTCTTACTTGTCGGAGATTAACGGCGATAGCCGAGCGTTTGGTTGAACAAGACGAGAGTTCAATATTGCTTGGATCCATACATTTCCAAGAAATACTTCTATCACTGATACATAGTTTGACTGAATTTATTACATCTTTAAATATTACTTAACATGATTGATATGGGGTTTTATCAACATTCTTGTGTCGAAAAAGTCCGAAATTCATATTATAAAATTGTGCGTAATTCAAATACAGATTAGAAACTACCTGTACTTGTCATGCAAAATAACATATCATTCATTTTAAAATAAATAACCATCGATAAAATCAACTCCCGTCAGTTCTTCGGTACTTTGATCTTATTTACTATCATACAACTTGGCATAGAAATAGATATCAATGTTTAGAATCTAACAAGGACTATATTTTTGCGGAATATTGGCGTATGAAAATATAACATGTTTCGCAATTCAGAATTGCTGTAGATTATTGAGTCTGTTTTAGCATTCGTTTTAAAACAGTAACATTAATGTTGGATTTCTTAACTAATGTAAACTAATGATATAATACTTGGGTCTCAGAATTTGTTTTTTAATAAGATTTGCCTTAAAATTTACTTTTTATCAGCAGTTTAAAGTGCACATTCTTAACATTGAGTTGTGTGAAAAAAATCACTTCAATCTGTTTTCACCTCTTATTAGATGATCAATATATAAGCTTTTCTGTCAATTTATATCTTTATATAAAGACATTATAGTATGTAAAAATCAGAAATATTTTGGTATCAGAAGCTTAAAAAAATAATTAAAATATCTTCAAAATTTAAGAAAATTAGAAGAAATGCAAGGAAATGCGAGCAAAGCATTAATAAAGTTTAGTTTCAATATTTATTCCAATTTAGTAGTATAGGCTGATATACATTCTGACAATCTTTCATTTTATTGAAGACTAGAATCTTCAAATTTTAAACAGATGTCTACTTAACTGCAAAGAACTACATTTATTTTTTTCATCCTTTAACTGATAACGAAAAGACACCTTAACACACCTTCTTCATCATTTAATATTTGTTTCATTAATAAACATTCTATCGTAGAATTAATTACCTTGGCATGTCATTACTACAATTACACTAATACTGGTCTGGTATCTGTTAATTGTATTGCACTGCAGACATTCTTTAGAGTTCGTATTTATAGTATATATTTAAGGGACATGGTCACGATTTGGTCAAAAATTATTTTCTCGACTTTAATTTTTACAATGCTTCAGTAAGGCATTCTTAATGTGCAACCAAAATCTATGCGTCATTTATTGCGTTATAAGAAAGTAACAGAGCTTGCAACTATTTGCTATGTAAACAAAGCTTTTGTTTACATTTTGAACGTTGAAGTAAATTTTTAGTCTTAGACTAAAAATGAATGTGGTAAACCTTCAGATCTGTTTTTTTTATGCTTAAAATGAATAAGAAGATGGAAAAATCAGCTTGAAAAAGAACTTTTACCGGTACATTGAACTATTGTAAACAAAAACAGGGCACGAGCCTTGTTTACATGAAAAAGATCTAAAGTTGTGAGCCCTGTTTCTTGTTCTAACTTCAATACTGACTCTCCAATTTCATTTAGTCATTGGAAATGCATTTCTAAAGCATTGTAAATAATTAAAACAGAAAAGTTGAATTTGACCAAAATCGTGACAATGCTCCTTTAAGTAGGTGAATGTATATAGAGAAGTAGGTAACTAATTGGCTGCTCTATGTATGTTGAGGGTGAGAAGAGTACATTGCTACAGCGTTATATCACCTTGTGTACCACTAGCCTTTTATTGTTCGGTTCTTTCTAGTGCGATACAAACCATTGTTGTAGCTCACTTTTTGTAAACAATAATAGATTATCTCTCAACCTCTCTGTAATTAAAAAAAAGGTAGCGACTTCTTACAATATTTTAAATCAATAATAAATAAAAACTCTTTTAACAATGTACTTGCTTTAATTGCTTTTTGTTTTTATGACCAAAATCATTTGGTTCACGAGTAAAAAAAGAAATAATCATAAACTGATTATTATGAAATTTTATTAAACTGTAATGTATTCATTTTGTCAAAATTCCTGACAAAGAAGTATATTCTAGAAGCTTGGTTTATAGAGCATTGTGTTTGAAGATGTGAACTATTATTTCCATCCAAAAGTGGATGCCTTTTTAGGAGATTTTTAAAAAAAAAATTTTACCAAAAGTCTATTGATTCTGATAGGATATATGTATCAATATATAAAAGAAATACACGTTACTGTTATAGTGTACCCACATTGATAATAAAATGTGTTCTGATTTTAAAATCAATATTAAATGAATGTTTACTTTTTTCATTACGATGATAGATACATGAATGATAAGATATTTTGTCCATTTCTGTTTCCTTTTGAAGTCATGTTTTGTTGACCCCGCGTTCAATATTTATTAACGTTATCTTAAACAAAAAGTACAAGTATTCGCCGATGCACTGTAAGACTCCAAATGGTCTAAATGGAGGATACTCAAATTCGTCTTTGATACTAGATGATGTTTAATCTATTGACTTAGTTATCATTAAAATACACCATAAATATATCTTGATATGAGTTTTACTCAAGTCATTGCCCATCAAATGACGCTCATGCTGAAAAACAATGTTTGCTTCCATCTGTTTATATTTCACATTAAATTAAAATGAATGGTTTACCGAATATAATATTACATATAAATAACTGTTTCCATGAATTTTGAGTTTTGTTAGCCGAAAATTAAATGAATTATCAGTTATTTAACATTAAAAACACAACAGAGTTAAAGCATTTCAACCGCACTATCTGTAAGATCTTAATACCCTTTTTTGTTAAATAAAAATTACTATCAAAGCATGCAGTGTAGTAGGTTTCTTTTTCTTTTAATTTTGTTTTTTATAAAAAAAATCAAGTCCATTCACATCATCATCATCATCATGGTATATGTATACAATTAAGAAAATTTCTAAATTTTGAATCAAATTCAAATCTTTAATTAACACATGCATTAGTGATACATCTTAATTCTACTTCCTCATATGAACATTATTGTTCAAAATACCATGTAACTTTTTGTAGTTGAATTTTCTGACACATATTCTTTATTCAAGACACACACATATATATATATATATATATATATATATATATATATATATATATATAGTTTTAATATCTTATGAAATTTTATATCAATATCGATCTAGAGTAATAAAAATTATGAGATTTCACATTTCTAATGATTCTTCATCATTGCCTTCAACTAATCAAAGTACTGAAAGTACTGAAAAGCGCTAAGTCGGGAAGAAAGTGTTAAAAATATATCGATCGATATGAAAATACATGTAAAGAATCATATTGCTCGTTATTGAGAAAAATGCACTTACTCAGAATTCAGAAATGATGTAGAATTTGGATCTGTCTCAGTTATAGAATGCATAATTCTTTTTAATGATTAATGCATGTTGTCGTGTTACATGAAAACAAAATACTGATGACAGACTTTTTAAAAAATCATAATAAAAGCATTTCGCAATAAATGTAAGCATAAATGGTTATCCATTTGACTGTAAAGTCAAAATTTACAATTTACAGTATAACAATCTGCCTTAAGCCATGTTGAAAAAATGCTTGATTTTAAAATTTTAGCAATTTCTGGAAATCGATATCATTTGTAGTAATTTTATAATGATATTGCTTGTTAGTTTTAAACAGATTTCGCAACTGTTTAGCAGAGCTGCAGAGTGCGTGCTTCTTGTGAAGAAAATAAAGACAGATCTGCCTTGCAGGGAATGCTACTTATTCTTCAAAATATAAGATTTGGTATTTGAACAATATTTCCAGCCTTTTTTTACAATACACCATGCAAAGACCCCTAATGTATTCACATTACCTGAGATGTTAGAATATCAAAATGGAGTCGCTTCTTTTCATTTAAGCATCAACTAAACGGTCTCTTCTGAGGTATATTTTAGGGTATATCATTGAATTTGATGAAGTCTAGCTCACATCTCATCAGACGTAAAAAGTATCGTGTTTTTAACAAGTTTTATTAAAAGGATGTTGTCATGGACGCCTATGCAGATGTCACAACAGTATTTCACCGTACTAGGTTCACGTCTAAACCTAGCTGAGGCAAAACCATTCCCGAATTCTCCTTCGAATTTGGGCCGTTTCCGCCTGCAACAGGGGCTACCTTTTTATGGATGAAAAAAAAATAATGTGGAAGATGTCTGACTATTCACGTTTTGAAACAATGCGAGCTAGGTCATTTTTTGTGATGTGTGTTGTTTTTTATGGGAAGAGGGGTGATAAGTTCTTGGCTTGTGGTCTTGTGCTTTTCAAGCACACGTGTAACTTCGACGTAAAAAAAACTCTCGTGCCTTGCTTGTGTTTTTGATACTAAATTGGAGAAGAAGTGTTGTTTTAAAAAATATCAAAAAGATTTTCGCAGAAGTTTGTTTTGAATTTTTAACTTGTATCTAAAGATGCGCATTTATGGTAGGGATATATAGTAAACTTTAATACTGTAGTGACACCTGCAATACATACAAGGTCTGCCGGAAAGGCCCGAGAAGTTGCCATTGGATAGAGGAACTGTTTTCACCAGCGTAACAGAGGTCGTACTAAAGAAAACCCGTAGCCATGTAATAGGGTACGGGTTCTTTTAGAAAAATTGAACTCAGATAGAAAACTTTTAGTATATTTTCGACGTTATCAAGCAATATTAAATTGGCAAGAAGTTTTATTTCATATATACCAATATAATGGGTATCACATAATAAGCGAATTCATTTAAATATCTAAAAGTTATATTTAATTCATAGCAATGTTGAATCTTACACATTTTTACTGTTACTAAGTGTTTTTATTAATGCGTAATTTGTCCATACTGCACATAAATTAAATCATTAATAAAATCATATTTGCAAATTAAACGAGGTAAGCTGGTATCATTTTATAAAGATTATTACATATATTTACTGTAGTATTTCAAGTAACTCGACAGTTTTATTTTTTTCATAAATAATAATCAAATCATTGGTTTTGGATAATTATAAAATTACATATCAATGCAAATTGAAAGAAAAATATTTCTGAAATATTGCATACAGGAAACAAAGCCTAAAATAATGTTTATAAAAAGCAGCACAAATTATCGTGAAAAGGGCCCGGTGTTAATTGAAAAATTTTATATATATAAATTCTACATTTTTATATAAAACATGGTGTTCATAACTGTAACACATTACATTTAAAAACACTCAAAACCTTGATATTGTACAATTATTCCAATTATTACTAAACACATAAAACACAATTTAATGCATATAACATCCATTTTTTCTCGAAATAAATCATTGTGACATGGCTTTTGGAGCACCCGTATCCGATATAATTATAATAATGACATTTAAATGAAACTTATTGTTAATTTAATACTGGAGGAACAAATGCATCTGCATGCAGGATAACTTGAAGATAATTAAGTTCCCCCTACTTCATAGTTATGATTTTTACAGAGTACGACTTCTCCATGATACGACTTCTCCAGCATCCGCCAGTAGGTGGTGGTATATAGGAAACGCGAAAACGAAAGTGGAAGTAGGTTTAGAAATCTGGCGACAAAAAAGCGCTGCAGCTATGCTTAGCGCTTTAAAAAGTACACTTATTAAGTAACTTTGTATTGATGTTGTAAATGACTTATGATAATAACGAACAGAGAACAAAAGTCCAAAAGAAAAATACAAAATACAAAACAGGAGCAGAGCAAACACTGACCTCTTAAGAGGTAGGGTGAAATTTATATTCATAAATTATCTCACTAGGTATTCCTCTCTTTATAGTTTTATATCCTTGTAAAAATATCTATTAGTAATTAAGTTCTTATACGTAATATATCGAACATAAAAATCAACCAAAAATCCGTTATACATGAATTTCCCAGAGTATCCTGTAAAGTAGAGATAATATATTAGTACATTTTGAATGAAATGAAGAAGGACGAAAAAAACCCAGGGCGAAAAAATCCTGTATACAGTAATTGAAATAATACATCAAATCAATATTCAAATGTTAGAAATAATTTGCTGGTAATTTGTCATTCATTGATACTCATTCCCTGATTCACGAGTTTCAACGTAATAGCTAACAACTAGAAAATGGTTAATCCGTGCATTTTTATCCTGAAAATGTCGTTTTTCATTCTTCTTTTACATAATGGAGTTTCTTAACATAAATCATTTCTTATTCTCAATTGATACAGACAATCCAAACATCACCGTGCTATACAGTTACTTCCAGCATTGTTTACAAGAGAGACGTAAAGCAAGATTAATATAGAAAACGCTATGTAAAAATTGAACAAATATTGTAAAATCCGGATTGTTACGTAGTGCGGTACTTGGACAACCTTAAAATAGAACGGCTATAATTTCTCTATTTTATCAATATCTTCAGGCTTTAGGTATTTTTGTAGACAATCTAGAGAGTATTTCCAAAGTGCTTCTTGCTTCTCTTGATTTCTAAGAAACAAATGTTGTGCTTATTAATCGGCAGAAAAATGTGAATTACATTACACATTATTCAAAAAACGAAACATTGTTAGAGGGCTACTACTTATAACAACAAAAGGACTAGATGTTGAAGAATAACATTATTCATGTCATGTTTGTGCTTCATTTCTACTTAGAATGGGTATAGTTACATTTATAATTTACTTTTTTATGTGGAGGCCCTCATATAGAAACTTTATATTACACACTTGAGTGTCACAGGGTTAATATTTGCGAAGATCACATAACAAACCTTGCTAAACTGTTAGCCTGCTGGATTCTCATGTCACAATAGTAAGCATCTCTAGTATCTTTTAAGTCTGGATTTACAGCTGCATTGATCAAAGTTTTAGCACCTTCAAACGGATTTTTCGTCTTTCCTTTAAAGAGAAAAAAATGCATGGAAATTGCAACCTAAATATTTTACGAATTCTTTTGTAAGGATCAATCTTTGTAATTAAACAACATAAAAACTAAAGTAGAGCAACTTCTGTTCATAATTACAGGGACATTCACGCTCAAATCAACATATATTCACCTTTTGTTGATTTATTCGTGAATGCCATTGTTTAGTTGACCTAGAGAAAATTAAGAAAAATCTATTTTTATTGGTAACAAGAGTCAATGGAGAGGAAGGGGTGAACTGAGGTGAAATTTTACACTTCATAAATTCCTTTATAGAAGTTGCTATACTAAACAATTAAAGCTGCTTGGCCCAATTTTATATCAAATTTTATGCACGCTTTTAAACGATGGTTATGGTAAGTATATGTATAATAATAGACATTGCAGTAGTTTTCCCAGTCAATTAAACCAAATTCCAATGAAGAAAAATACGTACAAAATTTGCTAACAAAACAAACGACATAAAAGAGTACCGCGTTATTTCGTCTCATGTTAAATTCACCCCAGACGACGAGACGGGTATGGTTGTATTACGACTTTGACATCGCTTTAAATAAACGTCGAAATGATCAAACGAATTACAAATAAACATGTGTACATATTGTTCGCTAATATTTCTGAAGCTTGCTTTCTTTACAATCGATTCATAGCATGCAGGTTGAATAACCTCAATTATTCGGGGGACGAAACCAAACGGTTTCCTTTTCTAAACACCCCCGAGATGCATTTTGGTTTGTTTTTTCGTTTGCCCAAAAAGAAATTCTTTTTATTTACTTTGAATATTTCGAACTTTGAAAGGAGACTGATTCTGCTGGTGTAGGTAGGAGAAAGTCCATAACTTTCTAAGATAAATGGTCTGTATAGAAAAAAATTTGATACTGTAATAACAAAAAAATCGGACCAAGCAGCTTTAAATGTATGATTTTATGACTGAACTTTTAAAAGCAACGCTCTTCCGCGCATGCGTTTGTGTTTGTGCGTGTGTGGATCCTGTAAATCTCAATAATTAAACAGTGCTTAAAACCTTGACATCATGACTGAATTCGAAGCGTTTCATAAAATATATCCAAACATTTACCGATGATTTTCGATAGCTGGAAAAACACTTTCCACATTCCGAGGTCACTGAAGCTTCTGGTGATTTCAGTATCAACAATGCCCGGATGTATACTGTTGACGGTTACATTTGTCTTTCGGAGACGCCTGTTCAAGCAATACATCTGCATTATCTGGTAAAAAATGAAAAAAAAACTATCACATCCGCAAACAGCAAGATTACCCGTTATACATTGCATGATCGAAGAAATGTTTTGTTTTAAATGTTTATATTGTCATAGAAAAAGACATTTCATAAATGCAACATATCAGATTAATATGAATGAAAATATGTGTGGAACGGTTTAAAGAAATACCAACATCCTACCTGATATAATTTTGAATTCCCATAATACTGAAGTCTTTTAAAGTTTTCCTTTGTGTGGTGTTTTCCCTGAGCTTTCTCCAAATCAAAACTAGAGGTTAGATACGCCTCACTGGAAACCAAGACTATTCTACAGTCTTCGCCCGAGTTCAGCATAACTGGTAATAACTTGGTTACTAAGAGAAAGTGTCCGAGATAATTCACCTTAAAAAGAAAATTTATCCATTGATTTTCGCAAGATGGTATTATACAATGCAAATGAAAATTTTATACTATATGAATGAAAATCATAACATAGAAATTAAAGAATTATAACGTAAGAATTTAAAAATAACTCAATACAGATAGAAGTTACATGTACACAAATTAAAATTATGGAATGAAAATGAATAACTTTAAAATGCATATGAAAAACAATTAACTAGAAATTGAAAGTTAACCAATACAAATAGAAAACAATGCAATGCTGTAACAAATAACAATTTCTACATGTACAATACAAATGGATACAGTACTTGTAACATCAAATTTTCCTTCCTTGGACTTGCCATACACAACTTACCTGAAACATAATTTCAAAACCATCTTCTGTATATTCTGGAATTAAAACAAAATGAACATAACATTTTCAATGTCTCTAGGATACGAAAACTAGCTACTCTGTGTTTTTTGATACTTTAATATTCAAGTTTGTATGTCACAACAACATGCAAATATGTACAAAATTGACATACCTAGTGGATGCATTGCAATTCCTGCATTACAAAGTAACAAATGGAGTTTAGTTTCTTTAGATTTGAATGTTTCTATGAAGTTTTCAACTGAGTTAAGGGATGCA
The DNA here is from genome assembly GCF_025612915.1 of Magallana angulata. NCBI lineage: Eukaryota > Metazoa > Mollusca > Bivalvia > Ostreida > Ostreidae > Magallana > Magallana angulata. The sequence goes on from NC_069115.1 coordinate 41,795,070, forward strand.
AGGTCTAGAGCCATGAATTCCACGTCGAGTCTCTCTTTCGAACATATTCCTGCTGTACCTTTTGCTTTTTCCTCCTCAAATTCCTTCTGCATTTTTTCTATTGCCTTTGGATTGGGGTAAAACATTCATGTACTAAATAAAATCACAAGTCGTCTATTTACTTTTTCAATTGTTCTTCTGGATTTTGAAATAAACACACTGAATTCGCATTTAGTGTAAGAATATGCTGGCATTCGGTGCACATCGAGATTACGTCATCATTTAACTATACATGTACATACGTTAGGTCCATGTCCACTGAAAATCGTTGTTTTATCTTTCGCATTTTCAATTGGAGAAACTGCGATCACAGAGTAATGAATTGCAATTACTTAACTAACATCTTAAATTATTGAGCGAGGTTGCAGTTGATATGCAAACTTTGTAAGTTCTTTATTGTTAAATGACAGTGCTCAAAAGTAAATAGTTATAAATTTACCTTTATTTATGGATATCTTTCACGGAACTTTCTCAGTACTCACATTTTTAGCTCGCTCCTCTGATCTGCATGCGATTATTACTCTAGCCCCCATCATGGCTATCCATTTCGACGTTTCATATCCAATACCTACGAAAGTTTAGAAATGTTTTACACTGGACTTTTTTTAAATGGAGTTAGCCTCTTATTAAAGAAAGGAAGATGAATGTTTCCCTCCAATTAATAGATGTAAGCTAGTAAGGACACCTTATCAATCATTATTAGCCATCCCAGCAGTTAATGGCTGTGTATTCTTTGGATCTATTTGAAAAAGTACCTATAGATTAACACAAGTACGTATAGATTGCACACAATTATCATAATATATAAAAATCAATCCGTTGGTATCGATAAAACTTTCTTGTCCATGTTTTTAAAATGAATGATAATAATGTTAATGTTTGAACAAAGGTAGTGATATTTCAATTGAATATAAAAATTGTATTGGTTGTACTGGCATACAAAATCCCATAGAGAGCTTAAGAGAGAGAGAGAGAGAGAGAGAGAGAGAGAGAGAGAGAGAGAGAGAGAGAGAGAGAGAGAGAGAGAGAGAGAGAGGGTGAGTTTACTATGACGGTCAACTCTTTACGTCGATTCCTATTGTGACGTAAGCAAACCCGCGAGCTACGTTAAAAGAATGATCTGTTAGCATGACTCATGCATTTACCCTTGTTTATTCAGTGTTTTTGACACTCCAAAGTCTTAACTTGGGGTTAATCTATTTTAAAATCAGTTTGTTTACTAAACATCACATGTACAATCATTATAATTAACGCAAAAAAACGGTACGATAGACATGCACGCTGTACTAAATACAAAACTGTACATGAACATCAATGCTTGTTCTGAAAAAGTGCCGCAGGCAAAGTCATGCACATAGATGTAATCTTGGAAGTCAATGGTTTGCTTACAACTTGGACTGCCACTTATACGAGATTAAATGCCGAAACCCTGATGTTAAGTTTAGCTCAGGTTTGTAAGTTTTAGGCCGTAGTGATATTCCATATTTTAGAGTCAGGATTCTTCTTCCGTTTATAAATGAACTCAACCTGAGTGTCAATATTTATGACAAGCTTCAATCGAGTGGTGATTTTAAATGAAAAAGTGTCAAAGTAAATAAAACAGGGTATTTTTTCTTGTGATTAGATAATGAATGGGTATATAGCAAATCTATAGTATCACGTAGCATCAATCACTTACATGCGCGGATCCAGAAAATTTTTCCAGGGGGGGGGGGGGTCCGAAGGATAATTGTGTTTGCCAGGGGGGGGTCCGAGGCATATTTTCGCGATAATTTTACTATGTAAATTTAATAAATTTTTATTTTCCAGGGGGGGTCGGGACCCCCCCGACCCCCCCTCTAGATCCGCGCATGACTTATAAACATGAAATACTGAGAAATACATTGACTTACCCGTATTTCCCCCGGTGACAAGAACGACTCGGTCAGTAGTCAGGGGTACTTGGGGGAGTGATGGCGTCCCTCCCATGTTTGTGTTAGGACTGACTAAATGTCTCAGTCACTCGTGACAGTGACAGTCATGTTGGTAAATATGGACTCTTTGCTACGGTAGTCCGTTCTCGTCTAAAATCAATATTTTTAAAATGTGTTTCCTTTTCACAAGTGCGGATGTTTAGTTACAGGGGTTAATATATAAATAGGCCTAGTGCCTGTTTAGGAGGGTAAGAGTTGAAATTGACACCCCGAGAAAACTATTGTCAACCGATGCGAAGCGTCTATCGAAACAAATGTGAACCTTCATCAAAATCCCTTTTATATTATTTTTGAAGTGGTTAGCGTATGTACGCGTAACGCTTCATGTAATGCAACCAAAATTATTACGCAATCCGGATGCTTCGTCAAAGCGCTACCTATGTTAAATCAAAGTATTGAGAGTACTGCAAGTCAACCTTCAATTAGGACAGAATAACACACCTAGAAAAAGTAATCAAATTATTAGTTAATTATTGGATTATAAAAGATATCTTGATAAATAAACTTACCTATGTCGGAAAAGCGAAAAATTTGCAGTTTTAAGACAAAAAATTAATATCTAAAAAAATTCAGGTCTGTTAGGTATAACAAAAGCCCCTGCGGGATTTGAACCCGGGATGTATGGAACACAATCCCGACACTTTATCCACTCGGCTTTGGAGTAAGTTATAAGTTGCCGTCGATTAAATCCTTTTAATAAAACAAAATGTCGTTTCGATCAGAAGTCAGCCATTTTGTGATAATGTGTTATTGCACCTTAATGTAAATGTATACTTTTACTTAGTTTGCACGTCTTTTGCTGAATAACTTTAAATAAACTTAAGGTAGAGACAGAGAGCAATCACTTGATCGATAGATTTCGCTATTTAGCACGAGCTATTTTTCCGGATTTCTGAACGCCGTCAGATAATTATCTCCGTTTACACATTATTGTCTATCGAAACAAAATGGCCGACGGGGCAGACGATTCAGAGTCGAAAAAAATACCACGAATAAAAGGCAAATTTGCAAGTCGTATAAAATCATGGCGGTCATCTAGATTAAAGCATATGAACAAGAAAAGGGATGTGGGTAAAATAGAGAACGATTATGACTATAAATATATCAATAACACGGAACGGATATATTATTGCCAAGAACATGTGGTTTCGATTAGTTTTTAGTATTTCCTTTTCTCGTTGTATGGCTAATACTAGCATGTGGGCAAAATATTTGAGATAAATTGTTTGTTAAAGCAATTTTGAGGTAGATGTTATTGAAAAATTTAATGTCCATTTTCAAATAAATTTGATTACATTGAAATTATTTTTTTAAAATTTAATCCTCGGAATGAATTTCAAAATTAAAAATTAAAAAGATAAGATTCAACAATATCAAAGTATATTTATTGTAAGTACATGAATATAAATAAAACTAGACACAATCTCGTTGCGAGCAACGAGGAGGTCTTCCGTCCGATTTTTAGATGAGGAAATGACCTTGCCTTTTATCTTACTCAACGAAACATATCAGAAAATGCAGATGTGATCTAAAAGAGGGATGGATGAAGGATTATACACCCCGTTGGATCCCTAATTTAAAGGACCAGCCCCATATTTTATTTCATATTAAATAAGAGGTCTTTTGACCTAATAACAGGTCTAATGACCTGGGATAAAAAGATATCGAAGAAAAAAAATAGGGTCTGCCTTTGTGAACGGAAGACCCTAATAACAATAAGAATAGAAGGGTCTTCCGCTGAAGACGAAAGACCCTTATGATAAAAAACTGTTTTCTAAATCTTAATTGAAGAGTGTTTTTCAACTTGTACCACAGTCCAACAACCCTTTTATGTTGAATATTTTAGTTAGAAAATTAAATAAAAAGGAGAGAAAGAAATGGAGAGAAAGAACAAATCTTGGCTCCGGCGTGATTAGAACACATGTCTCAATTTAAACATAGCTGACGCGAAATAATTCCCGAATTTGTCTTTGAATTTGGGGTGTTTCCGCCCGGGAGAGGAGCTGAGTTTTTGTATGAGATGAATAACAACGTGTAAGATGTCTGACTATTCAGGTTTGGTAACAGTGCGAGGTCATTTGAAATAGTGATGCTTGTTTGTGTCTGGAGGGGAGTGAAAAGACCCGAGCTTGATTTTCGTCGTAAATAAATCGGAAATAGAATTTTGGGGTGTGAATCTCGGATTCGGTTAACAACAATTAGGGCAAATCCTAAAACAATGACTGATGCATTTTACCCATGTATTTCAGTATTGAGAATTTTTTTGTGTCGTTTACTATTATGTTTGACTGTTTTATTTCAACAGGATTGATAAAATCTTTATAAATGTAGAAATAACGAAATCAGTAACACGTAAATTTATTCGGTAAAAATTTGATGACAGTAATTTCCACAGTTCTAACATTCATAGGTAGTTCACACGCTATCGTAGATACAGACAAAATGGAAAACAAGAAATATACATGCAACAGAAATATTACGCGGCTGCTTACATCCCATGTACTATGTAAATTTTAAGTCCCCGTACAGGCTATACTCGCCGTTTGGTCTCAGGAATTTCTTCTTTATTGTTCAATCCGCTGCATATTTGGCAGACAATAGGAATGGGGTCCGAGATACATTTACACAAAATTTCATTAGGATTGAGTAAGGGGCTCGGGAGTTAGAATTTTTTTCTACAGTACATGTCAAGCACGCCAATCGAAACTCAAATGCCAAAAAATCATAACTCTCTTAAAAATGAACGAATATGTTTGGTCATTAGAACAGTAATCTAGAATTGAACTAGGTTGAAAATAAAGGTTCAAGATGAAAGATCCTGTAAAATCAGGCCAGTAAAACTAAATGATTTTGTGAATAGGAAGGAGGGGGGGGGGGGGTCGGTGCGTGTACTGTGTAAATTTAATTTCCACGTATAGGCAATAAGCGTCGTTTAATCTCAGGAATTTCGTCTTAATTCTTCAATCCGCTGCATATTTAAGAGACGATAAGAATGTGGTCCGAGGTTTGAAAGATGTAACTATTGATTTTTTTTTTTTTTACATCTGTTTATTCTTAGGCTCAAACACTCATAAACGGGTGGTCAATTTTCCAACCTTGTCGCAGTCACCCGTTCGTTTGTATAGTTACGTGTATAAACTTCGGAGGTTTTTCTTAATCCCAGACAGGCAACAGATTTGTATCAGTATATAGACACGCACAAAAAAGAAAAGAAAAAAGTACACCATCTGTAATAAAAATGACTTTTTAGCGTTGACTTCCAATCAGTAAGAAGACAATCATTAAACAATGAATTTCAAATTATTTAAATCCATAGACATTATCCCGTAACTTAAAATAAATACATGTATAATTTTTGTACGCAATGTACATTTAGCCTCTATACAATTTACTGCATGTTACTTGTATTAGTTCTTATTCAAATGCTAAAACAGTTGTACTTTAGAGAGAGAGAGAGAGAGAGAGAGAGAGAGAGAGAGAGAGAGAGAGAGAGAGAGAGAGAGAGAGAGAGAGAGAGAGAGAGAGAGAGAGAGAGAGAGAGATATATATTTCATAGTGTTTTATAGTGTTCAGGAAATCAATATATAAGCAACCTATGTCAATAAACGCATGTATTCATGCATGCGTTTATCTATATAATTATGTAAATAAATACAAATCAGTCCTCATTTTAAAGCCATGTAGAATAACGTTTGTGCATTGCTAAGTAAATGTTGTGTGCATACAGTCAAGGAGATGGCGGCATTTCTTTGATGCCGGCAAAGCGACCAAGTGAACTCTAATGCAGTCGTACTGCAAGGGAGCTTCGGCGGCATGTCTTTGATGCTGGTGATGCGACGAGCGTCTGAATTAAGCCAACTGCTGACAGAAACAAGCTCTATATTTATACTAAAAAAGCTGTTATTATCTTTATTTATTAGAAAAATAAAACGGAAAACAATAAAAACCATCATTTTAAAGATAAAATCATGAAACAAAACAAAATTAGGGAAGAAATATAATCGGCACTTGGGGACGGAACCCGGGTCGCCTGGGCACAAGTCCACCACTCTAACGACTGAGCTACGCGGACCCTCGCTTCAGAACTTTTGAGCTCAAAATCTCGGGAATGCATGGATTGATTTAAAAACGAATTTCATATTCTGAAGTGTTTTAAGTGTCTCTTTCGAATGAAAAAAAAAAAAATTCAAGTTTAAAAAATTGAAAAATTAAGGTTTTTCATTTCCTTCCAGTGACGACCGGAAGTGACGGCGGACGTTCGGATATGCGAAGGGCACTGCGGCCGTTCACTCTCTACCAACTCTGAAAATTTGAAGGTTCTATCTTAAATACTTTTTGAGAAAAATCGTGAACAAGCAAAAACGTAAAATCTTTAATATCTCGGTACCGGAAGTAATGACCAAAAAAAGCTCGTGTAATTTTCTTACAAATTTTGTCATGAATAAGATCTGAAAATTTCATGAAAATCGGCTGAAGCATTTTTGAGAAAACGTGGGAGAAAAAAAAAAGAATAATAATAATAATAGAGGAAAAGAATCAAAGCAATAACAATAAGGTCTTCCGTTGGAAACGGAAGACCTTAATAAATAATAAATAACGAATAAATATGATCAATATATATTGATCATTAAATAAACTTTATTTCTAAACAATATTAAAAACCCGTCGTAATAACTGGTTATTATTATTTTACCCCTTTTGTATATTTGGTCTGTCGTTCATATGCAGATAAATTGCACTTGATATTTTCCATATACACTGTATAGATCCGATTTTAACATGTTACCCGACATACTACATGTAACTGTTTGATTATTTCCGTAAGAAATAAAGAAGAAAGCATTCATTGGTTGCAAATGTTTTTCTTTTCAGAAACTGTCTGTGGTGGATGAATCACTAACTGAAAGATGTTTATTTTGAAAAAGGGCAAGCTGTTTGACTTTAAGTTGTTTGACGTCACCTGACGTCGTGGAAATATAAAATGGTGCTCCGTAAATCTAATTCATGCAAAGTAAAAATCGCTGTATCTTTGTAAAAAAAAAATTAATTCATGTGAATTTTTGTAAAAAATATTTTTAATTGTTAGTCATTTAATAAAACATACGCCATCCTATAAAGTACACGGTAATTTCGCTGTAAATCACTTTGTCCTCGGATTTTTCTAACAAGCCTCGTATATAGGAAAAGAGTCCGGCCGTATGAATATATACAATATCGTATCTCGCTCGCGTGTCATTGAGAAGAAGTGAGAATGTCGTGAAATGGCTATATGTAAATTGGTATAAAAATTCTAAATTAATAGTAAATGATACGAAGAATGCAACATATATTTGTTTGAATCTATGTTCTAAGTATTATTTGCATGTGATACTACAGGGGCTGGTAAAATATGTTTATTTTACGTGTTTAAATAGTAGCCTAAAATAAATAGATTGGATCTCTGAACCAATATTTTAGAGTTCTTGCTCTTTGATTTCTACATGTGGTTAATTCGATTGGTAAAATACTTCAGATCATCAGACTTCAGAAATTCCCCCAGACAGTCTATGGAGTATTTCCAAAGTGCTTCTTGCTTTTCTTCATTTCTGTAAAAGATATTATACACCATAAGATTTAATAAAGAGTTGTACTTGATAATACCAATTAACACATCGATGATTTTTCTTTGTTGTATATACTGCGTCTTTATCTTTTTTTATTTTTTATTTCTTCATCAGAAATGATATTACACTTCATTTCAACATTTTCATTTACATAAAAGTTGGCATTAAGTCATCTTTAGAATGAATCTACAAAATTTACCCTTCAAAATATGGTTTTGGTAACCAAACTAGTCTAATTCATGAACCGTTAAAGTTTCACACATGCATAGACACGCTCGCTTGAAGTGAATCATTTGCCATTAATTTCTTTTGATATCATACTTGTAATACCTTAGAATGCCCAGACAAGAACACTTATAAAGTTATTTAACAGGATGTTATTGGTACAATGGGTGACTAATTCTGCATGACAGTAATTCCCGTGTGTTAGATAGATTTCAACTTCGCAATTAACAATGCAGGAGTTTTTGTACCTTGCTAGACTGTTCGCCTGTTTGATTCTCATATGATCAACAAAATACACATCCCTGGTATTGGGCTGGTACCTTTGAATCGGGGTTAACAGTTGCATTGATCAAAGTTTTAGCACCTTCAAATGGAGATTTGGTCAAACCTAGAATGCAAAAATCGACTCTTTTCAGCTATTCAACAAATTATAGAAAATAGTTACCATCATGATTTCCCCAATATTTTTGAGCATTAACACCTTATTGTTCAAATTACGGAGGAGTTTGGATAATTGGAATATAGTTATCCACATCTGCTGATCATAGTATTTTCTGGTGATTTCAGTCTCCACAATGCCCGGATGTACGCTATTCACGGTCACCTCTGTATTTTTCAGTCTTCTGTTTAAATAGTACCTCTGCATTATCTATTACAGATGGGAAAAAAAGATATCTAATATTTCGTTCATATAGCAGAGAGGTGTTTTAATTGAGAGAGAGGGGGAGGGAGAGAATATACATCTTAGAAATTTACAAAATATGTGTAATATAAATGTTGAACTTCTACAGAAATTTTGGTTTCTTACCTGATATAACTTATATAACTTAGAATTTCCATTATGCAATAGCCTTTAAAGGTTTTTTGGACTGTATATTATTTTCCTTGTGCTTTCTCCAGATCAAAGGATGCCTGTACACGTGTGCTGAACTGGAAACCATTATTATCCTACAATCATCGCCAGAGTCCAGCATTATTGGTAATAACATGGCTACCAAGAGAAAGTGTCCAAGATAATTCACTCTCCAAAAGACAATTAAACAATAGCAATAGTTTTTCAATATTCAGACATAATGACCGGGGTACATTATTTTTCTTTTTTCATGGAGGGTGTTTCATAATTTACCTGAAACATTTGTTCATATCCGTCTTCTGTGTATTCTAAAAAACATACGTAACATATATAGTACAATGTATGTATACCTTTCTACTAACCTTTTCCCAGAATATTTTTTTAGATTTCAAATACATGTACTTGTATATACGCTATTTGTAAAATTAAAATCTTCATAAACTGTACCTTGATTTTTTCTCGTCGAATTCCTTCGGCATTTTTTCTATTTCCTTTTGAATTAGAAAAATAATATTTATAAATATTAAAAAAAGATCAGAATCTTTTTTTTTCTATTCTTCTCCTATAATTTTTTTTTTTTTTTTTGCCTGTCAAGATTTTCGAATGAGTCTGCCCCCCCCCCCCCCCACTTTCAAAAACGATGCTACGTGCCTGTTGTAACAAAAACACAATTATTTTGAGAATATAGGCATCATAAATAGAAAAAGTCTATTATTTCTGTTTTGAAACGCTCTTTCCATACTGTCTAGTCCGATTGCATGGAACAGCTTGAGCTCTAGACTCTAAGGGAATTTTGCATCGTGAAATGAATAATAGTGGTAATTGAAAAACTGTGAAAGGCTCCAAATGAATAAAAAATATATTTCCCATTTTTCTCTCTGCAGACAGAAATCTGTTTTCATTCCAAGCATCAATTAAGAAATATTGAGACTTTTTTTATTCGCTACAGTTGTTCTTCACCGAAGTCTTGTGTATACATATATGAACATAATTTTTTTTTTAAAATCAACAAGTGCTATTGTCTAAAATCGACTCTGAGTCTCACATTTTTTTTGCTCGCTCCTCTGTCTGCACGCAATAATAATCAACTCAAGAGCCATTTTAAAAATTCCAAATACACATGTTTGTATGTTTGTGACAGACCACAATTAATATGTGTATAGTAAAATATATCAACTTTACATACCTGCATTTCCTCCAGTGATTAAAGCCACACGATTAGGGGTTTATAAAACTTGAGGGAGAGACGATGCTCCGCCCATTTGTACGCTAAACCGGAATAGAGATTTCTACATCTATCATATTATTGTTTAAACTTTTAAGAAGTTTAAGTATGTTGCTGCATCGTCATCATTACGCGTATAATCGCACTTTGATATGTGTATCAATATATACCTGGTATTTCGTATTTAACAATAACAGGATTCCGTTTGTATCCGTACCAATATACGTGTAGATATGAGCAAATACTAATAATCGTCGATAATTACCAATAAGTATACATGTATAATCTTTAATATATATGTATATTAGAATATGAAGTAGTGTTTTAAGATTTAATTTGAATTTTAAGGTAGTTCATGTGCTGTTATGTAAAGGGGGTCTATGAGTACTAAAAAAACCGCAACGACGCAGGCGCCAAATATGCATATGGTTGCAAACGTAATAATAATGTATCAGTGAATACATGGATTGGAAATTATACTAATTTTTTTTCATTTATAATATAGAGTAACATCTTGGAAAATGAAACTACTTTTTTAAAGATATGTTTTGTTTAAATATCAACCAATGTTGATGCATGTGAAGTTATTATTATTTTTTTTTTTTTGGGGGGGGGGGGGGGTCAAATGTAGGCTTCCTTCTGGGTCGTATTAACCACCAAAGAAAGAATTTCATTGTTTAACTATTGTACAATTTAAAAATTTGTAATTCAGGATTGCATGACGTGTATTCTGAATATGATTTACTTTTATCCCAGTTGGAATCTTAAATTGTGCAATAACGTCTTTTTAAAACTCTACTTTGAGTGTTCAGGGTTTTAGTTTTGAATTTATTTAATCTTTGATGCTTCATTTGGGTATGAAGGTAGCTAGCATATTGTTGGGGAAGAAACCATTATTTTTTATGGAATAAAGAATCGATCACTCCGGAGGAGGGGTGCGAGAGGCCCCGCGGACCTGCGGCCGGTCCGCCAAGACCGGAGCAGACGTCCGCAGGGGCCGCCGAGGCCGGGCGGCCCTCGAGGTCTTCCGTTCCAAAAACTCCTCCATATGGTAAGATCGGGCACATGAATCCGTACCATACAGAGCGGCAGAACTGCGATTCCTCGAGACCGCCTGCGGAAACGGCTAGATACTGCGCGCATCGGCTGTCTCGACACGGCGCGGCATATGCATTTCCTCGGGACGGCCTGCGTTAACTGCGCTGACCTGCCTGCTCTGGCTCTCCGTGTCGGAAACCGGCCGAGCCTGCAGACGAGGGGAAGCCGCCCCTTACCTCTGCTCGACCGACCGGCCTCGACAGCGAGTGCCGATCTCGTAGCGGGGAAAGTGCCGTTTCTCCGCTGAGAGGACGGGGGCCCCTTCCCCGCGCTCTTCCCGACCTGAGCGCGGGGTCCCGTGCCGATCACTAGAGTATTATGAGGTGATCAAATATGGTCGGGAGTGATCACTTCCAACATATTTTAATCACCTCATAATAATCAAAGATTTAATGATACCTTATAGCTTATATCTGCATAATTTTCAGCAATTGTTCGAAATGTATAGGATTGTACATTACAAAATCGATTTGTAGTTTTACCTCAGACAAAAACCCTTGAAAATGTAAACATTTGTCTATAAGATGGCATGTTTTTGTTTAAATTAATGTTATTTTTTTTTTTATTCCTTTTTCTTTTATCCACCCTTATTTTACCCTTTTTTTAAATTAAGAGATCGTTTCAGTATAATTTGTCTTAATACACCTGTACCTACAGAAAATAAATTTGAATTTATGGTTAAAAATAGATTGTTTACGTATATAAAATATCTTGCAGGGTTGTTATGATATTGTTTGAATGGTTAAAAAAAACCAGATTCATGAACTAATTAATTAACCCCATGGGATCGTACGGAGACAAATGATAAAACAAAGGCGGTCCGATGAATACAAAGGAAGGCATGGTAGGTAGATAATCTCATCCATTTAAAAGGTAATTTCAAGTCGTTTCGAAATGTTGAGACTTTGATCTTAATCGGAAGCATCACTCTTATCACATGAATTGGTCACGAAACACTATCAAGATTGACCTCGTCACATGCACCCAACACTGGCCTAAAATCCATTAGTTCCACCTTGATGTTGTCTTACAAATAAGCGTTAGATGATTATTATCTCCTTAGTACTCGAGTATTCACGTGTACTTAAAATGTTATTTAAAAAGTTTTATCCGCTTTTTTTTATTCGTCGTTTCGAAGATGCGTTGTAGAAGGGATCCGGAGCGAAGGGGCGTGTACTAAAGAACGGAAAAGCGTAACATCGATTAAGCAAGGTTGAAACTTCAATTATTTGTCTGCAGTACACTTTTTCTCTTTAGCAAATTTATTTAAAAAATAAAAAATATATATAAAATGATTGTCAAAATTGCAAAGTATCCCTCTTACTTTTTTTTATGCAGAATGCCAAATCTTCATCAACATGCACAGTTCACATTCTACGGTACTTTTTATCATGTAACTTATTTTCATTAATGAAATAGATAGAAAAAAAGAAAACTTACTGTTTCTTATTTTTCGTTCACATTTTTTAAATTTTGGACAGCAAAAATATGTTTCTTAATAATAATAATTACATTTGTATGCATAAAATATGTAAATATATTCTCCAACCACTTTCCCCGCAGTCACGCACTCTAAGCATAACGATGTACCGCAATGACACTTTTTGGCGCACTTTTCGTTATTAACTGTTACGGCTCCGAAAAGTTTCTTTCATTTATCGAAATATGTTAAAGGCATCACAATGAAAGATAATTAGATAAATATACTTAAATTATGTCATTAGATTCCGAAATATTTTGCTAATATGTATATTTTTCAACTCTGTCAATGTCTAAATCGCACAATTTGTTCGCTAACTTTGTGCGACAAAAGTTTTATTGAACTTTGCTGCTTATTGAATAATTATGCAATAATTGTAAACGATGATATTATTCAAGAAAACAGTATGTATCAGAATTTATTTTTCAAATACATAAAGATCAATAAATATAAAAGCGAAAAGAGTTCTAAAAACGTACAATTGACACAGTACACGTATTTAACATTAACAAACCGAAAGAAAAAATAACAAAAACAAAAAAATATTCTATAGCACAGGCCGTAAATAAAATTTTAAACTCTTTTTGGTATTACAAATAGAAATAATATACATCATTTAAAAATATAATTGATGTAGAAGATAAGGTCTTTTGTGCTTTTCCGATTTAGACTCATATACATTCAAACTTCGTTATCTCGAACTAGATGGGGCTGTTAAAAAACTTCGAGATATCCGAATATTCGAGATATCGAGGGTAAAATACTTTAAAAATAGGTGGTTGGGACTTAAAAATTACTTCGACATATCCTTTGTATCCGAGATATCGGTGTTCGAGATATCGAAGTTTAACTGTATATCTAAATATCTATTATGATAACTTATATCTTGTCAATCCGCTTTATTGTGCGGTTCCTATAGCGCACACTCGAAAATGAACATTTTAATGATTTTGATGTTTTCAGAAATTGAATTTGAATTCATTGTATTATAAAATGACATAAGCATCATATACAAAATAATAACATTTTGGAAAATTATTAATTGGGAAAATAAAAGAAAGAATTAATGAAAAAAAAATTCACCGTGTTTATAGAACAAAATTATATATATTTAAGTACATGTATATTTTCAAAAAGCATTTTCCAGATTGTGCACACATTTTTTTCGATATAGTTTTTTCAACAGAGACATTGAACTACTAAAGTCGTGACTACTATCTAAGTCAGGAGTTTTTCTTATACATTACGCGCAAAAATTCGACTTTGCGTTAATATTATCCGTTTACCACTGGGCCAAAAGAGGAACAAGAAACACAACAGCTATAGCAATACTTCCCCCAAGAATACCCACGAAAGAGAACCCATCCAATGTGCTGGCCACCAGTTTCCAGTCGACCTCGTATTTGTTATCGGGTACATAACTCGTCCAGCTTGTGTTATCCTCGATGGGTGACGGGCGTTTCCTGGCCGACCCTTTCCTCATGGTATCCATTTCTATTCCATCAGAGCCCAGCAATGGCATCTCATCGTCTTCGTCATCATCTTCATCGTCTGGCGTGCAAACCAAGCAGTTAAGGCAGGCGACTAAGAGGGTGACGGGCGTTGGGATGGGGTCGTCTTCATCTTTTAGGTAAACCCGTAAGGTGAAAATGGTAATTATTGTGGCTACGCAGCTCATGACGACCATGGATACTAGGTAGTAACTCATAATGGCCATCGGCTCAGACGTTCGCGGCATCCCGTCGGCAATTAAAGTCAAATACACGGCAAACGTCAGGAATGACGTCACAGAATACCCCACTCTCTCCCCGCTTTCCAAAGGCAAGATAAATACCAGGGCGTTTAGAATACCCATTATAACAATCGGTAGGAAGAAGTTGATCAAATAGTACAAAGGCTTTCTTTCTAAAGAAATCTCGAACTTAACAAACGAGCCGTTGTCCAGCGTTTCTTCAATCAGTCTCGTTTTGGTTACGGTCCATTCGTCCGACGGTGAGAAGTCTTGCAGATCTATGGTATCAGCAGAGGGTTCAAATTTCACCTGGTCCTTTGTGAAACCCCAATTTGTGAAAGTGATATTACAGGACTGTTTATCAAAAGGAAAATAAGCTACATCAACCACACATCCCGTTTTTGTTACCACGCCAGGGGTCCATACCATTCTTGCATACCCGTAGTAAGGGTCAGAATGCTTTGTGGTCCTAAACAGACGAACATAGTTAGCCTTGTCTCCAACTGGCACAATAGCTAATGCTGAATTAAATAAAGAGACTGGAGGTTTCCATACAAACTGATTAGGAATGGTGGTTTCGGTAAAATGTCCGTGCTTGTCCGAGTCATAATCATCGTCTGCTAGTTGATCATACCAGGAAATGGTCAAGATCCCTATGACTTCCAGCGTTCCAGCAAGTTCATCAAAGTCTGTGATGGCTGTCAACTTGAAACCAATGTCTACGAGAATGGTTTCATTAAACATATTTCTCGGAAAAATCAAACTGTTATAAGTGGCCGTCGCGTCAGTAAAAGTGTTTTCCAGGAACGAGATGATTTCGGGGGCCGAGGAGTAAACACGGGTGGGGGCGGAAGTGGTGGTGGCCATTGTTGTTTCTGTTGTGGCCACTGTTGTTTCTGTTGTGGTCATTGTTGTTTCTGTGGTGGTTTCCTCCGAAGTGGTTGCTTCCGGCGAAGCCCCTCCACCACCGGCCCCAGGAACCGCTGTTGACGATGGAGGGGCTGGTGTTGGACCAGGTGATTGGGTTGTTACAGGGGCTTCTGTTGAATCTCGGCAGTGGGCTGCATTGCTATTTGTATTACAATTAGGAGCCGCAAAAGTTGGCGTAAAGAGAAAACAACACACAATGAAAATGTCCAATAAACGCCTAATCATTTTTGGGGTTTTTTTCTTTCTTCAAACCCTCCAGTCTTGCGGCAAAAGCGTAATGATTCTTGTAGGAATGAAAAATAGCATTTTAAATGCATCCGACTTTAAGTTTTTTAAACTTTTCGGTCCATCGACCAGTACACTTGTTGCGTGCGTTGAATATAATTGCGCCTTAATTCAATCTCTTTGTTTTGTTTTATATTACTTTATCTAAGTAATTTTCACGCGATGAATCTAAAGGAAAGATTTGTTTGGCTTTAGAATTTTGATTTAAATAAACACGGGGTGCAGCAGTTAAAGAGTGCAAATACTTCAGTTAAATGTTATACAGCAGTTTTAACAAGACCATTAATTAACTTTGGGTAGTTTGCGTCCCACAGCACGATTAAGGTCTGTCTATTTGTTTTCGATAGTTCTTAAAATTGAAATCAATCGTAAACTGCCCCAACCCATGTTATACTCGTTTAACTTGGTTACTAGGCTTTGAGTTTATTTCTTAAATAGCCATTTTCATAAAACGTTTAATCAAATAATTTGAAATTAACATAATAATCTAAGTATATTCATACTTATTTATAAATCATATAAAATCACAAAATACACCGTATTATGTCAATGGTCGTATGCCAAAAAAATTGAACCTAAAACCAAATATCATGTATCCCAAAATTGGCTTTGGTAAATTGTTTTGCTGAGCACAAATCGTTTACAAAACACAAATAAGTTTACGACTATTGAAATTGACTAGATGGAATGACGTTGCAAACTTTTACGGAGCAGCGAGAATTGATGACGTGGTGAGGATCGTTAAAACGCCGAATTTTTAAAAGTAATTTGAAAAAATACACGAGGACGCACCAAAAATGTCAAAAAAGTATATCGCACCAAATTTGTGACTTTTTTTTAGGGGGGCACAGTTCTTCTGGGTGGTAAAAACTATATAACAGTCCGTGAAAAATTACATGTAACATTTGGTCGACCAAATAAATAACGTTATTGGAGTAGTATGAAGAATTTGATTTTTTGCGATAAGCGAAATAATTAAGGTGGTATGGAACGCTTCCATGTTGTGACGTATTATTTATCGAAATGGACAATAAAATTATACTAGTATGTGATTTTATAGTTTCTTTCACAAAATTGTTATAAAACAGCGTGGCGCAGTGGGTGAGAGGGATCACTACTACTCTGTTAGTCATGAGTTCGAATCTTGCTGGAGATTTAAAAAAAAAAATTCCTAATTTTTTTAAAACTTATTAATTGGTTAATTAAATGTTGTAAAATTAGAAAATTCTAAATTGGTGAAAGCATTTTAATTATAATATACTTTGATTCACATTAATATCGACAGATGACCCATACCACCTTTAAAAACTGTTACTGTGTGAGGTGCACTTTAGATGAATTTGACACATCTTTGCTAGCCAAGGGGTTCCGACCCCCCCCCCCCCCCCCCCCCCCCCGCGTTTGGCAGGCGAAGATAAAGTAGACGGCAGAAACAAAGTCATTTTAAATACATATATAAAAAAACCCCACAAAATGTTGAAAGTTAACAATTATTAAAATAAGAAAAAACCCCCCCCCCAAAAAAAACCAAACATTTTTTTCCCTAAAACATATATTAATTTTTGTTCATATTGAAATAGAAATATGGAATCAATTAAATGCAGTAACAAAAACATTTCTTTCTTGCTCTTTTTATTATGAAAACAGTATTGATTTATTTGATTGGGCTTTATTTGCTCGTGTCATATTGTTACGGGTTTTTTTAAACCAAGATGGATGTGCATGTAGTTCCGTCAGCATATGTGTACATATCTTTGATTATGTAAAATCCAAATTTTAAATTTTAAATCAAAATGATTCAACATTCAGTATAATAAACAAAATCACTTTATATTTTAATCAGGGACAATATAAAGGCTATATTATGTTATCGAAAAACACATCTAGCATCTAGTATAGTGAATTATTTTATATGAGTGAAAGAAGTGGGTCTCATCAATACTATATCTGCCCATCAGAGGTGTCAAATAAACTCGGGCATTTTAAAATAGAATATTTTTATGTTGGTCTATAGTGCGAAGGTACCTGAGGTTTTAAATTCCTCATGTGATCAGGGTCACCACCATTAAGATTGATCTCTACGTTAACATTCTGGGAAGGGAACAAAGTTGTGGTGGCCATTGTTGTTTACATGGTGGTTGCCTCCTCCGTAGTAGTAACTACTTCTGGCGGTAACCCCCCCCCCCCACC
Source organism: Magallana angulata (assembly GCF_025612915.1). Classification (NCBI taxonomy): domain Eukaryota; kingdom Metazoa; phylum Mollusca; class Bivalvia; order Ostreida; family Ostreidae; genus Magallana; species Magallana angulata. Next base: position 41,812,703 of record NC_069115.1, read on the forward strand.
ACCACCACCAACACCACCGCGGCTTTAAGAGCCTGGTTGTGATGTAATTTGTATTATACAAATACTGACTGGGGTTGCGGGCAACATTGATTATATTAGCTCTTGAGGGACGAAATATTATCCGACGCGCGAAGCGGAGGGCAATATATTCGTCCCAAGGGGGCTAATATAATCAATGTTGCCCGAAAGCTCAAACAACATTTGCTTTATTTTATGAAGAAACAATGTACGACCGTTTGATGCCGAGGATATTTTGGAAAAAACTTTGCGCAAAATTGAATTTGTGAATTCTACGTTGAATCCTTTCGTATATTTTGGTTTGTTTCTTCATATCACAAAACAGATATTGACTGTGTTTTCGGGCAACAATGATTGCATTAGCCCCCTTGGGACGAACTTATATTGCCCGACGCGGGGGCTAATATAATCAATGTCAAGTTGCCCTCAACCCCAGTCAATATATGTGTAATACTGTCTGTTACTTATTAATACATTTCATAATGTTATATCTTTATGTTTTGTTTCTTTATTGCATGGCGTATACTTTGCTTAGATATTAATTACCATATTTATTATCTGTAAGCTCATCGCGAGAATTGCGTGTTAAATTGTAGAAGATAATACATGCACTTGTATATAGCAGCATGTTTAGTCCAATTTAAGAAAGAAACAATTGTATATCCTGATTGAGTGAATGAACAAATGAATGAATGAATGAAGGAATGAAAGACTATACCCTTTATGAATGTACAAATATTTTATAAATTGAAGCTATGATATAACCTGTGTCTGAGTATATACAGTAAACTATGCACTTTGTAGTTGAGTGGGTTTTTTTCACAGCTAACGTATTAAGGCCAAAAAAAATGATTAATATAGTTTTAAAAAATTTAAATGACGTATATGACTTGCAAAGATTTTTTTTTATTTTTAAATATTTTGTTGACAACGAATACATGAAAAATAAACCTTTAGTAGTTGGTTGGATTTTTTTTTCACCGCTAGCGTATTTAACCAATTTTTTAAATGCATATATACCCAGTAGTCTCAATTAAATTGATGATGTGTTTCACAATTTTTTTGACAGTTTCTTGCGTTGATTTTTTTTTATTCATAAATGTTCAAAAACATATTTTTTGAATGGACAACAATAAAGAAGCATAGACTTTTAAATATAGCTTTTAAATATTCGGGAGGGGAGGGGGAGAAAATTACATCTGTAAACATATTTTAGTCAAAAATAAAAATTAGAAATATGTTAATAAATAAAATCAGGAAAGAAAATTGTTAAGGTTTATATTTTCCCAGCAAGATAAGTGTTGCTGTTCGATTATAAAAGCAGTTTATTAATTGGTCGTTTATCTGTTCGTGCTAGATTGTTCCGGTTTAATTGATGTAGATCCCGAGAGCATAGGTGTACGCAATCATTAACAAACACTTAATATTTCGATCAGATTAAAAAAGCCACAAGAACAATAAAAAGGCGATCTATGTTATCGAAAAACCCATCTGTCATCAGTGAGGTCTTTTGAATGAGGGCAAGAAGTGGGTCCAATCTTCAATACTGAGGTCACCAAAAAATTGGGCATTCCAATGATACATTTTTACATTGACCTACGTGGTGCAAAGGTACTCGACATTAATTTAAATTTTTTACAGTCCAAACAATGGCAATATATTAACACACGCGCGGTCAAGGTTTATTGATAAAAATTATTAGATCAAACGTTTCGAGAAACTGTTAATCAGAACATTCAGGGGGTCCGGTCCCGTTTGTTTAAGGAAATTAGTTGCATTGAGAAATATAAATCTTTGAAGACAAAAAAGAAAAGAAAAGAATTTAGTTAGTTATTTAAAAAACAATACTACAATTAATTTATTTTTTTATTCGGGGAAAACATTATAGGCTAAATTGAATTTTTTAAAAACTGTTGTTAAATCCATCAAAAGTTTTTTTTAAAGAATAAATGCTGAAAAATATCTTACTGAACTTGCTGGTCTAAAAATTGTTCTCCCCATATAGTAAAATATTGATGTTCATGTTCAAATTGATTATGAAACGTTCTTGCATTTGTATTGTTCGAGGGGGGGGGGGGGGCATTTCAGACGAGGGTGTTCAACTGCTTAAAAAGGAAATGAATATATACAGTATATAGTATTTAGGATGCTGTATTGATTTGAGCATTCTACGATTGGTGGTATGAAGAATCTGATTTTTTATTTGCGATAAACGAAATAAAGAATTGTTGATGCGTCACGACACATCCTCGCTAGCCAGAAGGTTTCGATTCGTGTTCCGATATAACTAGCGAAGTCAGGATGGTTTGACAATTAAAAGAAGATAGAAGAATTGTTCCTAAATACGCACTGGTTGCTAACTGCGTTACATTTGACGCTCGTTGTGAAGATACAATGAAGCGCATTGAAGTGGTAAAAATGTTCGTTTCGAACGTCAATTGTTACACAAGACACACCCATTTCTTTTAAAACGAGGAAATTAGTACATATACTAGTATTCGTCACAATGCTTTCGGAACTGCCCCTCTTCTAAACAACACAAGCAGGAATTTCACACACGCACATTATACACATGTACACAAAAACAAAAACACAAACTTTCTTTCTTTCTTTTCTTTCTTTCTTTCTTTGCGACAATGTTCCTTTTTTTTATTAGGGATTAAGTAAGCAAGTAAAAAATTGAAATGAAAATTATAGTTATAGGTATACTAACCCTCCCACGGATTAGGGTTATCATGATCTTGGGAATTTTTTTGTAATTTTTTTTTGGGATGAGGCTGCCCCTCTCACTTTGAAAAACGATATTACGTCACACTTTTTAAAACGTTGTTAAAAGGTGGCTCGACACATCAATCCATTTTTTATTACATGCTTCGACAACAAATCCAAGATATTTCGATTTATTATTATTATTATATTATTATTTATTATATACACCTGTATGTAAAGTTCAGAAACATGCCTGCTGCAAAAAAAAGAAGGGAAACAGCCCCCCCCCCCCCCCCCCCCCCCACCACATATCCCCGATGCTACGCGCCTGTGATGTGTACACACGGTGTGCTATGGAGTATTTTCTGTGATCCCAAACAAGTTCGCACACATCTATAAATTTTGATTTTATTTGCATAAATAAATTCTCCAAAACTGCAGGGCATTTTGTTTTTGTTTTATTTTCATTTTATTGGGGGGGGGGGGGGGGTGTTGTTATTGCATGAAGACGGTATCACACCAGTAATCGACCAATCAATCCATATACACTTCAGAATTATTTTTTTCCTTGACTGCATTTTTACATTTCCCTTTATTCATGCAGTACCACTGTCCACTGAGAAAAATATATGGACTACCTATCTCTGGACACATGCAGCAGCTTCCTGGGGAGTGTGCAGTCTGTTTATACATACAAACGGAAACCACGTGGTTTTGAGGGTAGACTTGTTTGGGGCTTAATAATTATATATTTTGAGAAAATGCCGTATGCACATTGCTTGTCCATTTTACGGTGTCAGCTGATGAGATAGGTATAACAAATAACATTTTTTTCGAATATTTTGTAATGAGAAAAACTGTTTTTTAAGATTTTTCCCTCTTTAGTGCTCCTAGTGAAAACAATAACCGGTGTTATACCTGCACATGCCTGAAGGCCCGAAAACAGGTTGGGATCGGAAAGCGAGATTCAGATTTTACTCGGAATCTTTCGGCATTCATCCGTACAGGTTGTGTGGAGAAAACAAGATTTGGCGGCTGTTCAGTAAATTTTGAAGGTTAAGATTAATTCCTGAGGTTTCAGTTCAAAAGATTTGAAATATGTTTCATATGTATTTTTGAATTTGAAAAAAAATATTTCAATCTTTGAATTTATTCATTTTGATTAGTTACAGAAAAAAATAGTTCATTGTTGTGCATTCCTCACCACGTGTTTTTTGTTCCATCCCTTTCAGCTGATTTGTATCCGTTAACAAAGTGTTTAATAATTTTCAACTTTGTAAACATTGTTCGATTTAACTATAAATAGATTCAGTCAGGAATTGACATCCCACCGTTGCGGAGGCGATGAGCCTGCTTATCCGGGGTCATTTTATTTTCATCTGTTCATTACATGATACAGGCTACAGTATGCGCCAAGCTTTATGTGTCAAAGGGAGCTTATTTTTCATTGAAAATTAAAAGTATGTTATGAAATTCTTAATTAATAAATTTAAATCAATTTGTTACTACAGAGACATGTATAACAGTTATTTATGTCTCTGGTTACTAGCATCAATTCATTGACATAAACATGTAAACAATCTGTTCATTTCTTCACTGAGTGATCAGTTGAAAATTGTTGCACTCTTCTTGGCCTGTTTTAATAATTTATCACTCTCTGAACTGAAATATATTAAGGCATTTATGAAAGAATTCTGACACAGTGAAACAAGTAGACACATTTAAATGTTGGTTTAATTGTATTTCCAATACATAAAGAAACGCTTATAATTAATGCCTTAAAGTAAATTACACTCTTCTACATGCTTTGCAGAAAATCTTTGTTGATTTAGAGTCATAATTTATATTTAATATCCTTTTAGAACCCTGGCTGCTCTAGTGAAAGGTGCGACGGCCATGAAGTATGTGTTGGTATCAGGAGGGGTGATCAGTGGGATCGGTAAGGGGGTCATTGCCAGCAGTTTAGGGATGATCCTCAAATCCTGTGGGATCAGGGTCACCTCCATCAAGATCGATCCCTACATTAACATTGATGCGGGCACATTCTCCCCCTATGAGCATGGTTTGTATGATTTTGTTCTTTCTATTTAATTTGTATGAAATATTTTAATATTGAAGATCCAGAAATATCTTGTCAAAGATTAAAGAAAGTCATAAATAGAGTTGGAATTTAAGAATAAAAGTACATGCCTTTTATACGTGTATTTGTAAATACTGTAGGTGAAGTCTTTGTGCTGGACGATGGGGGTGAAGTTGACCTTGACCTTGGTAACTACGAGAGATTCCTCGACATCACCCTCCACCGCGACAACAACATCACGACCGGCAAAATATACCAGCACGTCATCAACAGGGAGAGGAGGGGGGACTACCTCGGCAAAACTGTGCAAGGTAATTCGAAAAGAGATAAACTCTTGAAGCAGGTCTTGGTAATAACACACTTGTAACAAGGCTCTCAGTAAGGGGAGGTAGGGGGTTAACTTTTAACACTTCAGAGATCAGAATTAACTTCAAATGTATTTATTTTTGAATTGATTTGCAAATAAGTTTTTGAAATGATTCTACCGACTTGTCTTTTTTGTTTGAACTGACCCCAAGGTCATTAGTCTGAGACAATTTAAACTTATGTTTGATATCAGTCTTACTTTTTCTCTACATAGATTCCTTGTGTTAAAGTGAGACTGAGATTTAAAGAAAAGCTTTTGTAAGCTATATGGAGTCAGGGCCGTACAAAAGATGATTCCTATTGTAGTTTTGTATGTGGAATCTTCAACGGTTTAGGGGGTTTGCCAGTTGGTATTTGCAATGAAAATATTTGTTCTTCCTCCTCAGTTGTTCCTCACATCACTGATGCTGTACAAGAATGGGTGGAGCGCGTTGCTAAGATACCAGTAGATGGGGACAATAAAATTCCTGAAGTCTGCATTGTAGAGGTAAGTACTGAATGGCCCTTTAGCTGTTCTTGTTTTAGCTTCTTGCAAACTTGTAAATGAAAATTACCTCTTTTAAAAGAAACTTGTAGCAATTTCTAGTTTTACTTATAAAATGTGTAATATTCAATAAAAGATTTCAATTGGAGATAGGAGATATAGAACCATTTTAACAAGACCTTGGACTTTCGGTAGGGCGTAGCTATTTATTCCTTGCGTCAAAACACATTAAAACTGACGCGGTTTCAAGCGAAATGTGCATGGATTGCGTAGTCTTTGTTCTAAAGCCAGACAAATCTTGTTGATTTCAAAGAGCCATGGCTGAGTGGCTAGCAATGAAATAGACAGGCCTACGTCATATTGCTGTTTGCAACAACTACCCAAAGTCCAAGCTATTGTTAAAATGGTTCTACTTGATTTCTCTTGGTCTGATCAGTAGCTGTGTTTTTTCAGTCTGAGTTAAACCATCCTCCTTTTCCTTATACTCTTCAGTTGACAAGTGTAAGGACAAGAGCGGATGGTTTTAATCAGATCGATGTGTTATATACTGTGAACTCGCTTTTTTTTTGGACAGCTTGGAGGTACTATTGGTGACATAGAGGGCATGCCGTTCATTGAAGCGTTCCGTCAGTTCTTCCATTTCCGAGTGAAGCGTGAAGATTACTGCTGCGTACACGTCAGTCTTGTTCCCCAGGTATGTTATCAATGTGATGTATGCTGCTAATCATACATGTATGTATTGTAAATATTTGAATGTCTATTGCACTAGTCCTTTGTATTTTCCTTCTTACCACACAGGTTAAGTTCATACATGTAACTCCATAAACTGTCATCAAGGCATTGAGCAGTTGTACAGAATGCCATAAACTTAAGTATTTTGCTTTCTTATTTTAGCCTGGATCCACAGGAGAACAGAAAACAAAACCTACCCAGCAGAGTGTGAGGGAGCTGAGGGGGCTGGGTCTGTCCCCAGATATAGTAAGTGATGGGTCAGTTTAGGGAGTGAGGGAGGGGAGGGGAAAGTGGTCCCAGACATTTGGTGATGTGTCATTTGTAAAATTAACTGCTCTAGACTAATGGAGGTTCTAGGCCACGATTCATTTATAAAATTGTAGAACAATAGGATAAGTTATTAGGTTTAGACAGCAGGGTTTTTCTAATATACATATGTAATATGTAAATGAGGAAATTGAAGAACAGAATTGGACTTGTTTGCTGTTTAAGTCAAGTCCAAAGATAAGAAACTAGCTAAAGTAGTGCATCCAGAGTTGATCTTGTTATGACCTTGATGGTATATGTTTATATCCATTCTTTCAGATTGTGTGTCGTTGCCAAACCCCAGTTGCAGAAAGTGTCAAATCCAAAATTTCTCTGTTTTGTCATGTAGAACCCCAGCAGGTATATTATTTAATTAAAACCATCCAGAGGTATGCATATTCTGTAATTCATGCCTAGAAAATTTTGGCTACTTTATTTTCTGATCAAAGATTTTGTTTTACACATTGTGAAATTTAATATTTCATGCTGTACATTTAAATTTTGTCATGTGAACAAAGTTATTAATGATAAATACCAATTCAAATCATATTTCATGTTTTCATTGTGAACTCATGACCTGGCTGTTTTTGAGTGTCAAATTTGTTTTCTCCTTCTGATACAGTGGTATTTTACATTGTAGGTGTTTTCCATTCATGACGTTTCCTCTATATACAGAGTCCCCCTACTGCTGACAGAGCAAGGCGTGTCAGAGTACCTGATGAAGAGGCTCAACCTGAACCACCCCTCCCCCCACAACAACCGGTGGATGCTGCGCTGGAAAGATCTCGCCAGCAGGTAAACCTGAGATTGTAAAACTTCAGAGAATCTAAATGTAATGTAATTTGTGCTCTAAATATCACACATGCTCAAAAGTAATAACCTTGAATATAAGTGAAATTCTGAGAGTGTTTCTGCACAGTATAAAATTAATGGAGGAGAATTTTCATTGCATTGTAGACATGATCAGTTACTGAGAGAGGTGACCATTGCCTTGGTGGGTAAATACACCCAACTGGAGGATGCCTACGCCTCAGTCATCAAGGCCTTACAACACAGCGCCCTGTGTGTCAGTCACAGACTCAATCTGAGGGTAGGTATGGGGGTTATAATGTAATCCCTGCCCTGTGTGTCAGTCATAAACTCAATCTGAGGGTAGGTATGGGGGTTATAATGTAATCCCTGCCCTGTGTGTCAGTCATAAACTCAATCTGAGGGTAGGTGTGGGGGGTTATAATGTAATCCCTGCCCTGTGTGTCAGTCATAAACTCAATCTGAGGGTAGGTGTGGGGGGTTATAATGTAATCCCTGCCCCGTGTGTCAGTCATAGGCTCAATCTGAGGGTGGGATATGGCAGTTGCAGTGCTATCTAGCTGTTTCTTTAACAAATACAAAAAATAAATCCCATTCTTAGGCTACTTAAATATCTAAATACATGTATGTTGTTTTTAATAAATAAAAATTTACAGGAAATGCTATGGAAGGTTGTACATGTATACTGATCCCAATTTACATGGACAAGATTTCCTGTTATTGTTTATCAAATTTCATCATCAGAAACCCATAGCTAGTCCAACATGTGCTTACTGGCTGCGTGTGGGTCATTTCAATTTCATGAATTTTTATGATTCTCAAGCCAACAATTTGTGTTGAAATTCTTTAGTTTTTTGAGGTTTGAAAACATGTTATTAAAACATTCAGCTGTAAACAGAAGCAATCAGGCATTAACACAAAAGGCAGGATTTTTTTCACAAAAAAAGGAGAAGGACAAAATCACTATTTAACAGCACATAAATTTATAGAAATCAAACATATATTATTTAATAATCATTATTAAGTACAAAAACCCTATGTACAGATCTTCATTGCAGATAGATTGTCTTTAAAACACTCACTGCTAGTATACCCATTCAAACAATACAAACATATACATTTATCATGGATGCATTTTGAGTAACATTGTTCTATTGTATGTTATCAGTACATAGAGGCGGCTGATCTAGAGCTGGAGAAACTGAAGGAGAATCCGTCCAAATATCACGAAGCCTGGCACCAACTGGTCTCCGCTAAGTAGGTCAATTAAACTATGATTTTTAATTTGCAAAATGTTTTAGCATCACATTTTTCCCTGATCGTTCAATGTTTATAGATCCCTCCAAGAAATACTGTATTCAGGGAAATATTCGCCCCCGTTTTATTTTCATCCCTTTCACCTTCGTTGTCATCGGGCGAATTTAAAACTGGGTGAATTCCAATGCCTTCAATTATTTTTCTTTAAACACAACTGTGTCTGGGCGAATTCAATATGGAGTGAAACTGTTTGGAAGTGTAGAAGGGCGAAAATTACACAGGGCGAAAATAACCCTGTATACAGTATTCATTTTCTAGAATGAAATAATCCCGAGAGTTCTTCTTTGAAATGTCCCCCTTATTGTTGATTTTTACTTGAATTGCCAAACGAATAAAAGATTTCTGATTTATCCATTATGAATATCAGTAAAAAAAAACTTGATTTAATCTTTGTCAATATCTCGAGATAAAAAGGAAAGATATGACAATGAAGAAATCGTGGACATTATTCTTATATCAGTTTTTAGCTCACCTGAGCTGAAAGCTCAAGTGAGCTATTCTGATCACATTTTGTCTGTCGTCCGTCTGTCCGTCCGTAAACTTTTCACATTTTCAACATCTTCTCAAGAACTACTGGGCCAATTTCAACCAAACTTGGCACAAATCATCCTTAGGCAAAGGGGATTCAAAGTTGTGAAAATTAAGGGTCACACGCGTTTTCAAGGGGAGATAATTAGAAATTGATGAAAAATTTCAAGAATTTTTCAAAAATCTTCTTCTCAAGAACCATAATTCCAGGAAAGCTGAAACTTGTGTGGAAGCATCCTCAGGTAGTGTAGATTCAAAGTTGTGAAATTTATGACCCCGGGGGTAGGGTGGGGCCACAATGGGGGGTCGAAGTTTTACATAGGAATATATAGAGTAAATCTTTAAAAATCTTCTTCTCAGAAACTAATCAGCCAGGAAAGCTGACACTTGTGTGGAAGCATGCTCCAAGATATCCAAGATTCCAAGTTGTGAAAATCATGACCCCCGGGGGTAGGGTGGGGCCGCAATGGGGGGGTCGAAGTTTTACATAGGAATATAAAAGAGTAAATCTTTAAAAATCTTCTCAGAAACTAATCAGCCAGGAAAGCTGAAACTTGTGGGGAAGCATCCTCAGGTAGTGTAGATTTCAAGTTGTGAAAATCATGACCCCCGGGGGTAGGTTGGGGCCACAATAGGGGGTCCAAGTTTTACATAGGAATATACAGAGTAAATCTCTAAAAATCTTCTTCTCATGAACCATAAGACCAGGAAAGCTGAAACTTGTGTGGAAGCATCCTCAGGTAGTGTAGATTCCAAGTTGTGAAAATCATGACCCCCGCGGGTAGAATGGGGCCACAATGGGGGTCGAAGTTATACATAGGAATATATTGAGTAAATCTTTAAAAATCTTTTCTCAGAAACTAATCAGCCAGCAAAGCTGACACTTGTGTGAAAGCATCCTCAGGTAGTGTAGATTCAAAGTTGTGAAAATCATGACCCCCGGGGGTAGGGTGGGGCCACAATGGGGGGGGGGGGGGTCGAAGTTTTACATAGGAATATATAGGGTAAATCTTTAAAAATCTTCTTCTCAGAAACTAATCAGCCAGCAAAGCTGACACTTGTGTGGAAGCATGCTCAGGTAGTGTAGATTCCAAGTTGTGAAAATCATGACCCCTCGGGGGTAGGGTGGGGCCACAATTGGGGGTTGAAGTTTAACATATGAATATCTAGAGTAAATCTTTAAAAATCTTCTTCTCAGAAACTAATCAGCCAGGAAAGCTGAAACTTGTGTGGAAGCATCCTCAGGTAGTGTAGATTCAAAGTTGTGAAAATCATGACCCCTGGGGGGTAGGTTTGGGCCACTATGGGGGGTCAAAGTTTAACAAAGGAATAAATAGGGTAAATCTTTAAAAATCTTCTTCTCAGAAACTAATCAGCCAGATGATTCTTTATAATTGGTAAGACTTTCGCCCCAGGACAATTCTTTGGCCTCACAAGAAGGTTCAAAGTTTGCTGTAGGTTTATATCCCATATATAAACTATTGTTAAGGATCTTTTTGAGAACTGCAATACTCAACATATGATATGACTATTAAATCATCCTGTTAGAAAAGGGACTTATGAATATAAACATAAGAATATCCAGGGGGAAAATGGATTTTATTTATACAGGATCTACATGTATTATTGTACATTGTCCAGATAGTTTGTATTATGACTCCATTAAGCTGATTTTATCATACCTATTGTTCCTCAGGTGAGTGATGTGGCCCATGGGCCTCTTGTAATTGTTTTGTATTCAACACATGGGACAGAGTCTAAGTGGTATTTACAAGTAGATGACATTGATAAATTGCATGAAAATGGCTTGTGATCATTCATTTCTTTTCTTCTGTTACAAATGTAATAGTGGAATACTCGTTCCTGGTGGTTTTGGGATTCGAGGAACAGAAGGGAAAATCCTGGCTGCTAATTGGGCTAGAACGAAAAATGTTCCATATTTAGGTAGAGTCAATTCTGTTTAACTTACATATACTGTAATTTGCATATAAAACTAGCTGGTACACAAGTATTGATAAAATTATTTCAGTAATAAATTTAAAGTTTTCAAGATGGCTTGTACATGTAAGTACCTGTAAACATCTTGGAGGTACACGTATAGATGCATGATGATCCTCCTTCCTCGGTTGTTTAGGCATATTGTTAAAGACAAGGTTAATAGATGATTTTGCAGTGTGTTTTCGTAGTGAAAATACTGATCATGTCTTGAATGTTTCTTGGATCAAAAGATTAAAAGGAAGAGGGTTCGACTAATACTGCTGGTTGATAATGTTTGTCAAAGTAGCTTTACTAAATACTGAAAATTTTTCAAGGAAAAACAAACCTACTTGAGTAGGTAGTTTGTCTGTACCAATGAACGTTTTATGCCTGTAGCAGTACAGGTTAGTGCCTTTGTGTGATTTCAGGAGTCTGCCTAGGCCTGCAGTGTGCTGTGATAGAGTTTGCCAGGAATGCTCTTAGCATGGAAGGTGCCAACTCCACGGAACTCGACTCGGCCACCAAATACCCAGTGGTAATGATACTCTCAATATCAGAATTATTTTGTAGTTTTATTATTATTAGGGAATTTTAGCATCTCTCATTTTGGTAAATGATATATAGTTTCTGCTGACTGAGAGACCATTCATACTTGTCACAATACTTGTATGAATTTCATTCAATTATATCTTACATGTATCTCATTTGGTTTTAGACTGTGTTAAGTTTCTGCTGTAAAAAAATCATTTGTACTGAGAGAACATTTATAGCCCATTGTGATATCCACTATTTTCATGTGTCTGATCGATATGTTATATACACTGATCTTCAGGTGATTGACATGCCAGAACACAACACAGGACAAATGGGCGGGACCATGAGACTAGGAAAACGCAAGACCGTGTTCAACGCCAAGACCTGTATAACTAGTAAGTCTTCCCAAACATTCACATGCTGTAGGTATTGTCTGAAGCTTTAAGCAAGATAGTCTGATTGAATTTAGAAATGATTCATTTGGATATGATGCATTTGGATAGCTCTTGTATTTTTGAATTACAGAAAAAATAAAATATTATAATTTTTTTAATTTCAATTTCAGAGAAATTGTATGGAAATAAGGACTATGTTGAAGAGAGACATAGGCATAGATATGAGGTAAATAAATATTTTTCATTTGAAACAGAGGTTCTTTAGTATGTATTCAGGTGACAACATTACAAATAGTTTACTTTACCTTTCTATGGATTATAGTGTAGTTTTTTACTTTTCGTACTGTATATTTATCTATGAGTAGTGTATGCATGTATATTGAATTGTAATGGTGTCATTAATAGGTGAATCCTAAGTTTATACAGAAATTTGAGGATGCAGGAATGAAGTTTGTGGGGCGAAGTACTGATGGAGAAAGAATGGAAATCATGGAATTAGAGGGTAAATAGAGACTTATTCAAGTCAAGTTTTTTTCTGAAAGGATGAAAAACTTAAAATACACACACTAAATATGAGGTTTTTCTAGATCTTTAATTGATATGATGAATTATTTGAAAATAATATAAAAGGGTCAATGCATTATGCAAGACAATATAGATGTACATACCCTATGTATGGTACTTTTGTGATGATCTAATTTTCGCTTGTTTTGCAAATATGTTTACATCACAAAATATTAAATAGGAAGAAATAATATCTGGTATCTTTTGCTATAAAAAACTTTTCAGTTCGCAAAAAATGACTGATGCAAAAAAAACCAGTTCCCCCATTTTGAAATTCTCAACTTTGTGACATGCAAAAATACCCTGGATACATGGCAATAGACTTGTCATAACATTGTGCATTTATCACAGATTTCATCGTTCCATATCTGTCCTTCAAACCATTTTCTATATAAAACCAGGTTCCTTTACTTATGTCTTTACAATTTTTGTATCATTGAATTAGTTTCATTGGCAGATTCATCAGAGTGAACTTACTGATACATGTAGGAACTTTGAGTTATTTGTATTTCTTCTATTTCCAGGTCATCAGTACTTTGTAGGGGTGCAGTACCACCCAGAGTACATATCACGTCCAATGAAGCCCTCTCCCCCGTATCTTGGTCTACTTCTGGCTGCCACAGGGAAAATGCAAGCCTATAGATCCCGGGGATACAGGATGTCTCCCCACTTGTCGTACAGCGAGGGAAACGAGGAAGACGATGAAGAATTGGCTGAAATAGTGCGGAACATCAGCACGGAGGATGTGCAGGAAGCATCATCCAAAGACTCGAGTCCAAATGAAGAGTCGTAATGTTCCCTCCCCTTCTGATTTTTGATGAACATTCCCTTCGATATTCTAGAGATTGTGACCTTGAACCACTTAGATTTTTTTTACCTTGTGTGATATGAGTCAAATATTTTAGGTTTGTTTTTGTTGTTAGCTAAATGTATTTATCATTTTATTAACGAACAATTTCATCCGAGAACGAGTCTTTTGTTTACTTTTGATAATACATGTGAACCTGAAATAGTTGAACAATTCATAAGTTTGAAATTTTAATAGCTCGTTGAAATTGTAATCATTTACACTTTTCATTAGGAAAGGACCAATAATCATTGAAAAAGGAAAAAGAATCGTCCATATCATATTCATTCACTTCATTTAAATAATTAATGTAATAGGGCACAAGTGAGGTAAATTACTTGGATGAGTCACATGTCCATTTTTTTGATGGAGAAGAATATGATGTCCCGGCTATAATAATGTCACAATTCTAAAACTTGTTAATAAACATACAGTGTAATAGCCCTTGGTTTCAATGAACTTCTGTGATTTTTAAAGCTTAATTGAAAATGCATCAATAGTATTCAGTATTTTTGAAAGTGCCATAACCGTGAGTATCTTGTATTGAAACAAAAAATCCTTAACAATAGGTCAATTTTCGAACTACAAATTCATTGATAAATTTTTAAGTTTTAAAGATGGTTAAAATACTACTAAAATTGTGAGAATTGAGCTTGCTTTCAGTGATTTCCTTGTGCTTCATGCAGTGTGTAAACTGCATATTACAGGGGAGATTTCATCATACATGTATATTATAGTAACCATATATCAGAACTCAATATGAAGAGTTTTCAAAACTTGTCTCGGCTGAATTTTGAAGGAAACTCTGTAATCTGTACATTGCAAAAGAAATCCTTGAAAAGAAAAGGATTACCTTCAAGGGGATTTACAAGTCACAGCAATCTCAGACTTGTAAATATAATCAAGGGTAATAATCATTTCTGTTTTGTGCAATTTTTTCCATTCATGTCATGTAAATGTAGTTTTGTTCATTATTGATTCATGTCAACAGCATATCAAGTTATAAACTGATCATACTCATTCACAAAACATCAACCAACTTTATTTACATCTCTTCATAATATACCAAATTTAATAGAAACGTTCCCCCCCCCCCCTAAATGCATTATGTACAACACAATGGGCATTTACTGGTGTACTCAAGTCTGTTCAAAATGTACATCTTACAGTATATTACAGTATATTATTAGCTTACTAGGTAGATACAGTATGTCTGGTTTTACATTGTGATCCGTGTTCCAATTCCAAGTTGTTTATATTACCTTATATAATAATTCATTATATTAGTTAGATTTTTTAATGCAAACTGTTTGCATGAAAGTGAAATCACATCTTCAGATCTATATACAATGTATGTGTATTAGAAGTACTCTGGATTAACCTTCTTTACAGTCAGTGTGATGTGTTTTTTAGAAAAACTATGTTGGTATATTTGTGATGTCAAGTTTGTAATTGTAGATTTATGCTTTAATGGAGGAAAATCTCTTATTATAAGTGCTGTGTTATTACATGTACATGTATGTTAACAAAAGTTGAATTGTTGAAATAAAATTATTAAACAACTGTCCCGAGTAGCTCCTGTGATTATTGTAACTGGCATTTTTATACCATTAAGTAGGTTTAGGAGTTCAAATGTTCTTTTATGTACGATCATTAACGATCCGTTGAGATGCAAGTTAGACTTAAAGTCAATGATATAGATATACCCTAAAATATACCACAGAAGCGACCTACAAGGCTGTCCAGCTGAAACTTGTTTTAATGGGAAGCTACTCCATGCATTTTGTACAAAATTCTAACATCCGGTTTTGTTAATACATACGAGGTGTTTTTCCGAGCTTGGAAAGGCCTGAGAAGTTACGATTGCTGGTATGAATAAAAACAAAAGATTAGAATTTCTATTAATTACCAACTTTATTTATTCATCATACATTAGAGAACTAGCATTTTGTAATTAAATATGCAACATCCTAATTTAAATGTGTTTAGCCTAGCTATTTGGTGAATAATCTATTGAAAAAATGGATTTTCTGTTTACATTGGTAAAATTATTTTTCAGTGAATACTGCATAAATTCGGTGCATAATGCTGATATTGGCATTCATGAATATACCACTGGCGGTACATATTTCTGAATTACATGTTCCAGTACGTTTTTTTATTTTAATAGAACAGTTAGGACTAGAAATGTAATAACTAACAGTGCAAAAACTTAACAAAAAGCCCCCTGAGGATTTTGAGAAAGTGAACAGATTAACAAAATCACAATAAACAATCAATGGATGAATATAAAACACTTTCCCAGAAAAATCAAGAGAAGATTATACATGATTAATATAAAAAAGAATATACTACTGGTATATATATGAGATACATAGAACAATACTGGTATTTCATGATACATATTACATGAATGATGAATTCAGATACTGGTAAATATATATACATGTGGTACATGTATAGTGTACAAAAACTTTCAGCAACATCTCCGATGACCACAGAAGTTATACAGATCTTCTACTCTAATGATTATGCAACACATTACCAAGTAAATAAAAGCACTTACTTGCATGATCATTCAATAACATGTACGGTACATGTAACAAATTTACCTTATATAAATTGTTTTCATTTGACTATCATGAGATGTGATATTCATCAGTGCTCATACATGTATGTTTTAAAATTATGTTTACCAATAAACAGAATTTCTCAAATAGGATAGAAAAGTTTCATAAACTGTACATAACTTGCATGAACATGTACCAGTATTTCAAAGCTCACAAAATTCCACTTGACAGCTAGAACACAATGTCTCAAGAGAGAAAAAATACGAGTTAAAAACCTCATATTTCAAAACAGCTTTAACATGTAATTGAAAAGAGATATCACAAATATGATGTTCAAATATTCTGGGATGCTGGTGATAGATTTTTAAACTCTAACAAATACATATTGGCAAAGTCAAACTACATGTATCATAATGATCTGTACTGCTAGCTGCCAGGTGGTACCTAATAAACATCTACATTTTATCTATTTTGTAAAACTTATAGCTAAAAACACAAAGATTTGTCGTATAGGGTTATAAATATATACCAGTGCAGGTTTAAGTACCTCATAATTTACATGTACAGAGTTCAACAAGTAAAACTGTTAAATACAATGTTTATAAAGAGTACAAGTTATTGATTCTCCAAGCTCCAAGTTAATCAAGTGCTAAGTTGACTTGTTGTATGCTAAACATCCTAAAAGTTTGGGTATTTGGATGTAAAACTGATTGTCCATTATGGTGCAGTGAACAACAAACATGTGGGAACTCCAAAGGATATCAGTCTGGGAATAATTAACGTTTACCAATAAGTCAAATAAAAGTTGAAAAAGCTTCTTTTGTGCATGGTTTCATTTCAAAATCCTCCCTTATTCTTAATTATCAATTTGAAACACCTTTTAGTATCAGTATTTCATGCATTCTAACTGCTACAGTCACTGACGTAAAAATCAAATCATATCTCAAATCAATAATGCTTCATGAAAATTACAAAACAAGCGTAACATTTTATAATATTAATACTGCCATTAATCACAACGTACATGTACACTGGGATAAAAATAGGAAAGATTACAGTTTGAACTTTCTATAAAAGGCACAAGTTAACTACTTGAACGTCTATTTTGACAATGTATGACTTAAAAAACTTCTGGTCATGCCTTAATTAGCAAAGATATCCCCCATTGGGATCCAGATATTTTTGACCTGCACGGACTGGTACAGAAACTCCTCCCCCTGACCCTGCTCTGGGTCGGTCCAGTCTCTCTCCAACCCATAATTGACCCAGGTCCTCTTGACATTTTCTGCGGAAGTGAACTCCACAAACTTTGACCCCTCGGCTGACCCAAAGTACCACATTGATTGGACATCTTGATGCTCAGTCAGGTATTTGGTCAAGTGATCTCTGTCACCTGTCAGAATGTTGACCACGCCTCCAGGTAAATCCGAAGTATCAAACACCTGGACAGAAATCAATTAGAGTTGTTTGTATTATGCATATAAAATTAATCAAACCACAGCAAAGTACCAGGGATGAGCAACTTTGATACGTTATAATTTTTTACAGTGTATATCCAATGAGTTTGTAATATGTTTTAAGATTCAGAAATGAAGCAGACATCACATGAATTGTTATAATTCTGTTCACTGTAACCATGTTTTACAGTATGCATCAAATTTTCCAATACAATAAAAATATTCCCTAATGAATGATTAATCAGTCACCTTTTGATACAGTAACTTTGATGTTGGAACTAATCAGAGTGCAGAGTAAACACTTCAGTGTAAGAGTACATTGTATTTATCTTTACCTGGTACAAATCTAATGCTGAGAGTGGGTAATTTTGACTAGGTATGATGATCATTGTGTTGCCCCTGACTACAGCTGGAGCAAACAGGGAGACGAATCCGAGGAGAGGGTATGAATCAGGACAGGCCATTCCAATCACCCCCACCGGTTCATGGATCTTCACAGTGGCTCCGTACAGTGTGGTCTCCTGTCAAAGAAAATCAAAGTTTGAAATAAAAAATGTTATCTTGATAAATGATGTGGAAAATTGTGTTCTACAAGTATATCTGTAGAATGTAAATCCAGATCACTCTAGCTATCAACAAGATACATTTACATGGAATTCTAATTTCATCAGCAGTTCACTATATAATCAAACATGATGTAATTCACACAACACCAGTACATATCAAAACACTTAACACAGTACAGACCTGCACACCTCCACCGTACTTGTCACAATAAGCGCCCCAGTGGAACAGTCGCTGGATGGACAGATCCACCTCTGTCACACACTCCTCCAGCTTACGCCCCGTCATCAGCTGGATCCGCCCCGCTAATTCATCCCGCCTAATCTCCAGGTTCTCTGCCATATAGTACACAATCTGGGCTCTGTTGTGGGCGGCCCTCTTACCCCATCTGAAACAGTAACCGTATACAGGTTGGGTGTATTTGTTTGGTGGATTGGAGGGCTGCAAGAGTAATCCTAATTTGCTCATTTGCAGTATGGAGATCTAAGGTAGATCTCCACTGTCTACTTTCCAAATAGCAGGTAGACAATGGAGATCTGCTGGAGATATTCAGGTCCAAATCTGGAGGTAGCAAACGAATACACCCAAAGTTTTTATTTGTACAAAGTTCATATCACTATCATTCATCAAAATGGACAACTTGTTATTGAACATTAGTTGGAGATTATTTTATATAAAATATTTACTTAATTTGAATCAAAGATTATATGAAAATCAGTGCAAAAGCTGAATCTTCATACTGCATGTGCATGTATTGGTAAATGTTTTTAAAACATAAATAGACATTTATAAAAATCTTCAAATATTTTCATTATTTTGAATGTTTCTCCAACATACCCAGGAGCGGCAGCATGGGCTGTCTCCACAGCATTCCTGACGTCCTTACGATTCCCCTCCCCTACGTGACCTATGACCTTTCCGTCGGGGTTGATGACCGGCCTTACATATGGAGCATCGGGTCTCTTCTGTCCTCCACCGTAGTACATCTTAAACGTTCTGTCAATACTATACAAAACATACAAGTCAAAAGTTTAGCTATCTTCATTGAAAATTCACACTTTACTGTTAGAACTGAAAGTATTGTTACACATGTATCAGAAAATATTAAACAAATACAAACAACTGATGTTTTGTTACTGATTTAGGAAATATAGTAACTAGCTAGTCCATGTACAACAGTACAAGTATAAATAGCACATTAATATAATAATGAATAAATTTTTCTTTGCAAGCACTGATGGTCTATTAATGCCAGATGTTTTGATAAATATAACTGCCATTGTACATATACCACTATAAAGTCAACCAGAAGGTACTGCAGCATAAATCTATCTAAAGGTTATATTTTACTTAAAATTTATCATTTTAATTAAAATATACAAGTATTCAAGGCTTTTTAATGAGTACTCATTTTCTTAATTTCTAACCTGGGCATGGTTACTCCATTTATAGTAATCTGCTTGTTGTCCACATTCTCAAATGTCGGCCTTTGTGGAAGTGTTGCCCCAAACGTCTTCAGATCCATCTGCACTTTACCGGGTCTGGGCCTCTCCTCCCAAGCTGGGCGGACATACTCAAACAAACCCTTAACTCATGAAAACAATCAACTCATGTATTAACTTTACTTGCATTAAATAATTAATTTCAAGCCAAGTTTGCTAGTTATACATCAACAATTTACAGTAAAACAGGCTAATAACAAAGTGCCAGGGATGGGCGATTTTACTTCATAATAAGAGTAATTCATTATATCTGTCAAGTTTACAACATGTAAGAAAGTCTGGGGGAATGAAAATCACTTCGCTGTAAGCATCAATTCATTATAAATTCATTATAACCGTGTTTAACTGTATTGCAATGTATGGATACTTATCCTACTTTCAAGAAAGTTATGAATACAGGTACTGTCTGGTACTTCAAATCAATCAGTGGATTTCAAAAATCAAAACATTTTCCACACACCTCTTTTCCACCATCCCGTCCATATCCACTCTGCTTGTATCCACCGAACCCTGCGGCAGCGTCAAACAGATTGTGGCAGTTAATCCACACAGTGCCCGCCTTGATGCCCAGGGCTACTTCCAGGGCCAAGGGCACATTCTCTGTCCATACACTGCCCCCGAGGCCATAAATTGTGTTGTTGGAAATAGCGAGGGCTTCCTTGGCAGTCCTGAAGGGAAGCACAACTAGGACTGGTCCAAATATCTGTAAATACATGTATTCAAATGATGATGTCTTTGACAAAAAATATTAAAGTAGATTCAGAGAGCAAAGTACATGTATGTAAATGCACATGCTAATGGAGAAAAACTTTTATTTCAATTAGGTTCATTTCAAGAATTTTTTTTTAGATGCTTAAAACATTGTTTGGTGTTTGTGTTAGAAATAGAGCCATTTTAACAAGACCTTCGATTTTAAGCAGGACGAAGTTATCTATTTCTTGCGTCAAAACAAGTTAAAAATGATGCAGTTTCAAGCGAAATATGCACCGATTGCATAATTCTAGCAAAAAAACCAGACTAATCTTATTGATTTCAAAGAGCCATGGCTGAGTGGCCGGCTGTGAAATGGACAGGCCTAACATTGCTGTATGACACAACTACCCAAAGTCCAAGTTCTTGTTAAAGTGGTTCTATTTCTAGAATGCGCTCTGTATAGTTTATAATATGATAGTTTACCTCCTCAGCTACAACTCTGGACACCGTCTGAACATTAGTGATGATAGTTGGAGGGTAGTAACAGCCACTGGGAACACTGTCCTTGATTTGGAACACCTAAGACAGAACAAAGGTTACAAATTACTGTAATACATAGGATGTGTTTAACAGAACAGCATATATCCAAATATGAAGGAGAAAAATTCATTATTTTTTTAAATCCTGGAATGCATCAAAATTACTGGTAAATGATCAAAACCCATTCAGTTTTCTTCTTTTTCTTTTTTTTCTTTTAAAAGTTTTGGCACAATATATTTATTTAATCTATAGAAAAACATTACTTTATGATCTTGAACTGGAGCTGAGTCTTTTTTTTTTGCCATGTACATTCCTTCAATTCTGGACAGCTTTTATCATCAGCAAACTTAAAGCTTGTCCATTTTCATTTTCTACCTCTACACTATACACTGTACCTCAGCTCCCTCTTTTCTGGCCTCCTCTACATATTCCTCAATAGACTTTCTCTGACTCTCATCCACAATGGCCCCCATATCCATTGTCTTGTCCAAACTGTTCCCGACACGGAAATGAGTCAGCCTCTCTTTCAGTTTATTCACCATCTTTTCGTAAATTGGTTCTTGGACCAGGAGCTTGGAGCCAGCACTGCAAACCTGTAAGACAGTACATTTTAAGAAGGCTCACTGCATTAAATATTGCAGCCTAAGGTATACAAATTACCAATACCGGTAACTAATATACATGTAGTATGGCAATGTAAAATTGTTTGACACATGTGACCCACTCTATAATTGTTGGGAATTAGAGGGTAAGCATTAATTTAGTAATGGGAGGGTATAAAGTGGGGAAAATTTATATATTATATGTACTTATGATATGCTGAATACAAAAAACAGACTATTTGTGAACCTAATTCTATGAAATAATATATCTAGCAACCCTGTTCCTGTATACTGGCCCCTCACCTGTCCCTGATTGAACCAAATGGCATCCACCACCCCCTCTACAGCACTGTCCAAGTCTGCCGACTCAAACACCACCACAGGGGATTTCCCTCCTAGCTCCAGGGACAGCTTCTTACCACTTCCTGCCGTCAGACGTCGGAGCGTCTGTCCAACCTGTCCATAGAATAAAATAATAACATTAGGGTATGAAATAAATGATGGCCCAATGGTATTTAAACTGTGAATTTTTCATTTGGGTTAGTGTTTGGTTAAGTTAGCTTTAGAAATCCCTTCCATATACCGTATTTTCCCGACGACTCGTCGATGCGGACGACTCGTCGAATTGCCCATTTTTAGCCAAAATTTTAACAAAATCCTATGATACGTCGATCTCAGACCATACGTCGATCTTATCACTTCAAAATGGCCTGTAAAACTGCAGTAACATTATCAGTGTATGATGCCACGATGTCACCGATATTGCTACCAATTATTATTAATGATTAACATTTAAACAATTACGCTTTATACTTATGCATCAAATTTTCAAATACCGGCAACTTCTACAAAGTCGCTTGCATTTTAAACAATTCCCGATATCGCGTGTTATGCAAAACTAAACTTACTTTGTCAGAAATATTTTATTCCCAAGCATTAAAATAAGTATCCACTCTGACTATCGCCAGTGTATTCGCCATTACGTAACCAGCCACCTGTTGACTCGGCGCGTGGTCAATGTTTGTTTAACAATTTCCGGTGTCATAGGCATGCACCTGTCTCGTGTCGGACTTCAAAGGGGGATCTCAAGTGCAGAAATTTAGCAATTACTATGATTTGATGAAACTTGTTTACTTTGTATCCAGTAATGCAGTTACACGCTATTGTTTTACATAGACACTGTTAGAAATAGATCGATAATTTGTACGACTTGATAATGACGATATACGACATACAAAACGTTTCCTAAAAAAATTATCTAACAATAATCAAAGAATTGGACAATAATTAATCAATGAACTATAATCACTCTTATAACGGTACTCTTTATATACACTGGGAGTGAAATTGCCGTAAAGATCTCAGCCTTAGGGCAAGATTATTAGCACAACTGGTGTCAGCCTATTGTATAAACAGTAGTATTGATAATTGCCGATTACGTATTTTAAGATTGAATTTGACCATTAAATATTTCTGATTTATACTTTCCACTAACAACTCTTTACAAATAAAATAATTAAATTAAAAAAAAACATTCCCCGGACCTACTGCAATATTTTCTTCCATTCAAACTTGGTTTCAATTTTACTGCGCATTGTTATCTTCCTACTAATGATACATAGAACCATGTGACGATGTGTTTATAAAAACGGAACGGTAAAACTTTTAATTGATTAAAGACAATGTAACATTTTTTAATAACTGTTGTTATTATTAATATGTATTTAAGTGTTGACAGATGAGTGAAAATGATAATTATTAAAGATGAACAGTGAATTCAACAACGTAATTTTCAATCACACAGCCAACTCAAGATGATTTAAACCAAGATTTTAATGCTATTTTTAAAAAATTTCTGACTACAAGCCTACGACAAGTCGAACAAGACGATAAGTCGGGTGCTCTGCTTCAGAGGAAAAAAATACCGACTAATCGTCGGAAAAATACGGTATATATTTTACAGTAACTTGATACATTGTGAACCAAAAATATCTTTCAGCACTTTTTCATCTACCCATCCCAACCACTTACCCCTGTTGACCCTGTAAAAGCCACTTTGTCCACTGAGGGGTGTTCAGCCAACATACTCCCCATGGCACCGCTACCAGTCACCACATTGAAAACTCCGGGTGGCAACCCTGCCTCCGCACACACCTCGGCCAATAGGAGGGCTGATAGTCGAGTGTATGTGGCCGGTTTCAGGACTATAGTGTTTCCCATAGCCAATGCTGGAGCTATTTTCCAGGTCAACAACATCAGAGGGAAATTCCAAGGCACTATCGCTCCAATGACACCTGTAAAACAACAACGATGTTGAATAGATGAATGTAGAATTATGTCAACTTTTCCTGAAAATAAAATTATTATTTCTGCTCATGCAGTGCCAATTTCAACAAATGTCTGCACTAACTGGGTACATGGTATTACTTGGATGTTATTTTATGTCTTTGACATCCTTATCAGATAATCAAAGATATGGATACTGTTTGTAACCTAGGTGAGTAAAGGATAAGAAATTCAATATTTATCTGATTTTTTACCGACAGATTTCCATCCCCTCATCTCTGTTTCCATCAGCTGGGCCCAGCCTGCGTGGTGATAGAAATGTCGGACCACAGTAGGAATGTCTGCATCCCTCGTCTCTCGGATTGTTTTACCGTTATCAAGGGATTCCACAACGTTAAAAAGACGCATGTGTTTTTGAATATGTCTTGCAATGCTGAAAACAGTCAAAGTTACAATGTGTATAATAAATATACCATAAAAAAAGAAAGGCAAAAATTTGATAAAAACTTCTGAATAAAAACTGGTCCTACACCTTGATAAGCAGCTAAAATTCTTGATCATTATCAAATTAAATCAATTGTGACAATCAATTTAAATTATGGTTTTTCTCTGACCTATACAAATGTCTTGCCCTGACATGGGGAGAGGTCTTGCTCCAACTCTGATAGGCTTTCTCTGCTGCTTTCACAGCTAAATCTACATCTGCCTTCTCTGCTTGAGTGGTCCATGCTAAATCCTCACCTGCAAATATCCACATCATTTCCTGTTGAATTTCATTATGTTACAAGTAATTTGCATTGTACCTGCAGTGAACTTTAGAAATTATTTTCGTTAATTATTTTTCAATTTTTTTTTTACTGCAGCATCATTAATACTCACTTTGGCTCTATTGTGGAACCCATTTTTGGCGAACATCGATTACTTGTTTTAAAGTAATCGATTACAATCGATTACAGGACAAAAATGAGTGTAATCGATTAATAATCTATAACACAAATTTTCACTATGTAATCGATTATTAATCGATTACATTTTCAAGTAATCGTGCCCATGCCTGATGTTTGCCCCTTGAAAAACCAATTTCAAACCTCAACAAATTATGGAAATTGATCTGTGAAATTAAATAAATATACCTGTGGCTGGGTTCTTTGTCAAATACTTCTTCCTGCCCTCTGGTTTTACCCATTTGCCATCAATGAAAACTCCAAAGTCTTTACCATGATCATCTAGCCATGCCTACAGATATAAATCACGAAAGTATGAAAAGGTATTGCATGCATACACAAGAATAAAAAATATATACATGTACATAATTATAAACAACTGAGCAAAATTTTAATTATTTGTTCATATCATATATTGACTTAGAAATTCTGTAATAATTCATCAGATGCTGCTGGACCTATAAAGTTTAAACAAGAACAAAATTAAAACATGAATTGCTTTAAACATGAAATTAAATTTAACATGAAATGCCTTATTAAACATTAACAAAATTAAAACATGAATTTCTTTAGTAGGTGTACGGGGAAAAAAATGACCTTGTAAATTTTGTATATAGGACTGTTATTAAAAAGTTTTCATTCTCGATCATTATAATGATGTAGCTAGAGTGCCAAAGTTTCTATTCTCTTAAAACTCATATAACTTAATATAAGGTTTTATATTAAAAAAAATATATGATTTTAATGTGTAAATGTAAAATGCAGCTTCCAATATCCGTGATCAGTTAAATCTGTATAAACCTTGGGCATCCAATGCTTAGTAAAGGTGTTCATTATCACAGACTCAAACACCATTTTGGCTGGTTTCCTATTTTTGCATGGTCAACGATAAAAAATAAAGTTCAGCACAGCATGTTAAAAACATGATACCATAATTTGTTAGGCATGTCCACATATATATTTACCAATGCAAACTTTAAAATACCGCTTAAGTATGATTACATATTTCAAATTTAGGATTGCCTTTCACTGATAACATTGCCAAGCATTTTCTTATCTTGCAGGTTAATTCACTGCAAGATTTTATACTGAAAGTGCGTTCTTCGATATTTCATGTGCAAATGTCATTCTTAGATTTTTGTTATTAACGAACCTTTGCAACATTGTCTGCCTCTGGAGCCGGCCCATAGCTCATCGTTTTGAATATTTCTTTAACAGAATTTGAGTTGCTCTTGCTTGTCTTTGCTACTGTTTCAGCCATGATTGCATGACTTACTTCTCTTTTGGGAAAAACCTAGAGAAGTACGAATGAAGGTCGAAATATTTCGGTACCTATTCAGACTTTTCCTTATTTGCAAAACGTGACGTCATAACATGGCAGCCACCACAGCCTTATAATTTCGTAAAAGTAGCGGTAAGTATTTTGCGTTTTACGCAAAAATGACGGAACCTTTTTGCGTCGTGTCGAAGATTTATATTCTCCCCTGTTTTATTAACATAATTACAAACATTGAAGCGCAAATGCAGCGTGGATTGCATGTTCTAGGTACAGCAAATCTTGACATGATCTCTCACTCGGTAGACATGCCATCGGCATTCTTTTCAGTTCAATGAGTAAATGAGTAAATCATAAAAATACACTTATTTACTGTTTTACCAATACAAACGACTGTAGAAAAGAAAATTATGTCAAATTTGCTTTATTTTACAAAGATTTACATGAATATGTTGTTTTGGATATAGTCATGCACAGACATGTCTACTTTGCCTTTGCCTTTGGACAGAGGATGGATAATGTTTGAACGCCCGATTTTTTTGTTTTGCACTGAGTTAGTAAATTGTTTCATTTTATACTTCAATAAATCTGATTGTTTTTAAGGTACTTCCGAATAGATGTTAGCTTTTCTGATTTTGGTTTTCCAACTTTCAGTTTCACTTTAAAAACTTTTTTTCTTTTCCAGTAAATGTTGAAAAGAAAATTATTATATATCTTGTCTGAGGGATTTATTTAATAAATTGCTTTTGTTTATTGTGAAAATTTTGAGTCAAAGCTGGATAAGAACATTGTTAGAAACATGTGGACAGCCCAGCATATGATTTCAGATGGTGGGTCTAAACCATGTTAACTCACATGTTTTTGTATTCACATAAATAATGATTTATTCTCAATGTACCTTTGAGAAAGTCAATTTAGTCTTTAGTGTTTTGGAGATATATGAATAGAAAGGTCTTGTTTTGAAAACACAGTTATTCATAGATTTTTTCATGGTCATATAAACATTTCATTTTGGTGTATGCGATATTCATTATTGAGATTGTAAAGGACCCAGAATGAACTACTCAAGATGAAAAATACAGCAAGTTGTGTTACACATGTTTGTTTTAAAAATATTTGATTCAAAATTAACTAAAATTCTTATAACTTACTAGTTACTCCCCTTAAAATGTTATACTCTCAATATTAAGCTAATATATGCAAGACTGGCCAAGGTTTTCCAACATTAAAAAATTCATGCATTTGTCATTGAACTGTGTATGTGCATGTATATACATGTAGTTCTTTTGCGATCCATTCTATCTAGTATCTACAATGTACTTCAAATTATTTACAAAATTTACAGTTATTTTAGCTGGATGAAATGAAATTTAGCAGCTGAATCATGAATAGAAATATATATTTTCTAATGCTGGCAGAGTAACAAAAATCAACAAATGTCAAGTTTATTTTTTATCTTTCATAAAACAAAAAAAAATGTCTAATATAAATACAGTAACAAACAAAATAGCTGCCGAAGTCTCTTAATGCTGGGTGTTACTAGTAAAGATTTAGATGTCAGAATATTAATTACTTTCATCCTCATCTCCAGCTGATTCAAGCCCATTTATCACTGTCCACCTTAGGCTAGCACATGTTTTCCTTTCACACATAAGTAATAGGAATGAGGGGGTGTGGCCAGAATAGATATACAGTTACAAAATATGGTTTGATTTTCTCTAGCTCAAACAGCCCATGGTATTATTGGACAGGCTGTCATTGATATATGTGTTATAATTACATGAACCAGAATATGTTGTTACTATAGAACATATGTTTTAATTTGTAATTACCGGTATATACTTGAAGAAAGGTGGGTGTTTTATGGTCTCAACATGTAGCTTTAGGGTTTTTTTGTCAGTCCAATTGGATTGGCTTATATGAGCCATTTTACAAAATGTGTTTTTGTTGAGGCAAGCGTATCATTTCTCAATGGATAGAAAATGCGAGGAAATTTAATGGTTATTTAGACAGGTAATTTAGAATTGATACTGATTATAGAAATGTTTACTTCTGTATATAATTATATATACAGTAAAAAGATTAACTCTCCTGAAAAAATCAGGACATTACCTATATTATTATGATACTTACAATGAAAATAAAGGTAAGAGTATTTAACTGATGCACAAGTATCAATTTGTGGGGAATACGTTTCAATTCTCAGTGGTATGCAGAATTTCTGTGGTAGAAAGTGAAATATAAGAAATGTTAAGGACTGTGAGTGACATTCATGTAATCCTACATTATTTTCCTTGCAATATAAACAGTTTCAAATGAAAATCAGGAAAAATTGGTATGAAAAAGGAAGGGGAAGTAGAAAATGTGTAAAAACTAATTCATGGCACACGATATACTGGCCTTGGTTAATTATTGTATTGAAATCCTAAAGACTACTGATAACAAAACTG
Source organism: Magallana angulata (assembly GCF_025612915.1). Lineage (NCBI taxonomy): Eukaryota > Metazoa > Mollusca > Bivalvia > Ostreida > Ostreidae > Magallana > Magallana angulata. The sequence goes on from NC_069115.1 coordinate 41,841,254, forward strand.
TACTTTTTCAGTTGTTATACCAGCTACTTAAAATATTATCAAGATATTTTTTTATACATGATATTAGCTGTTTAGCAAACTTCTCAGCAATGTGGCTGTAGAATTTAGATTCAAATTTTCTTTTATCATTTTGCATTTGATGTAGATTCATTGATTGTATATTATTTACTCTCATTGTCGTTAATATGGAAGAAAATAGATAGCATATGATAACTAAGGCAATGTCTTGTAGATAATTAAGTTAGGAAGGTGATTATTTTTACTCTAAACATGGAGTGGGCCATGCTTCATCTTCCATCACATATGTTCTGATGACTAAGAACATCCGCACCCATCAGTGTCTGAAATCTATTGTGAAAGGGGAAGAAATTCATGCAGCATCTTCATTGCATGTTTCCTGTCTTCGATTGAAGAAAAGTTCCATCTGCTAATTGTTAGCAAATGTAACAAGACTGAAGTTCATTCAAATAGAGTGCAGAGTTTGGGAACACATCAATTGTTTTCTGTGAATTGTGGCATTTAATAATTTGACATTTTTGTTCCCAAAGTGATTTGAAGCAGTTATTGTAAAGAATAAGGGAAATTATTGTTTCCATGCTCAGAAGTTATAGAGGATAATAGTTGATATTCGTTGTGTGTGACAGTCATTAGTGTTTACTTAGTGTGGAGGAACCTGTTTGTGATAGGATGACTGTAGTGATGAGCTTTATAGCATTCTGATAAACTGTTTCCATGGAGATGAACTGGTTCCCATGCCAACTTACTCAGTTCTGTCCAGTGTCAACCAAACTTTGGGCATCTTGTGAAAAAGAGAAAGTATGGCCACATTTCTATTTACGCAATTTTTAATGCCTTTCATTTTATAAAAATTGGATGAAGATTATACAACTTCTTTAAGGGAAGAATTTTAGATGTTGATTAGCAGTTATTGCTTTAAGAAAAATTCTGAATTTATGAATGACAATTGCATGGTTCGGTTACTAAATAATTATATAGATGACTTACAGTGAATGTTTAAACCTTAATCATGCTGTCAAATTAGCATTTAGCTGTTTGAATTCATCAGATTTAAATTTGTTCAAAGTGTAATGTATGCTGAGTTTTATATGGCATATATAAAAATTGTCAGTTCAATCTGTATAAAATGCACCTATTTGATTTGAGTGTGTGATGATGAATTATCTTTACAAAGAGATAAATCTCTTGCTGCATGCACTCCATCTCTCTGTAGCTGGTTTTGATTATTTTTTTGAGGGATTAACACATCGTTGGTGAACACAGCTTTTAGATGTTCCAGTGTCTCTGATGCAGTGATAGAAACACTTGTATTGAAATGCTGCTGCAGATCATGACTGCACATACACAGGAATCTGTTGTTACCTTGTACAGAGTACACCTGAGTCAAGTGTGCTTTATTACTCACAAACTCCCTCTGTCTGTCTCCCTGCTTATAGGATACGTCTGCGAGGGCTCTCCTTCCCATATCTCCAGGTGGAGTGTGTTACCTACTGTTTATAAGACAGCAGTGGGGGTTGGGGGGGGGGGTGCTCCATTGTAAAACAATTAGCTAGGTCTGCCCTGCATGCTGTTACAGTTGTGTTTATTGAATTACATACTTGAAATGCTCAGTTATAGAAAAGTGCATATGGTTACCAAAGCCAAATTTTTTCCAGTTGTCACTGACTTTGCTTCATCTTGGGGGGGGGGGGGGGTGTTGAAAAGTCAAAAGACTGTACAATTTGTAACTATAATAGAAGGGAAATTTTAGTAATAGTGTGGGGTTTTTTGTATTTCTGATTAGAAACCATTTTATTGAATTACATAAGTACATGTAACTTAAAGATATGGATATTTGTCAACTTTTTGTTGGTATTTTGATGTAGGTGGCTGAGTCCGAATTTAACTTTGAGTTGTGTATCAATATGTGGTGGTCGAACAGTGCTAGAAAAGCTATAAACACAGACCTTAAGATTTTCACAAAAAGTAGGGGAAAAAATTAAGTGGAAGAATTTTGTAAAACTTCATTTTGTTACCAATATGAAGGAAATAATTGTATAAACAAATAAGTAAAAATGATGAAAACAAAACCATTTTCTAACAGTTGTACCTGTTTAATCTACATACATGCACCTGAATGGCTTTGTCAACAATGTTAGCTATAACTAAACTATATATGTATTGAGAGGGCCATATTAAGGTTATAAATGGCATGCTGTATATAAATATGTCCATACATTTATTGCGAATCATTTTCAAACAATGGATTACTGTTTCTATATACCAGATATGTGTACTTTCTTTAGAACATTCCAACAAAATGCCATTCTTTCAGCTGAAGTATTCGTTATAACATATAGAAGATATGATTTTGTATAATCTTTCAAAATTATTAGCATTACATTTTTCAAATCTTAATTTTCAGGTTAATTTCATGATGTAAAGATTTTCAGATTACACTAATTAAAGTAGATCCAGTGTTCTGTGACGTCACACTTTTTTGTAAAACTTTGAATTCTTTAAAAATTGTGCAAGATAGTTTTATTTATTTTATGTGAATATAATCACATGGATGTAATTAGAGTTATTGGTAGGTTCAAGATATTTTCGCACTTAATTTTATACTAAATTTCCAAATTTTTATATATTTTATCTATGCAAAGGGGAAATAACTCTTTTTCTGACTTTTCTTTCAGTTGTATGTCTAAATGCTATAGTTTTTCTTATTCCAACGATTAATTTTAAAATATTTTTGTAATTTTAGTTTTCTGATAAAGTTGACATTAAAATTAAACAAGAAAAACAAATTTCTGCCTACAAGATTTTACTTTTAACAGAAAAAAATACAATTTTCTAATGCTAAAATATGCTTTAGTTTATGTTTATCTGGCATCTCAAAAAGTGTGATGACATGTATATTTTTTCTAACAATTGATGACATTTAAGTCTATTAAGTCGAAATCAGTTCGGTTTTTCAACTTTCCTCAGAGAATTTTACGAGTATGGAGCTACCTTAAATATTTAATAATACTTGTCCTGTACAAACTTTTGCTAAATTAAATCAGTCTTTAACACTCAGCCAAAGGACATCATGTAATCAAATGGTATTATTAAAAAAAATGATTCTTGTAATTATAGAGTAGAGGGAGGAAACAGCAGTAAATGGTTTGAGATCAGTCTCTTATTTTCTTGGAGTCTAGACGTATGCTTGTTATTTTGCAATTTTATTAGATCATTAATTCCCATATCCCACTCAGCTTCATAATCACACTCAATAGGATTATGGTGAATTGTTCACCCTGATCTCCAATGGCTTTCTACATACAGATGTGCAAACAGATGGGGGAAATAGTGATGCAAAGGTGTACAATTACAGTTACCCCTGCAATGCTGGACAGATGCAGTGCAGTACAGTTATACTTGGTTCTATAAGTCTCAGAGAGAGAGAGAGAGGGAGGGAATATAGTGAGATGCATGCTGAGATAAATACCTACACTGGTTCTGATCAGGGGCTATGGAATGGCAAGAGAGTTATGCAGCGTGACATTGGTGGCATCGGCAGCCTACATACATAGTTGACGCGACTGTCAGCTCCTCGGGCATCACTGCATTCTACAATAGAAAGTGGCGATGAAGGCGATAACTTGGCTGCAATATAGTACAGCATAGGTACTTGTACTTCCAGGGTAGAAGTCTTGTACAAATGTAAGCAGTTGATTTATATGTGTTAAGACTTTGGCTATAGATTTGTGGAAAAACAGAGAAACAGATTATTGTATTGTATGTACAGTGTTAAGTGGTTCTTGGAGTTTTCGTATCCCACTTCATTCTTCTTCCTCTGTGTGGCGGTCGTGGTTCGTTGACCATGGTGGTGGTTACCCCCTTCGTCTGATGGCTTCTCACGGTGGCTTCAAGTCCCTTTTTTGTTGCTTCTGTGGATCCAAGAGGCGGTTTCAGAAACTACAGGTGTGGGAATGTTATATTTTTTTTTACGTATGTGCGTGGCTGATCTGTTCACAACTGCCAAGACCTAAGGTTTTTTCCTCAATGATGGGTCAAACTAACCAAATAGCATGCCAGTTTGGAAAATGATAATTTTGCATATTACAATTTGTTGTGATTATGTGACGAAGCAAAATGGAGGAAATCTTTGTGTCAAAAAAATTTCAAGACTTCTGTACAGGATTATCATAAATCAGAGATATCAGTAGATTTTCAGTTAGAAATTGATTTTTCTGAATGATAAAAAGATGCAAATATTTTTCGGAACAATGTTTCCTGTATGTGAGTGATACTGTGTCTAAATAGAAGTAAATGACATTGTGTGTCTATCAAAAAAATATACTGCTATTTTTACCTTATAATTTTTTCTCCCCATTTTTTCATCCACCTTACCATTTGAAGTTCTTAATTTCCCCCTTTTTTATGACAGTAGTAGTCTAGACATGAATGATTTAATGATAAATGATATGTCATAGAATCATGAACTTAGTAGATATTGAGAAGTACCGGTATATTTCTCATAATGTGTATAGAATATGATACACCTGCAGTAGAAGACTTTGGTAACACGTGGTAGACACATTGTATCACGACCCTCTGTGTTTGAGATGTAAGATGGGTAGATAATGAGTTGTCAGTACCGTTATACTGCTTACTGCTTCAGCAGCAGAATAGGGGAAATACCACAACCCTCCTGTATGCATAACTTAAGCACTAAGACAATTATAAATGTACCATGTGCACATCTCTAGCTGACTTATGGGTTGAGTGTGGGCAAATAATGGCCGTGCTCATTTCTATCAAAGGAACTTGTTTACACAGGTTTGCAATCAAAAATATAATTTTGTTTATGTTGGGTTTTTTTTGGAGGAAGAAGTTGTTCCAATTAAAACTTCATCCATTGTGATCAATTTCAATAATTAGCAGGCTCTGTAATATTGATAATTAGGATTTATAAATAAGTTGCTTGGAAAAAAATAAACCTTCAGCTGGGTCTGCAATATCATTTATGATGATTTATTAGATGCTTTGAAAAATTGATTAAAATAAGTGTCTTTATTGTCTATTTGATCTATTTTTGCAGACCTTTGAAGCTGTTGAAGAAGTAGAGTCATCGAAAACTGTTCACACCGAACAGCCTAGGAGTACGCATACCGAAGCTGTCCCAGCCCCCGCTCAGGAAGAAAGCCCGACCCCTCCAGTCTCAGGAAAGGAGGACACAGTCCCACAAACAGAAGACAATTCGTCGTCCTCAGTAGAAAAGGAAGATTTTTCTGCTCCGATAGCAGCAGAGGAAGAGAGCCTCCTTTTGGATTTTGAAGGAGAGAGTGTTTCTGGGAATCCCAGTGTCACAAATACCCCTGTGTTACCTAGAGAACCTATCAAGGCAGAGAGTGCACCCATTTCAGAAAGTCAGCTATTCGCCAAGGACAGTTTGTTTGTTGACAAAAGAGAGGTAGATAATACAGTAATAACTTCAGAACCGAAGCCTGTTGTTCTTCCAGTGTTAAATACTGAAGGTCCAAGGGAACAGGAAGATAGCATTGTGAGAGAAAAGGCTCAGTTGGCTGAGAAATCTGTTCTTGAAGGCAAAGAGGAAGAAAAGTTACCTGTTGAGAAACCTCCTGCTGAAGAAAAACAGGAAGAAAAGGTAGCAGTTGAGATACAGAAACCAGAAGTAAAGGAGACTATTGTTGTCAAAGAGGAAGTTCCTGTTGCTTGTGAAGGACAACAACACTGCGCATCATCCCAAGACAAAGACCAGCTTCTAGAGGCTATTAACTTGACTCTGACAAATATTATGGAAAAAGCTGGTAAGAATACTGAATACCATACTGGTAGGTAAGGATTGAGCTGCATTTAAATGATTCTTTGATGACAATAATTTAAGACGAAATCTGAAATAAAAAATGAAATGCAGGTAATTTTAGCATGGGTTAGTTACAGGGCAAAAAAAAAGACAATTTTGATGAAGTGCCATGTAAAAAAAATCTTTCTCTAGTTTGAAAGGTTCCATTTTTTTCATGTGTTTAAACGATGAATTATTTTTATTACAGAAACACTGATTGTGGAACAAGTATCAGTAGATATGGCCACGAAGTCGGAGCATTCAGCTCCAAACAAAGAGATGATCTCATCACTGGTAGAGAAGATCCAGACTCCAGCTGAGAAGGACTCCACTCCAGACTCAGATGGTTCCATGCAGGGGAGTTCTGGATCAGAGGCATTGGAGGAAGCACTGAAGGATGCTGGGATTGTTAATGGAAACAACCACGAAGAGAAGGGCAGTGACAAACCAGAGAAAGGGGAGAAAAAAGAGGAGAAGACTGGGAAAAGTAAAAAGAAAGAAGATAAAACTATTGGTGGGTATTCGTTGATGTATTAAATTACATGTATTTAAAATAGGTCACAACATATGAGAGAGAGAGAGAGAAAGAGAGAGAGAGAGAGAGAGAGAGAGAGAGAGAGAGAGAGAGAGAGAGAGAGAGAGAGAGAAATGCAGTGCCTGTTTGAATGATTGAGGTAAATTTTATATTCGGACCATGTACTCATATTAGCATGTATAAGTGCATTCTATAATAATATCTGTTTCAAATGAATTATCTCTTTTTTGTAGATCACATATTAAGGGCCTTAAGCAGTTTACAAACAACAGAGGAAAAGCTGGCTGCCCTGTGTAAAAAGTATGCAGACTTACACGAAGAACACAGAGTTTTACAGAGTACACACAAGCAACATCAGAGAAAACTAACCATGGTAAGATCTCTCTCTCTCTCTCTCTCTCTCTCTCTCTCTCTCTCTCTCTCTCTCTCTCTCTCTCTCTCTCTCAGAACACCTAACACAACAAAAAAATTGCCTATTTGCAATTAAACTCTTTATTTTGAATCAATAGATACAACTTCTGATCATAGATTCCATTATATCAAGTACCTCACCAAGGTAGACTCAATGATCTCTTGGAATCAGAAAACACATCCTTATCATCATCACTGTTATACATATTTCAAAGCCTCTTATTTTCACAGCATGCCATGATAAAATTTTATCTTGACACCCGCCTTCACATACTAAATTTTTTTTTTCTCCTATCACTGTGAAATCGTTAGGTAACAAGGGAGAAAGACCAGTTACAGACTGAGCACACGAAGGCGGTGATGGCAAAGAGCAAACTGGAGGGGCTGTGTCGGGAGCTACAGAAACACAACCAGGTCATCAGGGTACGTAACTCTACATCACTTTTAAATGAGCTGTGACAAATGTGTAAGGGCAGGCAGGTAAATTGTTGATATTCTGAAGAAATTATTATTAAGGGTCTATAAATGAATACAGTAAAACATGGTTATATCGAACATGTTTATAATAAATTGACACTGACGGCAAAGTGATTTTCATTCCCCAAGACTTTATTGTATGTTTTAAACTTGAAAATCGCCCATCCCTGGCATTTCATTATAAGCCTGTTTATGATTAGATTTGATTAAAAAAATTAAGAGGGTCTGAGTTTCACAACTTCAAGACTTATGATTTAAATGACTGGAGTTTGGTTTATGAACCATTGATATTTTGAATATTTACTTATAATGGAATAATTTAGTTTGCAACGCAATCATTTGCTTCACTTACATGTGTGAAGTATGACTTTTTTGTTGGACATATATTATTAAAAGCAATACCAGTCTGAGGGGTTTTTCCAACTTATACATGTATTTGAATATGAATTTTGGTGATAACACCCATTATTTTTATTTTTTAAACAGCAAGAAAGTTTACAAAGAGCCAGAGAGGAAGATGAAAAAAGAAAAGAAATTTCGAACAAATTTCAGGTTTGTATTAAATGAAAAAAAATTGGATATCTGGTTAATATTTATAATATTCAAAGTTTATTTTGAATCAATCTATAACTGATATAAAACAAATTTCAAACAAAATAAAACTGAAATAAAAAGAAAATAAAAATGAAAAAAAAAGAAAACTGAAATAGACAGGCCTACGTCACAATGCTGTTTATCACAAATACCCAAAGTCCAAGCACTCTACATCAAACAAGTTTATGCTACATGTTAAGATAGGAAGGAATAAATGACTCCACTGTAATCCGAATTTTTTATATGTGTTTAAGTTGTAGCTGTGTAAAATGTGTAACTAATATATTCTTGTTGATCAATCTTTAATTTCAAAAGTAATTCATAGATGAAGGTCATTCCTCAAGGTATTTAATCGTATTAAATGGTAGGAATTTAATGCAGCCACACTTTGGGTCTTGGAGTTTAACAAACTGGGAAGCACACCTTGATTTCCTAATTCTTCTCTCTGTATAGTCCACCATCACAGAGATTCAGCAGCAGATGACAGATCACCATGACAGGAATCTCAAGCTTCGCGAAGAAAACCAGGAGTTGGCGGGAAAACTCAAAAAGTTCATTGAACAGTATGAAGTCCGCGAAAAGGTGTGTATTTATATATATATATATATGTAGTGACTTTGAAAATGTCTATAGGACAGTACAAAGTCAGCTAGGAGATGTGTTTACATTGAAAGTAGAAATGAATGTAAAAAAAAAAAAGCATTATGAAGTTCATTAGAGGGCACATTTACATTTACATTGAAAAAGTTCTTATAACAGTGCAAAATCTGTGAGAATATTTACAAGTATATACATTACCAGGTAAAAATTTCTTTAAAAAAGTGCATGGTGCATGAGAAGTAGTGTATGCATTGTCATAATGAAAAAAGTTCAAGTTAATTAAAAGGTTTTACTTGTACATATTTATACTGAAAATTGAAAGAATTTTCAAAATTTAAACCAAGTCTGTGATATATTGTGTCAAATGGTTGTTTGAACCATATGGAACATATGCTTATTCTAGGTTTACTCTGAAATATTCATTATAAAATATGAATAATTTGCAAAATGTATAATTCAAGCTTAAAAGAAAAATAACAGACAATGTTCACTGTACGATTTATTATAGACAGCCTTCAATAATCTTTGCTAAAAATAGCCTATTGTTAATATCAGATGTGTTTAATGAACAAAGACTGCCAGCTAAGAGAGATAACTTTCATACTGATCAATGACAGTTTTTGGATATTTAGTATTATAGATGATAAGCGATTTATGACAAGTCCCTCCATATACCCCCCCCCCCCCAAAAAAAAAAAAAAACAAAAACAAAAACCAACAACAACAAAAACAAAATAATTAAATGATTTTTTTTTCCTATTTCTATTAATACATTAATAATGATATCTTTAAGAAAAATATCTAATAGGCAGAATTTGAACAAGTGAACAGAGAGATAAAGTACCTGAAATCATGTTGCATATTCTCTATTATTATGGCAAAAAGATTGATTGCCATAGCCTGTTTCCACAACAACATGTATATCCTCAAGAAAAAAACCTTTTTTTTCGATTTTGAAACCTTCAGTCTGCTTTCTGTACCAAAATTGCTGGAATTTGATATGTTATTAGAAGTGCATTTCATTGAAACTCCAGAGGCCCAAGCACCATGTGTAATCAAGTACAGTGCACCAGAGAGGTTTACTGTTTTGTTTTGACATTTTGCTGATTAACTAACATAGCTGAAATGCTTGGATGAATATATTGATCGCCTAAAGAATGATGAAGGATTTCTCAAGACTTTTTTAAAGAGAACTTGGTATGTAAAAGCTGCACTTGAGTGATGTCTTGAAATAAACTGACTGAACTACTTAAACCTATTTATAGATTTATGAGATACAATAAAGATAACCGTATTTATCCTAAAATAGTGCCCAATTTCAGAGTGAATCATAAATAGCTCAAAAAGGAAAAGTATTACCAGTTTCAGTATTTTTAGATTATTTTGCAGTTTTCTTAATCAAAAAATTGTAGATAAATTTCAAACAGAATTTTCTGCTAATTTTTTTAAAAAGTTAATCAGAAGATTTTTATTATATTTTTTAGTGATTGTTCTTGATACATGCACTAATAAATCAAGACAAAACCTTTTGTAATTCACTGAGCAATGGGTGTTTATTACGATAGGTATGGTATACCTTAGGTGATACTTATCTCAATTAAAAAAAGTATACAACAAAATAATTGAGAACAGCTGTTGTCTGTTATCTAATGAGGGAGAAAGGAGGAAGCAGGTATAAATAACCCACAATAAAGGAGGGAAAGTTAGCGAGGCATTTCAAAGCAAATAAATAAACCACCAAAAGCACCGCTTAAGCCAAGAAAGAAATTCAGTGGGGTACTTCTGAATGTCCAGTTTGTAATTTTATTTTGGTGATGTTTCCTTGATAGATGGAAAGTTTAATGGATCTCTATTTATTATGTCATTAAAACGAAGTGTAAGTATTAAAATAATTTGATTTTTGTGCATGATAATTTCTCAAATCTTACATGTATCTATTGAGATTGTAATTCAATTTTCAAATGTGGAAATGTATAAAGGTTTCTTGGTGTTAGATACGTGATATGGCAATTCAATATCTTTCAATTATTTAACAATATGCTTCTACAATGAATTATTAGTTGCCCTAGCAAAAAAGTTTAACTTTTGTTATTTGATCACTTATTTCTGCAACATAATATGGAATTCCTATTTGAATTCCTTTCTAAAAACGTCTTTCTTTGAGTTGTTCCTTGACAATGAATATTTTTTTTTACTTCAAGCACTTCTATTGTTATTTGAATTCGTGGAATTTACTTGCAGCAAGTAGAGAAGGTGATGCAGCACAGAGAGTTGGAGCAGAAGTTAGCGGACGCCAAGCTGGAGCAGGCCAATGCCTACCTTGCCGAGGAGCAGGAGAGAAGCAGGAAGGAGCATGCTGTGGTAAGAAGCATTACCAGCATAATTGTAACTTTACAGTACTGTAATTGTGAGAGAGAAGCATAGTCAGAAAGGAAGAATAATCAGCAGAGTTGTTATGATACAGAGAAAGTAAGGGGGCGCAATAATTGATAAAAAAATATGATAATATCATATATGTAGTTGCTACATGTTCTATAAATGAAAGGAGCAAGACTCATTTTGAAAAATGATAAGAAGCATAATCAGTATAAAGGAGTATTAACTGATAAGAACTCTATTCTGAATCAGCATAAATGTTTCTATATAGAACCATTATAACAGGAGCTTGGACTTTGGGTAGTTGTGTCAAACAGCAATGTGACGTAGGCCTGTCTATTTCATTGCTGCCCACTCAGTGAAAGCTCATTGAAATCAACACGATTTGTCTGGCTTCTGAGCTAAGACTATGCAATCGGTGCATATTTCACTTGAATCCAGCGTCAATTTTAACATGTTTTGATGCAAGAAGTGATAGCTACGTCCTACGGAAAGTCCAAGGCCTTGTAATAATGGTTCTATATGTAGTAATAGGGAAAAAGCATTTATTTAATTGATAGAAAGCACAGCAGCATAGCTGTTGTAAAGACAATGATATTGAGATAGAAGGTAAAGTGATGAGGTGTTTTTACTGTAAAATCAGAGTTACGTAATGATGTGTTATAGTGAGAAAGACACAGGGCTAGTCCTTGTAATAAAAAGCATTGCTATTGGGATTATGCAAACTGGTTGTTAAAAAGGAACATGTTATAAGGCATGTAAGAAGAAGTCCCAGTCTGTTTTCAATGACTAAACAAACACAGAAAGTAGTCTGCAGTGTATAGTAGCATTATAGTCCTCTTGTGAGTGGAAAATGCTTTTATTCCCCCTGCAACTCAATTAAGGTTACCATTAAGGTCATGTGAAATTGGCCTTCCATGTAAGTTTTAAACACAGGCCAATTTTTACAATACACTAGTCAGTTGTTTGAATATGCAGATGATGGATGATGCATTTGAGAAATACATGTAAATTCATATCCAGATGAAATTCCAGTAATTTAATTATGTTGTAGAAGGTTTGTATTTGTACTTGTTTTGTGTCGCTGAATTTTATGGAGAAATTCTATTATTTTTATAGGCTGCAGAAAGTTCCAAACGTGCGGCTTTGTTAGAGACACAGGTAGGTGTCTTATACAACAGTTACATTTATTTCAAACGGACCAATAGTTAATAGACTAGTTGATGATCATTCAATGTTGATTAAAATTGATTATTAAACTGGTAATTCTGTGACCCAATAAACATAAAATAAAAAGCTACATAAGTACATGTGCTTTTAAAGCATATTTTGATATACATGAAATATTAATTAATAAACTTTTGTTAACATCTGAATGGTCACAGGAACATGTATATGTTATTTTGAGACATTGCGAGATTCCCATTTGACGGATTTAACTTTTTATTTACAGTTAGCCATGTATAAGGATAGATATGAGGAATTTCAGTCTACTATTAATAGAAGTAATGACATGTTCCAGAAGTTCAAAACCGAAATGGAAAAGGTATGTCTCATTCTGTGTATAGAATAAAGAAAGGAACAGGGTACAGTAAAACACGGTTATAGCGAACACGCTTATAATGAATTGACGCTTACAGCGAAGTGAATTTCATTCCCCAAGACTCCATTTCAAGTTGTAAACTTGACGGATATAACGAATTACGCTTATAACGAAGTTAAATTGCCCGTCCCTGGGACTTCGTTATAAGCGTGTTTTACTGTAATTTGAAGAATGTGAGGAATATGTACTCAGTATTTTTAGCGTTATTTGAAATTACCAGTTGATATCATTGTCACTGCAAAAAAAAAAAAAATTGCAGAAAAACAATTTACTCTGCTGTACTCTAAAACTGTTGCAAAATTCTTCTGATATATATGATAATGTATTAATAAAAATGGTATATAGAATTTTATAATGATGTGGAATTTCAGATGACAAAGAGAATCAAGAAGCTTGAGAAAGATGGTGCAGCTTGGAAGAGCAAGTGGGAAAATGCTAACAAAGCACTGCTAGAGATGGCAGAGGAGGTTTGTAATTAATTGCATCATACCAGACATTTAATTCATCATATCAGTTATGTGCATCTAATCATATACAATAGTATATCAATAATAGTCCTTATCAAATCTTTCAAGTATTATGAGAAACATGATTTATGGTAAACATGTTTGAATGTAATAGTGTTTATATATGAAAGATACAATGAAAGATACAATCTGTATTTCATCAGTAATGTATGTTATCAAACACTAATGATATCTTTACAAACACATCTCCTTACATCCTTATATGCACCTGATAGACACACTGAAAGGGGCATGGTCACGATTTTGGTTGAAAATTATTTTTCCAATTTTTATATTTAAAATGTTCCAGTAAGGCATTTTTAATAGGCGACCAAAATTTGAGTGTATTCGTTGCGTAATAAGCAAGTTACAGAGCTTGAAATTCTTTGATATGTAAACAAAGGGTTAGTTTACATTTTGAATGTTGAAGTGAAAATTCCAGTTTTAGACCTACAATGAATGAAACTGTTTATCTATGCTTCAAATTAGTAAAAAGATAGACAAATCAGCTTAAAAAAGATTTTTTACTGGTATATTGAACCTATGTAAACAAAAACAGGGCATGAGCCTTGTTTACATGACAAAGATTTGTGAGCTTTGTATCTTGCTTATAACTCCATGAATTACTCTCAAATTTCATTTGATCATTAGAAATGCATTTCTAAAGCATTGTAAATAATAAAAACAGAAAAATAGAATTTGACCAAAATCGTGACCATGCCCCTTTATTAAAGCATTGCTTTACCAATATCGTTGTTTGATTATGTGTATTCAGTAATTAATGATTAAGTACATGTACAGAGAACCACTCTGGCAAAAGTTTTGCATTTCCTTACCTTGAAACCAAAATTGCGTCCTCTTCTACATACATGTGTCTCATTTATATTTGCTTGAAAATTGAGACCTGGGTAGTAAATTTTGAGGATGCTGAGATGATTTGATTTCCTTTTGTGTGTTTGTAGAAAACCCATTACGACAGGGAGAAGCCGCAGCTGTTGAGTAAGATCCAGAAGCTGGAGTCCCTGTGTCGGGCCATGCAGGCCGAGAGACTGGGCAGGAAGGCGGCGGAGGCCAGCAAAATAGGTCAGTGAGATTGGGGGTCAGGGAGGTCAGCAAAATAGGTCAGTGAAATTGGGGGTCAGGGAGGCCAGCAAAATCGGTCGGTGAAATTGGGGGTCAGGGAGGCCAGCAAAATAGGTCAGTGAAATTGGGGGTCAGGGAGGCCAGCAAAATCAGTCAGTGAAATCGGGGGTTAGGGAGGCCAGCAAAATCGGTCAGTGAAATTGGGGGTCAAGGAGGCCAGTAAAATAGGTCAGTAAAGAGCAGGGTCACGGCTTCATATCTTATCCTGCAACTTGTCTGATTGGAAGAGTTTAAGATCTATAGACATGTACTTGAAGTATGTTTTGTATTTGACAAAATAAGGCATGATAACCACAAATTTCAATTACGGTACCAGTACTGTGGAATCATTAGAATTCTCGGGGGTTCAATTATAATATATTATGAAGCATATTCTTTATCATACATACACGTAAATCCACAAAATTATTCCAACAAACCATTAATTTAAAAAAAGTGACAAAACATGGAAAATTGCCCTCAAAATTAATTCTACAGCACTGTTGGTTAAAAATTGTAGGGGAAAAAACTGCAAAGCAATATGAATCTTGATTTATACATGTGAAAAATATGTCAAGTGTGAATGGTTATTGTTTGTTATCGTAGATATATCAAAGATAGACGAGGACTTGCCCCAGGTCCTGGACACTCCCAACACTACTTCAAAATCTTCCCCCATCAAGTCAAAACCGGAGGCAGACGACTCCTCTCCCCCAGGATCAGGGTCTGATGGGAAATCGCAGCCATCGGAGCCTAACAGCGACACACAGACAGATAGCAGCAGTGCGGCGGCGGCAGGTTCAACAGAACAGAAATCAGAGGAAACTCCGGCAGAGTCGAAACCAGAGCCACACCCTGAAGCCCTGACCGCAGAAACGTAGCATAAAAACCCAAGACTTTTGTTGTTCATCGCATTTGTTTTCTTTCTTTCGTAAACCAAGATGTAAATTTTTTTACGTCAAGGGCTGCTTTAATTAAAAAGGTTTAGTATGTACTATGATCAATTTTTTTTTATTTGAGTTTATTTTATTTTTGTCAGAGCAATATTTAAACCTGTATTATTACAAGTTTGATCAAAATAAATGGGAAAAGTTTGCTGTATTAAATCTTGTGTGATTATTTTATGAGGGTGTTGAAGTCTAGAAGGAAAGAGAACTCTGGAGGAAAGGAATTATTTTTACAGGATAATTGTTAGAGTTACCTCTCTTTGAACAATACTCCATCAAGACAAGCATATCTACGCAAAATTTCTAAAAAAAAAAAAAAAGAAAAAAAAAAAGATTTCACATTCTTAATTGGGTAGGTGTGTATCTTAATGATGAAATAGTTTGAGTCCCATAAAACATTAGGGGTAATGTAGACTGGCAATGCCTGTCTGATATGCGCGATCACGTCCCTGACTTAATTGACAAAAACTTTAATTTCATTACTGTACAGAATGTTTACATGGTATTTGCTAAAAGGTCCCTTTATTCTTCAGAATCGGTTGGAAACGTAATTTGTTCGAAGTCCGACAATACATTTACTAACAATAGGCCTGAAGAATTGCTATAACTTAATTAAGCAAATCTACCGTATATTCAATTAACCGCATACTTTGTAAATGCTTGTGATCTAAATACCTTACATTTTTAGAAGTTGTCTCAAAACAGGTAGGATAGACACAGTTTTATATTGGAAGTCAACAAAATGCTAGTCATACAATAAGTGTTACATGCAATTTAAGTTACATAATAGGCACTTCAGTACATATATGGGCGGACAGCTTTCAGGCTGTCCAAATAGTGTCATTATTTTTTCAATTAAATCAGCGCGATTTTTATCGTTATCGTTGGTACAAAAAAAAAGGGAGCGAAATCGCTGAAAGATGATACATATTGCTCCCTGGCTTAATGTTTATAATATTTACAGACCAAGGTGAAATTGGTAATATCCATAAAAAGAAGTTGTCTTATGATCAACATAACAGCCCGTTTCAAAATTTAAATAGTAACAAAAAAGTGTGTGTAGAACAAAATGGCGAAGATAACAGGGGTATACAGATATAAATGTAAATTGCGATGCGTAATTCTGTCTGTAAGCTTACAGGTAATTATTAATGAAAATAAGGTTTATAATTAATGTATGAATTCATATGTATATAGTGTAACTAGCGTCAATTTGTACAGTGTTAGTTTAACATGTTTTAATATAATGCGTAAATGCACTTTGAAGTGTGTAAATTGACCTGCAAAATTAAATTGATATATGTAATGGTATTTTTACATACAAATGAATGGGAAAATGTATTTACAATAGTAAATATAGACTAACTTTGTCTTAAAATTACAGCTTTTATATATTTCTCGCTTCAAGCAAATTATTGGTGAACGTCTTGGGCGCAAATGGAGAAGTTAATATAATAATATTTATGTACATTGAATGTAATCGTCTTTATGTACATTTAAATTCATCAACAAACTAGCATTATTTTACCCCCGTCCTTGAGTGTTATTTTTAAACTGTTCCAACATAATATCAAGAAGCGTTTTCCTGAGCATGTAACAAGAGTTTCCGTATGTATTTGTATGTACGCTTTCCGCGACGGACCTTCTATACCAAATATAGTTATATATATGTATAAGTACCTCCTAGTCATTTAGACTGCATAATTGTCCCGTCGTTAGAAAACCCACGCAATATTTATAGAGACTGGTCGTCACCGTACTTTCATGTACATACGTTTGTTTAACTATCATATGCAGTCTGTTGCATTGGCCACCATTAATGTAATACAGATCGTAATTGGTCCATGATACATGAAAGTACTTTTGAAGCAGAATATATTTGACTTATCCAGGAGCAGAGTAGTCAAGCTTTTTAAATGATAAAATGCTACATTGTATATTCGAAAAATATAATTGAAGTCCCGTGCGCATTATATTAGGTACCCTTTTACCATTTTCTGTTCAGTTTTACAATCATCGGGACTGTAGGGGAGTTTCTATTAGTCAATATAATTATTTCAGAATTAGATATGTAACAGGATTTTACGCTGCATAAGTACAATAAGGTCAGGGGCCTCTCGACAGGCAGTATACCCAGGTATATGTAGGGCGACAAATTCAATAAAATTAATTATCGTTTAGGAAATTGTAGGTCAGTTCCATTTGGCGGGCAAATAATGGTCTTTTTATTGCTAATTTGTCAATATATTATCAATTTCCAAGACTCTTTTCCCGATGTATAATTTTATATATTCTCTTTTGAGAAGTGGACAGGCATAGCCTACATCCACTTCTCTTCGCAAGCCCTCATGTTTTGATTCTGGAAAACGTGTAAATGTCGGAACCAAAGACGGTTTACACTTCGAGCCATGTTTCGACTCCAGTTTCCCTGAATTTTCGTAACAGACCTATTATTTCTATATTTTAAACATAAATGCATCCATATATCACAAACAAATTACCACTAACCCGCTTTCAAATCATTTTCTCAACCTCTACATTCCGGGTTTAAATTATGAGATCACTCGCTATAGGTGGTTTAAAAAGTAGAAATTTTAGAGTCGGAAAAAACGGAAAATAGTGTTCCGATTGTAGACTTTAGATTAAAGGTATTTTTCTTAAAATTTACAGAGCTATATAGAACGGTTTTACAATTTAAGACAAGTTAACAAAATGCATACGATAAAATAAGTAACTTTGTCACATAAAACAATGAAAACTCTTTATTTTAATCTTTCTTATATGCTATATTAATCAATGTTCGTTTTATTGTTGAAAATTGATGTAGAACAAAATTTGTCACCATAAAAGATGGTTAAAAAGGGAAGAAATACCACTTTGTAATTATTTGACTCAGTATTTGTTTGTATGTTGTAAGATTAAGTTGATTCAGTTACGTTTTTGACATTATTGTCTTAAATAGGTTTCCAATTTTATCCGAAACATAAACATTTAATCTGCGCTGACCTAGATAAACAATGTGATACACAAAATTTAAACCCGGGATGTAGAAGTTGCGAAAATGATTTGACAGCGGGTTAGTGTTGATTGTTTTGTGATATATGGATGCATTTATGTTTAAAATGTAGAAATAATAGGTCTGTTACGAAAATTCAGTGAAACTGGAGTCGAAACATGGTTCGAAGTGTAAACCGTCTTTGGTTCCGACATTTACACGTTTTCCAGAATCAAAACATGAGGGCTTGCGAAGAGAAGTGGATGTAGGCTATGCCTGTCCACTTCTCAAAAGAGAATAAATTTTATAATGCAGAATTTTTAAATATATTTATATAAAAGGCTTATCCCTGCAGGGTGTCGTGAAAAACGAGACGCGATTAAATTCTTGGACCTGTGCCAACTTCAGGAAATTACTGTGTCAGAAAAATATCAATGAATCGCTTTTCTGTCATTCTAGCGACACAATCCCACTTGTATTATATAACGAACTGTGTCGCATAATGAATACCGATCTGATGATGATAATGTATAATTCATCAAAGTCCGTTTCCAGGCACAGAAATCAAATGGGGTTGAAATACATGTTTGCATACTTGTGGTCATTAAAACATGAAGTAAGGCATTACCGTAAACGTCCCAATAAAATGCGCTGTAAGCAATTTCCTCGTTATTTATGAAATGTTGAAACAATGCCAAGAAATCTACGCCTTACAGTTGGTATTTTAAGCTTTTAAATGTAAGAGATTGTGCTGTAAAACTATTAAGTTACACATACACACAATGAATTTGATGTTCACCTCCATGTAAACAATCAAATGTCGGTCACTTGTCACGTGACCGGCTTGTTCAAGGCTGTTTTTATTTGGCAAATATTTTTAGCCCATAACACAACCACCATGTTGTTCTTGCCGGCCGGCACTTCCAAAGGGAGTCCCTTCCCCATCTGCACCCATTTACATGTACTGTAAAAATCAAGAAGCTTCGGGGAGGGATGGTTTTTTCATACACAGATTCAGATGGGGTATCTAAAATTGAGCACGTCTAAAGAGTAAAGATTAAAAATAAACAACAACAAATAAAATCACTCAATCTTATATTCTTAACATTTAATTATCAAAATAACATAGAAAACATAGTGAAATGCCATTTATACAGTTCGTCTTTTCCATACATCCAAGCTATTCTGCGATAGTCACTTTGAAAAAAAATCGACCGACTCTTTAACAAACATGGACGTCAAATTACGCACGTATCCAAAAATATTTCACCATAACAAATTGAGAATACATAAGTAATTGGTTAATATATAAACAAAAATTGCTGCCTAGCGAAGTCTTCAATATGCTTACTTTAACCTCTACCAGGCATTACGCTTTCCAAACTTGTCATGTCCTTTAAGCTTTCACTTTTATTCCAACGAAGTTGCATTTTTGCCAGCATTTTTTTTTTCAAAGTTTTTGAAATTTCAATGATACAGTTACAAGCCGTGTGCTGAGTATGGGTTTATGGCGTCGCATAAAAATAGCAGGGAGGAATCTGTATATACAGGCACTTGTATATGTAAACACATGCTTCCATGTCCTGCCAGTAGTCAAAGAATATGTCAAAAGTAAATATGGCAATTCCCATTTGCGTGTATATGTATAGAAACTACATATCTTACACATTAACATTACACTATGACAAAATCCAAAATAACGATATGGAATATGCACCAAATTATTTGTTAAACACACCATCAAATGCCTTCCTCCATTTACGGTTCTAGAACCAAACAAAATGCTATAACACGTGAAAATCTACAAACTTGACCGCTATTATACAAGATAATGCCTCTCCGTAGAACATTCCGAACAGTTCCTCAATCCAACTTCAAATCTTAAAAAAAAAAATAATAATGAGTAGTTTTCATACATCAGTAACGCATACATGTAAAAGTCATGAAAAAAAATCAAGTTTAAGGTGATATTGCAAAAGACAGTTTGTTGGAGTATAAAATCTACGGAGACGCTAAGGTTCAGTTCCATATAGGCTGCTTGACGACGAACGTGTCCGACATGGGTCGTATGAAGTGATAGTCGTACGCCTTGCAGTAGGGACACGTTATCATGCGGCTATACTCGCTGTAGAACGACAGGCCGGTATTGACGTCGACGACGGCGCGTCTACAGTGCTTGCACGTCAATCGCTTCTGACAGCAGGGCATGGCGGCGAAGATGTCATACGAATACATGGTGCCTAGCAACAGCGTGCTTCCGTCCCATTTCTTCTTGCAGGCGGCGCAGCGTATATCGGAACCTCCCTCTAGACATCCTACGCAGACGGCGTTGATGAACTGCAGGCGTCCGTCCGAAATCACCTGAACGACGTTTTCGCCGTAAGCCTGCGGAGACAAAAAGAAGGTTCCGTCGATCATTGGATAGCGGTCGAAAACTGGAAGGACAGTCTTGCACAACACACAGTTGAGGGCGCTAACTTTGTACGAGCTCAAATGGGTTAGCACAAACGACCTTGTTTCGTCGTTGCCTTGACTATCCTCCTCCATTTTTATATGGTACGGATTCTGCTTGTGTTTTGGTAGAATACTGAACGCTGACATGTCCACGCGGCGCCGGAAATAGGCTCCGGCCTGGAGAGTGGCGTCAGGTGGGCAGTCGAACTTGGGTTTCTGTTGTTTGGCGAACAAAAAGTTGCCATTGATGACAGGGGACTGTGGTATAGGCGAGGCGGATCCAGTGGACCCTGCAGAATTCGGGGGCGAGCTGCCGGTGCTAACGGCGCTTTCACAGCTGTTGGTACGTAAACGCATGTGCGCGAATCCGTTTACGAGGGGGGTGTTGATGGGGCTGCTCCTCGCTGGAAGACTAGAGCTACATGTAAAGTTGCTGCCATTGGTTGGACTGGTTGCGGTTACATTATGGTTGTTTAGGTTGTTAAAGTGGTTTATATTGACCGGCGCGGACTGACCATGGTTCGAATTCACGCTGGGTGAGTGGCCTGGTTTTCCGTTGCTTACTACAGCTACTGGTTTGTCGTTCTTCTTCTTGCTCTTCTTTTTGGGCTTCGGTACATTGTCAACAGGCTTGGGCGGTGGCACGTAATTCAGATCCTTCCTCAGGTGTCCACGGCTACACTTACAATCGCAGGCCTTGAATGCAAGGTCGTACCCCTTTTTGGTCCACAGATTCTGTAGACGCTGCTTTTCGCTCCAGCTTCGAGCACGCCCGCACGATTTTAGATACGCCAAGACGGTATCCTCCCATTCAATGAAACAATCTCCGTGCATCCAGTTACCCAGTGTGCATTGGTCATTGTTGCAGTAAACTCTTACCGCATCCCCAGGGTCCCTTGTGTCTATGGTCTCGTCCGGAAACAGACATGCAGTCGGTGAACAACAGGCAAACTGGTGGCCATTTTGAGCATCACGCACGTTGGCGTTTCTATCTGGGGCATTCTGTTGCACGTTATTATTCGTATCTTCTTTATTTCCTTTATGATTTTTGTTATGTCTGTGATGAGGCATCTTCTATACTGTTAAAAGTTTAATTTTGCATCAAAATATGCAACTGTCACAGCCTGGATTCACACTTTTCCTTCGAAACATTCACATACACAAACCGGCCGCTTCTTTCTGCCGGCAAATTTTTCTTGTTTTTGTTGACGATCTTGTGGGCTACTCGTAATGGCTTACAAGTCGTAGACGATTGGCTCTGATCTCGGTCATTGCATTTGATTGGTGCTCTGTGACCTGTGAACTCCGATGATTGATATGCAGCGAGCAATGTAACGGGAAAAAAATTGTGTTTACGTTTGCTATGGAAATTGGGTCGAGGTCGGTTGACTCACTGCGTATTGACAATGTTAGTGAGGGTCTGTTGTTTACAAGCAGGAATACTAGCTGGTTAGGCATTATTAAGTGTGGTATCTGCAACTTCTGTTATCGCATGAATAAAATATTTAAACTAGGTCGGCTTACAATCCGTATTCTATTTTTGGAGTGGGTATTACACAGATATGCAGCCATACGAGGTTTTTTTACTGCGCAGATAAAAAAAAAATAAAATAAAAAAATAAAAAGAGCAATTTTCTTGAAAAAATGGTTTTTACGTGTGCCCTACAGTGACTATCTAGATAGCAGTCTTTAAATCGACTACTTTAAATGCAACTTACACATTCGTGAAATTAATCAGGCCGTGAAGTTCTAGAGTTTTTGATCTACAGTCTATTCAGACATGGGATATTTTTATCTTCAATTCATTCAAAAGATTTATTTTTAATTCAAAATTTAAAGCAACCTTACTTTTTTAAAGCACGCGAACAAAGGCCTGAGATTACACGGCTATGGATCAGTATTTACATAAATATATATATAAATACGTCTTGAATCAGATTGTTTACATTAAATTTATTGATCGAGTGTTCTGCAAACAGTATTTTAGTATGATAGGACAATGTCGGAACACAGTTATGTTTTATCAATACATCACATTGAAGGAAACATGTTTCTGTTATTGTTGATGTAAAGTCTATACTTTTAAAATATGAAATACCCAAATTAAGCGCATTTTTTTTTTTTTTTTTTTTTTTTACAAAAAATTATAGCTGCAAAAAGATTTTTCAAAATACTGTAGAAATGTATTTAAGTGTTACATAGTAAAGTGTTTAGTTCAAAACTAGATTGTTGTAGATAGAATCACATGCAAAACAAGAACTTAAATTGATGTCAATACAAGTTGCAGACCAAACTGAAATTAAATGAGTATCGGAGGCAACATTATAGTTATATATGATCATTGCAAAAATGTTTTTAAAAAAAGGGGTGGGGGTGGGGGCAACACAGTAACCAACAAATGCAAGATATTGAATTTAATATTCTCTTCAAGCAGTCTAAAAATAGCGGTTTTTTTTTAACTATTTCGAGTCCATTATGCTCGGGTCAAGCGGTCTGGGAATAGCTGAATTAGTTTTCCTTCCTCCTATCTTGTCTGCAGGGTCAGATGGTGCGTGTTTCCTCAACACCAGATGTCGACCCCTTGTGTTTGTTTTGCTATAAATACTGCGGGTACGGCTCTCAAAATAACGTGTCTGATGGTTGTTGCAGATTAAGTACGTAGTCGTAGAACTTCCATGCACGCTGAAAGTCTCCATAGTGCAAAATAAACCAAGAGATATTGGGAGAATCCCGCGCTTTTTCTACGACAGAGAAAGAAAGAAAGAGAGACTCGGAGATATGTTAATTAGAAACCCCATTCATTGATTTTTCCGTGGGGTAAAATGTTCAAGGCTGGGGTTACTATGAACTTACGCACTTCGCGCGCTACACAAAGAATTCCATTTCTGATTGGTTTCTACTCTGTCCTTGCAATCTTCTGTATCAAAAATGCCTGGTGTTTCGAGTTCGCACTCGGGTCATCTTTGTTAAACTTCAAATAGACCCCACAGCTGCTGTTTGCGAGATGTAATGTTATGTACAGCGAAGGGTCACTTTCAGTTTGGCTTCATTAATGTGATTGGTAGCTCCAGAGTATACATATGGTCACGTGTATACATATTTAGGGTCATCTATATTCGTATGCACTGTTTGTTGACAGCTCTTTTGAAGGTATTGCAGTGGTGACAAGACTGCGTCAGTGTGAAAACTCAAATTGTAACACACTCGTTGGAGATACAAACATACAAGAGTCTTCCCAGGATAGTTTATAACCAAATGGATTTTATTTCATTGGAGTTAAATAAAACAATGCCAATTTGAGCCAAAACACGTTTTTCATGGAAAAAAAGACATCCTCTCGATTGACATTACATATATGCACCTTGATAAAGATCCCTTTAGGCAAACATATTAGTTACACGTTACAGAAGTTCTAAATTTCAAAGATTCAAAAAAGCTTATTTTCAACGGGACCCTTTTATCATGCACAATTCAATTACTGACAAAGTGAAAAAATTGCCACCAAAGTTAATATATATTGGCCCTGAATGGTGCTGTTAAATAATATTTGCATAATGTTTTGGAAAAAGGATAACATTTTTAGGTTATTGATTTATTACTATATATAAATTTGTACATGGACTTTCTCTTGCAAACAGCTAGATTTAATATTTTTGATTAGTATTCCCTCTTTGATTGCTAATGGCATTACTGAAGGAACATGTAAACTCTGTCTGTATGGACATTCTTATTCTGATTTTCAAAAAACTTCCAGACAATGAAATCCAAGTACTTTATGTTGAATAGACACGTATACTATTGTTACATTAAAGATTTAAAATTCAGAGAATTTAAAACTATCTATAGATACTTTTAAATTCTCTGAATTTTAAAACTTTAATGTAACACTATCATCAAGTAAATAGTGCTTTACGTACAAACAAAAGTTTATATCGTGTAATTTTGGGGTGTAGTGATTTTCTGAAACTTTCAGTAAATAAAGTAATACATGTATACATGTATTGCATGTTGAATATATAGTCTACCATCCAGTTAAATACATTTTGTATTTGCTTTGCATGCAAACAAAAGTCCGTATCTAGTAATCTGAAATACATGTCGACTCTGTATAGGAAACATGAATGAGCATGGAGCTCTGACGCAGACCAAACGCGCATGGAGTTCACGGCCGGGTTAAGCGGTTCTCGTATTTTTACTACGGTCACTGCCAACGGAACTCAGTTAATGTATGCAAAACATGTTGGCAAAAAAGCAACATTGTATAGAACATGCAACATAAGAGGCTTAAGACCAGTCCCTCTGGCTGTTGATAGTAAATATACATGGCGGACCTTACTTGCATGTCTGTAATGCTGACCTCCGTAAACTGGTTGTGGTTTGAAAGACAATTGTAAAAATTAGCTAAAGACTTAAAACATACAAATCTGTGCTAAAGGGTGCTGGTTATCCACGTTGTGACTGGTAATGTTTTTCCCGACATTTTCCTTATCGAATTGTTTGCCAAAAAAAAAAAATATATGAACAATATATATAACTGTTAGTCTTTCTTAACACAATACCAAAAGCCTTGTAAGTCTTGAAAATAACTATTTTGTCTTTTGTTTTGAATGGACAATTTTTTTTGTTATCAAAAACAAACATAGGCAACATAAGAAACAATTAATGAACAACGCCAGCAACACAATTAATATAGAGCAACTTTGTCCAAATCAGCCGCATACACACCCAAACTATTAGGAATTTTAAAAAAAATTGATTTTAAATAACTTATTTATACAATGGCAGAAGGAAATTGGAGAAGTCATAGGCAAACTTGTACATTTGATAAAAACATCAGGTAAAGTTACATGATTTATTGATATTTTGGTAAAGCTGAGCCCAAATATACATGGATGTTTTTTTTTATGGTTTGCCAACCCAATAACTATAGCTATAGAAGTACAAATATAGATCGATCAATGAATAATTGGCATAAAAATAGGTCAAACCAAAGTAAAGCCAGGCCAGGTAAAAAAAAAAAGCAATTTACAGTGAATTGAAGCACAAAGCAGAATAAATAATTGATTTCAGACCTGGGAGTGTTGTGTATTGAATTTTAAAGTACAACCTTCCAGGACTTATTGTGGAAGAAACACGTGAAGTCAAAATGAATGCTGGCGTGAAATACATGCAACATAATGGGTTTACTGATTTTCAGCAGAATTTCGTCTCTCGTAATCTCTGAGTGAAGTAAACAAAAGCTATGTTACATACATTCGAAACAGAAACTGACTTTGGCTTAATTCGGCTTACATAGGTTGACATAGCACATTCCAAGAGGGTTAGAATATTCAGCAAAACATATGGCACTGTATATCGCTGCAATTTTTAGTTGGTGTGCGAAACGATTAAAGCTAAATGAGCTCTGTTTGAGGAGTTTCAGTAGGCAAATTCTATCTACTGAGATCTACAAGTTCACGTTCTACTATAGTTAGTGATTCAGAACATTCCATTTCGCGTTCATATGTAAATGCTTTTTGGCATATAAACCGAGATAATGAATTTATCAATATCTGGAAGTCATATACCAAAAGAATAAAAAAGAAAACTTTGCTGGAAATTTAAAGAAGTCCTAAAGAAGGCAATATGATAGGGTTTGCAAAAAAAACAACAACAAATAAATAAAGTGTTTAGAAAAACCTGTTGTCTTGGTTATATAATCAAGTTTACTTGGAACAATTACCCAAACTCGCCAATACACATACAAACTATCGTTAATATGTATCATTTCAAAACTGAATGTATTCTTTTTAAGTTTGTATGTGTAATTTTAATGTTTCAGGTGAAAAAGTTTGAAAACCGCTTCAGCAAATTATGATGATGTTCAAATAAAAAAAACCATCGACTTTAATCAATATATATAATACATTTCATTATAATTCCTACTCATTTCCAGTCATTATGTTGACTTTGTAAAATATATACGAGTTCCAGTTAAGACTGTATATATTATATCTACATGTATATAAAATTGATGCACTTGGTTTGTTAATTTATTGGTTCGAATAAAATCATATACATGTAGCAGGAAATTTCCGCGTTTATTCAATTTCCGTTCTCCTTTATACGTACCTTGAAATCGCGGAAAATGTCTGCAGATGAAAAGCTTTATATAGTGTTTTATGTTTAAAATAATACATGTATACATAGCAAAAAATCGAATATGTGTGTATACATGAACACACTTTTTAGCCATGGTCACATAGCCATGGTCAAAACGCAAAATCAGCCCTATATACATGTACATGTACGCTATACATGTATTATGTATTATTCAGTATCCACATGACCACTGTTGAAAGAGAATGGAAGTCGAAACTGAAAAAAGAAAGAAAATCCTACAAAATTGTATTCTTTTTTTTTTTTTTTTTACTAATTTGCTTCAAGAAAACATATACAAAAATTAATCACGTGACCAAAGAACTATGAACACAGATCAATATGATTCTAACCGACATTTTGCGAACCAGACAATATCAAATTAGGTTAAACAAATATGATAGGGCACCTGAACTTGTAAAATGTAGGATTTAGGATAGTAATAAACAAACTAGATTTTAAACCAAAGTTGAAAAAGTAAATGTATATATATCTATTGCTTTTCAACTTTTGAAAAAATTAAGCGGCTGGTAATCGATTACCTAATGATATTGTTTATCAATCAATTAAGTTTTGCGATCAATGAAATCAAATTCGATTGATTTCCTTGTATATCAAGAATGTACGTGCTTAATTTCAATGATTAAAATCAAAACCAGTTGTTAATTTACCACAATGAACAGGAAACAAAATCACATTATCTATATATTTAATTTATTACAACTTTTTTTTTAAAATTAACAAAAGTCTAATTAGAACAAATCATAGATAACAACCTACGGATTATACTCGTGAAACTTTAACATTTTTTGATATGATGCAAGATAATCATGTCACAATAAAACACAGACATGTACATTATGCCTTAAAGTCTTTAAATGCAATTAGAATCGTGATAATTAAGAATTAAGAAAAATTGAAAGATTAATTAAATATAAAAAGAAAAAAAATCACCTATATTTGACTTGTAGCTACCCACTGTCGACATAGAACTAATTTGTAATTAATTAAAAGAAAAAAAAATATGGTGCAAAATGTATTCCCTAAAAATATGAAGGCTGGTTAAAAATACACATTATACCGCATTGCATCCTTAACAGGTGTGTGTAACAAATATCAAGTTTAACATATAGTTAAACTAACAATGCATCATGCAAAAAGTGTCGAAAAATTACACAGTTTCTCATTGTTATAGTAATAAAATAAAATTTAGTGCATTGAGTTCGTTGTGGGCGATGGCTGTGCACACCTAAGAGAAAAGAAACTACTGAAAATCAGTGCTAATAGCTAAGCTTTAAGAAAAATACTTACATCGTACAATGCATACATATACTTGCAAATTATCTGATACGGTACCAATGAAACGTGTGTTATTTGAATATATATATATATATATATATATAAGGTATGTTTGCCATGCATCATTACATGATTTGATCTTGAAAATGAGCAGAAAAACACAATATAATGGGATCATTAAGGAAAGTCGTTTCCAGAACGAGAAAATGGCATTGACATAATGTTTAAAATATCACAAATGATCAATATGGCACGCAAAGAACCATCGTCTTGATTTCCGATTTTGGCACAGCAATTATTAATAATGTATTCCACCGTGAGAGAAAAGAAAACATCTATATTCTATAAACAGAACAGCCGATTCCGAAATGATGAAAATGATAATGAAATATGGAACATCAGTTTCGCTCACATTATAATAATAAACCCCTTTACGTTTTGTGCATTATACAGATTTTTACTTGATAACTTGGCATCTTCCTTGAAGCTAGACAAAATATGAATTCATTTTGACAAGTTGTGATTGTGAAGATAGCTTTTTTATGGACACTGATGCAAACACTAGAGATTTGCCTTTGATCTAAAATATTTCAGTAATGTTTTACTAACCTGAAACATTCAAGATTAAGATTAGCAAACTGATATCAATATCTATCTTCAAACAGCAATTTACACTCTATCATCTCTTTCTCTCTGATTAAAGTTTAAGATATATTTTCATATTTTCAAATCTGGAGGAATTTATAAATCAACAATAATTTCATTTTTAATACATGCATATTGGTGAATAAAAACAATATAATTTTTTGAAAAATGGTCATTCTAAAAGTGTATCTATAGTAATGAATTCTGAGAGTATGTGCAAATATGTATTCATTCTTTTTTCAATATTGTTTTACTAGATTATACCGGTTTTTCACATGAAAAAAAAAAACCAACCAACATTTTCTTTTAAAATAAGTTAAACGAAAACTCGTCACTGTCATGTTACATAATTGCATTTATAACAAAAGAAGAGAAAATAACCCACTATCTTTGTAATTTATCTTTACACACTGTAACCAGCTGATTCCTGTTGTGTAAAGGACATAAAAAAATAACAGGGATCTAGAAATGAATAATACACAGGAAAAAAAAATACACGGATCTAGAAAGGAATAATACAGAGTAGAGAAGGCGTTTATAATACGTACAACAATTTTTTTGTCAATTGGTTAAAGAATGACTTATTCCCAATATTATTGGGATAAATCACTAAAGCTATGCAAATCTTCGAAACAGTGCATCTTCCCAAGTCAAAGGTTTCTTATCCAATTTACCTCTCACATACACGGAGCTGTTTAGAGACTCTTGACATGGGAAGATGGGGATAGCATAACGCAACTCGTTAGCTGTCAATATATATTCCAATCATTTAAATCATTGAAAAGTTTAGTTTGCTTTAATTGCAAATTAGATTGGAAGAAATTAACAAATACGTTAACGACATGTCATTATTCATCAACTTTTAATCAATCATTCCTATACTTACGTGGGATGCTATTGGGCTTTATGATTAGTATAATACATCATTTATTAAGTAATCTTCTTTTACTTTGGGATCAGTCTTCACGGCATAAATGGATAGAAAGGAGTCACAAAACCATTTCAAAATGTCTGTGCGAAAGCTATTATTTTTGAAACAATAATTCCTTAATACGGTACAGCTCTGTCTGTCTGTCTGTACATGTCTGTCTGTCTGACTCTCTCTCTCTCTCTCTCTCTCTCTCTCTCTCTCTCTCTCTCTCTGTTTCTTTCTTTATTTTCCCTAAAATAGTGGTGATGCAATTCAGCATTACGTTTCTATGCATAATTTGTTAAGTACGAATTAATTGCTTGAAAAAGTACAGCACAAAAAAACCCTTAGTATATCTTGAACTTCGTATTACGAATTGAACGATATCCCATTTTTTACTACTGCTGTTGATAGTATGCATGAATTAAGATCATACGTTTTAGTAAAACAATCAAAAAACACTCGTGTTCCTACAAAAACACTCACGTCCTGGCTAAACCCATTGTAAAAGTGACCTTGAACATTTCACTCCGTTGTAAAAAAAAAAATCAATGAACGAATGTTATTCTCTGTTTTCCATTTAATTTGATTTTTTTATGCAGCAAACACTAACCTCTAATGATACAATATCCACTAATTATATCAAGCTCCATTTGCGGTCAGAATCCTAACAATTAAAACCATTAAAAATAGTGTTTATCTAGCCGTCCAATTTCAACAAAGTTCACATCCTCTTATGATATAATGAATAAAATAAAAACGCAAAATAAGTACATCGTTGACCTTTAACGATAAAATATTTAATTTATTAGCGGATGAATTTCAACCATCAATGATACAATTACATGTATGTATGAACCAGTACAATTTTAAACACATGCATTTTTACATGTCCCTTTGTCTATTTCTCTGTTTGCTAAAAAGGATTATTAGATAAATTATTTGATCAGTTTCCAATCTGCTTTTCCCTTTCTTTTGGTTTAATAAAATTTAATCTCCTATGCACATTTTTATAAGACCCATGATTTCTTACACGTCTGCAAACACATACCTTTTAGCATTACGTAACAGAGGATGCAGAACTGCATGCCGGTTCTATCAAAACAGTGCTATTTTTCACACATAATTGTTACAGTTATGGTTGAAGTCTCTCTACCAGGCAAAATCAATGCAAAATCCGACCAAACACTTGGTTTTATGCAATATATAAAATACATGTATATCACTATTGGTCAACGATGTACATACTTGGAATTATCTATTTTTGAATAATATATGCAATACTCTTTAAATTGGACAAAGAGGCATCCAAATTGCATGCGTTCAAAACGGCACTAGTTCATACATAAAATTGTATCACCTATGGTGAAAGTCCATCAACAAAAACAATAAAAAAAAAAATTATCGTCAATGGTTAACGACATACTTGCGTTTTCTTTTCATATTATTAGTGGGTGTGAATTTTGACCATTAGTGATATGGAATCGGCAAAATCCAAAACTAATCACGTATGGCATAATATTATGGGAATTTGGAGGATAATTCCTGATATAATAACCTTTGAGTTTGCATGGTAGAAGGAAGAAACTCATTAAGTTTGTAATCAATCCATTTAGTTTTGAGGTGGGGCTCAAATTAAAGTTTATTCAACCATGTTTGGAATATCGCCTTGAAAAATGCTGAAACTCTCTGTATCAATTTACTTTGTTAATTATTAATGTTAGATAAACAAAAAAAAAAAATCAACGTTTAGCTCAAATCGAAAATTAAAATTAAACATTAACGGACTTTTAAGTTCGGAAATTCAATCTCTAAATACAATCTTTTGTTAAAAACAAAACGCTGAAAAACCAATATATTCAGAATCAGATAGCAAAATGTAAAAGTTGTGTTTTTTCCCCCATATCATTCGTGCAAGCTGGTAGGTTTAGAGTTTTGTAGCAGAAAACTTTGGCAATTGAATAGATGAACTGATATTAATTGTATAGATCTAACTCAACCACATATTACTATTGATTTACCAAGATGTATTGCCGAGTAAAACAAAGCAGAACAAACTATCAGTTAATCTCGAGTCTGAATATTGCATGTTTAACACTGCACAATGTCATATGTACTCTCATATAATGGAAGATAAAAATGATGATAGACAAAGAAAGCTCTGATCAATAATTTATACTGGTTTTTTTTACTGTAACCACAAAAACAGCAAATTCTACACCCTATTTTACCGAATATTCTAGACGACCAATATCTTTTTAAGCAGGATTTTGTCACTAACTACGCAGCCGGCACAATTTTTATACAGAGTAATCTTAATGACCTTTCGCACCTATTAAAATTAGGATACTTGCAGATGTTACGTGCTAATAGACATGGCTCCATGAACGTACCTGAACTGTTTGACATTGCCCTTTCAACTCTTAACGCCTTAGTTTACTTAATGACAAATACTACATGTACAATTGTGAGGAAAAACTTTGTTTTGTTTTCTCCGTCCTCACAACGTAGAAATATGATGTATGAATGAGACATATAACGATAAAACTTTAATTCAGTATGTTGTAATGCACGCTACATTGCCATCGCCATATTTGGGAATGTATGATTGCCGAATCTATTGCAAAACAAAACAAACTGCATGTATATCTTATTACCTCCACAGATACACAAGCTTTCTGGAGAATTTCTGCTCACACGATAGAATACGTGATAAGCGGCACAGTTGAGTATTTCCAATTGACTCAAGTGCGTAAACAAGTTTATTTCCTCATAGTGATACCACACATAAGAGCCTTCACCCTTGAACAAGATGCGTGTTTTCTGTCGCAAGACATGTTAAAGGTTATCGACATATTTTTACATGTAGTCTTTGTTTTACATGGTATATATCGGTATATATTTGAATTTGACATGACTGGTTTTTATTCTAAAATAATAAGATATAGAATACACATTTACATTGTGTTAAGCTTGTTTAACTATAAGTATAAAAACGTTACTAAATGAATACTGTTAACAATGCATTGATAATGACACATTTATTGATACTTGACTATAATTCTGGAACTTAAAAGTTGTTTTATTTGCAAAGGAAAACGAAATTGGAATATTTGAGAACTGGGTCAATTACTAGACAGGATGTTTTTAAGACAAGAATACTTGACCATAAAATTCGTACATACCATTAAGCTCTCACACTTTTTGGTAATTTGTCATTTGTACACTCTCTAGTGTAAAGTTAGTGCTTCAAAACATATACCCCCCCCCCCCCCCCCACACACACACACACACACCCTTGTCACACACATATCGATACATAGAGACTAACAGCTAGGGAAAAGGATGTAGAAAATATTGCATAAATATAACTCAGAGTTGTTTCGCTAATTCATGCTATTCTAGAATAAAGAAAGCTTAGAAGTATGAACTACTTGGACTACTTTACATAATCACTGCAAAGAAGATCTGACACAACTACAGGAAAACAAATTGTGTTTAAATGTATGACGTTTCATTTCTAATAGAACCATTTTAACAAGACCTTGGACTTTGGGTAGTTGTGTCAATCGGCAATGTGACGTAGGTCTATTTCATTGCTGGCTACTCAGTCATGGCTCTGATTTGTCTGGCTTTTGAGCAAAGACTACGCAATCGGTGTATATTTCGCTTCAAACCAGCGTCATTTTAACTTGTTTTGACGCAAGAAATAAATAGTTACAGCTTACTGAAAGTCCAAGTCCTTGTTCAAATGGTTCTCGAGCATGATTATGACCAAGGACGTATTATAATGGAACTGTGGCCGATGTGTTTTCTGACAATGAATACTTATTGAATAAAACTATTATGCATTATACCAAATGAGGAATATCTATCTGTGTAAGATAGATCTTATTATTTAACCGGAAGCTTCTTGAGATATGTTTTTAACAAGACAAGGAAACATTAACACTTGAGAGACACGAACTGTCTGTCTGACACAGCCTTGTACTTGTTTTTCCCTGTCCGATCACTGCAGTGGTATTAACGTCACCATATGTGACCTCGAACTTGATATATGAGAATAAAAAGGAAGTTCAATGGTAAAAAATATACCTATTAAAGTGGGGTATACAAATAGTGCTGTCATTTATAGCAGAAAAAAATTAAAATTACACTAAGACTAATGTGTGCAAAAGCATATACAACTATTAGTACCTTCAAAATTGTTTTAAATTACGTACACTACATTGTTAAACGATAAACACTGTAATATTAAGAGCAAATTTTCACAATGAAGTTGACAAAGAACAGAGGGAAAATCTGGTTTATTGCATTTAGATCATTGAGCCTATCACAAACTGTTATACGAAATTAACCTTTTTGCATATACACTGTATTTATTGAAGTTTGCTTGATGCAGATAAAAAATGATGAAAATAAAAAAAACCAACTATCAGTTAGACAAATTATTTACATATTTTGAACAAAGAGGTAAAAAATGAGTCGAAATACCTTAATTGACTGCGTGTAGTGATTATGAAACTTATATGGTTCCAAACATTAGGAAAAATGTTCCAGCTTTACCTTGCTAAATTACATTTACATTCTTACGCTTTATAAGTAATTTAAAAAAGAGAAGAATAATTCATATTTTTTGGTCAAACAACAAGAAGTATACATAGGCCGTTGAAACTTTTATATTCAAAGAATGCGCTGTACATGTTAAAATCGCAGGTACGTAAATTGATCTTTGATGAACTTTGACAAAATACATGTACCAAAAATAAAAATGAAAGAAAATGCTATTGAGCAAAGTGGCATTGCCCAGTTGATTAAATAAATTTTGAACTGAATGTGGTTCAAAGATTACTTAAGACAC